>NC_092810.1:140394509-140745359 GCF_040954645.1 Diabrotica undecimpunctata | reverse complement strand
TATTATGTCGATAAAGCCACAATGTATTGCGACCTTGGACTTCCCATCTCTTGTCTAAAAAAGAAAGAGGAGTTAAAAATCATGTTTTGCCACCAGTTGCCATTCCAATTGAAAGTCTTCCTGTGTTGTATAAGAATCCTTTGCCAGTAAAGAAAGAAAAAAAACTTGTGTGCTTATATTCCTAATTCAGAATATAGGGAATTTTATTGAAACCTTATTTCAACAGAAAATTAAAAATAATTTTTTATCTTTGTTAATAATGTAGGTTTATATAAATAAATATAGGTGTAGTTGTTCCTTAAAAAATAAATATAATTTTCTTAACAAGCAGTCATATTTGTCTTATTTCCTTACGTTTCCACACAATATGATAAAAGGTTGTAACCAACGCATTTTGATGAATTTCAGTGATGTAACAACCTTGTTCTACTAAACTGATTTTCTATCGCCGTATATAGTCGTAAGTTTTGTATATATAAAAGTTTATGCTATATTATCGTCTCATAAATCCTTTTTTTTTTCCTTATCCAATAATAAAAAGTACATTATTGATCTTAAATTTGATTACAAACGAAAAAAACGTTTCCTGCTAAAACATGATTTTGTGGGTTACAAACATATTCGAGGCGGCTATTCAAATATTACCAACAAGCAAATATTTTTAAGATTTTGTTATTGGTTATGAAAATACCATAATAAAAACAATGCCAGAAGAAAGTAGTTTCAGAACCTTACTAGTATGGGCCTTGTGTTAATAAAGTTTTTAGAAAGTTAGATTCATTAAAATTTTTATTTATTACAAATATGATAACTCTTTTATTATTCATTTTACGAAAAAACATTATTCTTTATAAAAAGTTTTGCATAGTCTAAAATCTAAGATGCAATTATCAGATATCAAATTTTATCAATCCTATACGAGGTATGTCAAAAAATATGAATTTTGCTCAAGAGTAAAGTACCTTTATATTTCCCAATATCAAAAATTGTTATAAAAAGTTTTTTGGAATTAAAAACTATGTTTTAATATGCAATTGAATTTTTCTAATTGACAAAAAAAATTTTGCAAATTTTTCTCAAATTACGCATACCGAACATAATTTTTATTTATTACAGATATGATAACACTTCCGTTCCGATATGAAAAAGGTCATTAGCTCTTCAATGTTCATTATATTTTTAATGTATTTTGTTTTGTGAAAATTTTCTTATCATTTTTTATCAGAACGGAAGAGAATCCGAGCCCAAGGTCGTCCGAACGACGCGGCAGTCTGAACGGGCTCGCGCGGCTCATCATGAATCGGTTGATCGGCTCAATCGACATGAATCAACATGACGAACATCGGTTTTTACTTTCCTTGACCAACTACATATTATTTAGTTCTGTTAGTGCTTTCGTATCACGATGCTTCCACGTAAACACGTGACTTTGACTATCAAACAAAAGACCAGAATTCTCAACTTGATACAGCAAGGAACTAGCTATATTTTCATTTCAAAACAGTTCGGTATTGGCAAATCTACAGTTACGGACATTAAGAAGAACAAATAAAGAATTATTGATGGATTTGAACTTAAAAAAGTAAAGAACTACATTTTTGGACTACGGCCTTCGTTTATAAAAAAATTGAGTCGATCTGACTGACTGAGGTTATCTTCATACATTGTAAAGGAAAGAATTTTTTAAATATTTTTAGTTTTGGTACATTAATTTTTTTTGTACGCCACTGTATTGTATTGTAGATGCTTTTTATAATGTTTACGTTAATAAATGATTTTAGACGCATTCGATACACTTTTTAGAAGTATATTTTACTTGTTTTACAAAGTTTATTATGTTTTATTGTGTGTTTATTGTTTTCAAATGTTTTTAATCGTACGATATAATTGTATTGTTTTATTTTATTTATTTTTAAGTATTTTAACGCATTTACCATGAAAAAACAGAGAAGAAGTGCTGATAAGCCATTAAATTTAAGTGGTAGGTATGGACCAGTAAAGTAAAAAAAGCTAAAACAATCTTGTACAGGTTTTTGACGATTCTCAAAGTTATATGAGGAATAGCTGAAGTCAAATCCTCGAAGACGTACAGCCGATTAGCTTTATTTTTTTTTAAAATCTTAAACAGTGAAAAAAAAAATCATTTTTTGCCTAGAAAACGTTTCTTTTACATTTTAGAGAAAATGGTTTAAATAAAAGTTCTTAAAAAATTCTAATATGCGAGTTTCTGAATTAAAATACATAAACAATTCATCAATATAATTGCAAGAAACCCTTATTTTTGCAGTAATTTATAAATGTTTTTTTGCGCAATGACATGTAATATAATTACTTGAAATTATGGCAATTAATTAGCTTGATCGACCAAATACTTTGGCAGTTATTCAATTTGTTCATCCCCGAGAGCGAATATTTAAACAATAGCCCAGGCTGTGGGGGAAAAAACGGTGATTTTACACTGTAATCTAGGAATGTATGTAATGTGTCCTAGGTTATAAAGGGCAACCTCAGGAGCAATCTCCCAGTTCATTCAACAAAAAATTTTTGGTTATTGTTTATTTATGAGCGTGTATAGCTGCAAAATACGTATTTTTTCATTTTTTGCCTAAAGTAAGTGTTCTAATGAGTAATTTCTGTATAGATTATGAAAGTACTCTAAAAGACCTTCAATTTGAGCAATTAAAAAACGTAATTTTTTTATTTTAAATATATTACATTCAAGCCTATAAAATTACGAATACAATGAGCCGTAGTAGTCCTAGATCGCTTACTTTGTTGCTGAGATACGTTAATTAGTTTACTCCACGACCTTCAACTTTGAATGCTCATAGGATTCTCAAAAAAATGGTAGAGGGCTAATTCTTGTTTCATTCTCTTCTTTAGACAATTCTGCATTTGATATACTCATCACGAATTATTAGTACTGATAATTAATTACTAATATTACCAATATTATCTTATTACCAATCTTCAATTCGAATTATAATATAACACTTCTTATACTCCATTCGCTTAGCTCAGGCATATTTTGACAGATTCATTGTCGGAAACCTACAACACAACAATTCCCACTTCTCAGTATTAATAGCTCAAGTATCCTACTATTGCAGACTTCTTTCTTAAAAAAAAAGAATTATTCTAAATACTGGAAGTGTATACTAAACCCATCAAATTTTGGGTAGTATATATTTAAAAAATATATTTTAGTTGGTATAATTAAACATAACTATTTATTATATGGTGCAGATAAATAAATATTGATTGTCGGTAATTCGCAAAAGTCTATTTTATTTACTATTTAGTTTGTTTACTATTAATATTGGCTATGAGTACGTGTGCTTGGTTGTATAGTAATTTCCAGCCACTTTTAGTCTGTCAAAAAGTAACTAACTTTGCAAAAAAATAATTACTAAATTCACTAGACAGTTTGGACTGGGAATAGCGAACCGAGTATAACAATGTTTTGACTGCTGTCAATAAATAAACAATATGAACTCCCCGTCAAATTCATTGTCGTAGCCTACTTAGTTTCGAAAAAACTATTTTTAATCATATAAAATAACAATCGTCAAAATAGGTATCAACATTAAGATGCTTCTGCTGTAAAAAAATTTGAAAGTACCTACTGACTTATTTTTTAATTTAATTTATAATACAGGGTGAGTCAATACTATACTTACTTATGTTTATGCGTTTTTATTCATATCTCGAGTTCGACAAAAGATATCAACATGCGGTTTGCGCCATTTTGTTACAAATTTAATCCAGTTTCATTATAATTTACAATAAATAGGTATTTCCATTAAACATTTTGAAGAAAAACAAATTTTAATTTTTTCTATTCGAAAGTACGCTCTACCTATAACAATTAAAACTAAATGCAATTGTTTTATAGTAGATGTAAATTAAATCATCCACTTTTTCTAATGACACTAATTTCGTTAAAATCGGTTGATCCAAACCAAAGTTATAGGTATTTATTCACAAATACTTTCCCACTCTCCCCCACCCTTTATTTGAAAAAATAAAAAAAAAAGTACTTGAACAACTTTGTGCGGAATTTAGGCCTCTTTCTAGTTTACTTATTTTACACCTGGTATAATTAGGCATATTTCCCAAAAAACTGGTTTTCAAAGTTTTCTTCACAGGTTACGCCCCCTAGCGGTTAACCTAGAAACTTTAATGTTATGTCCAGCGATTTCTCTTGGCCACTTTTACTAAGGAATTTTTTTTCCTAAAGTTATAACATGAATAGTTTCTGATATAAAGCCTAGAGATCGGCTTATTGGACCACCCGGTACTGTATATTTATTTATTATTGAGTTTAATATATATCGTTATTTATATGAACAAATATTTTTAGGTACACCTCCAAAATCACAACAATCCTTTTCGTTTGGAAACGTTGCACAGCCAGTTGCAGTTGCTCAACCTTTAATTACAGCCGCACCTGCTAAAGTTATACCGCAAACTTCCCAACCCAGTTTTGATATAATCAAGCCCATAGTATCTCAGCCGACTCCGCCCTTTGGGCTACCGCAAGGATCGGCGTCTGCTGGTCCATCATTATTCGATAAATCCGCCGGACCACAAGTTACCATAACTCCTGTAATAAAACAGCAACCACAAATAAGCGCACCTTCGATCTTTGGCGGTGCTATTACGTTGACACCTGTTAAATCGCAACCGCAAGTAAGTAAAATATAAAATAATACAATATCATGAATGATTGAGTATAAATTAGTTTCAAAAATACAGAAAAATCAGAAAAATAAATCCTTTTTTCATTGTAACATAAAAATACTTTACGCTTTATACATTTGGCGTAAGTTTTTTTTTGTACATATTTGACACTGTTGGCGATATTTTGTGTCCAATGTTGTCCGTACGCACATAATTTAACGGTATCTCTTGATATCTTGCAGTAGTTTTTCTTGTTCTTTGTGTTGGGGTTGTTCCATTGCTTAACACAGGTGGAGTTCCTTGATGACTAGACGTTGGAGTCCCATTTTGTCCTACTGGACGACCTCTCTTTATTGGTAGTGACTTCCCAGATTTACAAAAATGTTCAGAAACGGCTTGTTTGAAGTCAAATAATGGCATATAGCAATTTTGTTCATTTTTCTACGCCAGAGTATCCATGCGTTCACAACACATACATCCAACATATGAAAAAAATTCGTTTATATAATCCGTCCCAAACCCTTCTTTCAGTGCGTCTTAGTTGATCGAATTCTGTCTAACGCATTAAGCTAGAAGTGACAGAAAAAAACGTGAGTCTGTGATTATTATACATAGAACTTAGAAAATTATGCATCGTTCACGGGTATTTGCATATTAACGCGAATTCTACTTACGCATGTATAATTGGTTGGAGTTTAGAATACGCTAAATAGATATCCAATCAATGATGCGCATAAATATAATTTGACGCAGATGGTCTCGATCGTGACAGTACTTTCACAATGTCAACTGATAAAATGATAATTGTCATTCCAAGTTAGTATTTTGAGACATTTTACAGTGAAAATTTAATTTTGTATTTATTGTCATAACAATATTTTAAATATACCGAGATATACCGAGAAAGAACAAAGATTAATATTAAAATTATTCAATTATTTTCAATTAGAAAAAGAGGCTGGGACAACTTTATTACCAGTTTCTGCCGTTCATTACCCAATAACTATGAACATTTTATTAGAACTCGTGTATACGGAATGTTTAGTGAAGTACACCACTAAGTACTTGATTTTTGTATCCCCACTTGTGACGTTTTACCGGATTATAATATTCGAGGTGGTGCCGGAATTTTGTAGGGATAATTTGTTCGTCAACGGTAAAGACGTTGTTTAATCTTGTCTAATAGAGGTCGAATTTTGGACAGTTTATCATGGCCTGGATTGCCAACAGGAACGGAGTTACTATTATCACTAAAATAAAGATGTTTATAATTTCACCAATCACATAAATATTACAGTTCCTATGAATTGCCCCATTTCGTTTTCTGTAACATTGGCAGGTTTGTTTATGTTATTCTGCAGAGCTTTTATGTTGGATTATTTAACAATCATGGATATTAATTCTTTTGGAAACAAAAACAAGAAAAAATCTGCAGGAATTTCTAACTCAACTCAAGGATACATTCTGGTAGCTCTACAACGTCTTTAAATGTATAATCACTTTTATTAAAATGCTTCAAATGGCATGATTCCATAAAAGTTTTTCAGGTTTCTTTTTTTTTTGTTGACAATTCTATTTATACCAGAGCAAATAGGTATATTTTCATCCAAATTATTTTGTTCATTGCTATCGCTATCATCAGACTGGGACTGACGACATCGAGGAGTAAGTATAGTCATTATCGGAATCTGTACCTAATTCGTCTTCACTTAGTTCTCCATTAAAAGGAATACACTTATTATCTGAATCTGAAACTAAATCGTCTTCACCTTTTTAATTCTCCATCACAATTAACGTATTTAGATTAGCCATAAAACTTCCCAGGATATATTCTAAAAACAGAATCCAAATGATAATTTTTCTAAAAACGGTATAACTAAAATAAATAATGCATTCGAAACCATTTATGAATTTTACGGATTTATACGATTATTTCGATAAAAAATATTGCTTCAAATTGGAGTCATACATAAGGTACCTTATATTCACTACACGTGTACAAACGAATGAGGTTATAACGATCTTTCTCTTGGCTGATAAGCAACCAAACATACAGATGCGTAGTCTAATGAGTACTAGCTATGATGTAGTCAGAGTTTGCAATTTGAAATTTTGAAATCATAAAAGGTTTCGTATGCGATATAGGGTTAATAATTTTGGACGACCCGACGCTCAGATATTTTCAAGATCAGTGTCTTATCTAATTATGATTTAAAAATACACTCGCATAAGTAAAAAATGATTATTTTTCGGCAGGAGATTATCTTACTTTAAACTTTAAAACCACTCTCATAAAATTCCATGGAAATATTATGGGAAACAAGTGAAATTTCAAACATTGTTTACATTTTTTTGCCCCCTTATTTGTTTCGCCTAGCGGACAACACGCGCACTAAGCTTTAAAACATCGGTTTCATCTATTTTCACCGAGTTCTATAGGGTGGTGAATCGTCGAACGGGCCATAGTAAACCCAGTGGAAATTCCAAATTGTTGAATTCCTGCTTCCCTAATTATTTTACACCAAAAGTCAAGTAAAACTAACTCCAAAATTTTGCAAGAATATAATACATTTTTCAGGCCACCCCTTAAAGTCAGTCCACACTCTGTGCAAGAATGTGTATGACATGTTGCGTTTGATCATATTGATGTTTTTAATATTTGACATTATTTGAATTGCCAAATTTTTTATTTTGTGATTTATTGTTTAAAAATCAATAAAGTTGATTAAAAAATTATTCAGTTGAGGAGAAAGTAGCAATAATAAAAATGTTTTATTGTCAGTTCTTTATTTAGCGTAAGATATACCAATAAACCAAATTCATTCAACAATTCAAAGGATTTTACAAAATTTTGAAAATACTGGGACCGTGATTTCTAATTGTACCTATAAGTACAAACAATATTGCTGAGGTACCAAGATATTTAGAAAATCAAAATTAAATAAATGTATTAACAGCAGTTGTAGAAAATCCTAAAATAAGTTCTCGGACCATTACAGACCAGTTTAATATTCATAATTCCACGGTCTTAAAGATTTTAAACATCAATAATTTCCGTTTATATAAATTTCAATGTCATCAAGAACTAAAAGAAGGAGATGTTGAGTGACGAGCGGAATTTTGTTATGAAATTTTAGAGAGGGGTAATGCAGACAGACAATTAAAAAAAACATTTTGTTTAGTGATGAATGTACATTTACATTAAATATTGAACCAAATGTTCACAATTATAGGATTTGGTCGACAGGAAAGTCTGAGGATATTATTTAAAGCCATACCCAATATCGTCGAAAAATAAATGTCTGGTTAGGAATATTTTTGGACCATTTTTCTATGAGGAAAATTTAAATTCAAAAAAGTTTTTAGACTTGCTACAAGAAGAGATTTTACCCAGAATTGCAGAAATCTCCAAATGAAGAAGAAATTTGGTTTCAAATGGATGGATGTCTGCGCACAATAACTGGGTGGTTAAGGAATTCCTTAAAAACAGCTTTAATAATTGTTTGTTTGGACCTGAATGTAACATTAAGTGTCACCCGAGATCGGGAGATCTAGCTCCAAAAGATTATTTTATTTGGGATCATCTAAAATCAAAAATTAATTCTGACCAAAAATTTACAAGTATAGAAGCATTAAAATTAAAAATGCGAATTATTGAAGAGTGTGCGAAAATAACGCCACGTGTTCTGGCTAATGTTAGACGAGAATTTTACAATCCATTGGGATACTGCTTATTGTTTAAACATTTGTTATAGTTTTATGTTTAGAAATTATCATAAATTATTTTTAGGAAGGATCACAGTAAAACTATATTGAAATTCTTTGAATTGTTGTATAACCTGAAATTGAATTGGAGTGTATTATAATATTGGCAGTGCTCGCAATATTGTCTGAATATAACATTATCGCGATTTTTCGTGAACTGAGTTTATTTCATCAATTTTATTGCTTTGTAAACAATATAATTTATTGCTTACAAAATACTATTTATCGTTAACTAGTAGTAGTACTATTTGCGAAAATTTGTTGTTTATAATTTAATCATAAAATAAAAATATTGACAATTCAAAATTCAAATATTGTGAAATATAAGAAACATCAATATGATCAAACGCAACATATACATTCTTGTACCGCCTGTGGCCTGACTTTAAGGGGTAGCCTGAAAAATATAATTATATTTTTGCAAAATTTTGTTGAACGCTTAATTCGTAGAACAATTTTAACACTTGTTTTTAATACAGATTTCACTCCTTTATAAAAAGTTTCAAGCAGGAATTCAACAATTTAGAATTTCCCATTGAGTTTCCTATGGCCTGTTTGGCGATTCACCACCCGGTATATCTAATTTATTTCTACATATATGAATAAGTTAATATTTTCAAAGTGGGTTTATAAGATGAACTGAAAAATTGACATAATGTGATGTTATTACTATGATCCAATGAAATGTGAATTATCACTGATCTACTAATCAAACCTAAACACATCAGTTCTAGATTACCAACAAATTCAAAATAAGTCAACAAAAAAATATGACGTGATTTGAGAATTGTTATAATTTATTAAGTAAAGAAGTCTCTTTTGGTATAAGTGACACAAAACAAAATGTTTAGAATTCATTTGAGTGATTATAAAATTGACGTTTTTACGACTTTAATTTTTATTACAGAATGTTGAAAGCAGCGAGAAATACTCTGCAATTTACTCTGCTTTAAAAGCTCCAAGCATGATTCCCGCTCCAGCAGATCCCAGACCAATACTGATCGCTACGAAGCAAGAGGGTCAACCAATTAGTGCACACCCAGTTTTAACAGATCCTAGATCTGCCACAATACCAGAACTCGTGGCTCCAGAACCTATAAAATTTCCCACGGCCGAAGCTCCAAGAATTATCGTTACTCCGAAGACTACAAAAAATGTTGCGCATGAAGTTCAGAAAACTACCACGCCACAAATTCAAAAGACTGATGTAGATCCTAAATTAGCTATAGACGAACAAGTAAAAGGTGAGACTCAAGCTCTCTTAACCAAAATGGTAAAAGAGGAGTGTTTAGCCTTGGAATCTGAGTTAAAAGCTTTGTTACATCAAGGCAGAAAGATTAATGTTAATATCGGAAATGAAAGCGAAAAAATGATGATGATAAAAGATTTGCAAGATTTACAAGAATTTGTTAAGGAAATTGTAGATGTTAGTTTAGGAGAAAGTGCAGAGGTAAATCATATTACATATATATCTACGATAAACATAAGTTTAAAACATTTTTATATATAGTGAGGAGAAAAATTATGAAATAAATGAGTTTTTTCGGGAAGAGGCGTCTTTGGAGACAAATCCCGAAATAAGTCGATTTTTATTTTTAAATTATGTTTTTTAATGAGAATTGTACTATCCCTTTTGAAAGGTTGTGTACTTAATTCTCTATTCAGTAATATAAACATTAATATAATTATTTATACAGTTTGGCCAAAATAAAATTTATTTGTAAATTTAATTCATTTACACAACAAGACGTTTGTACATCCATTTCTTACAAGTAATACAAAATTTATTTAATACAAAATACATTTTTCTGCTGTCAGATTCAATCAAAATTACTTTTCGCTTAAATTAAATGTTCAAATTGCCATTCACCTGCCTCTTGGAAGTAATTGAACATTTTGAATCATTTCTGAAGTTATATTACTAATCTCCAATCTAATTATTGCGATCGATGTAAACTTTTGATTTTAAGTAACTCATAAAAATCAAGTGGTGTAAGTTCTGGAGATCTTGGGGCCACCCTATCGTTCCTCGTCTACCAATATATCTCCTAGAAAAACATATGTTTAAAAAATCACGAACAAGAAGTGCACAGTGCGAAGGTGCATTGTCTTGTTGAATCCATATGTTGGAATGGATTCTTTTTAAATAAATATACCTTTTTATAAAGTATTTTTTTAATAAAGTTTTAAATTATGTTAATGTTTATATCACTGAATAGAGAAACAAAAACTCATAATTTAAAAATAAAAATCGACCTGTTTCGGGATTTGTCTCCAAAGTCACCTATTCTCAAAAAAATGAGATTCCCTAATTTTGCCCCTCACTGTATACCCAAAGTGTAGAATATATTTTGTAGATTTTAACTCGTGTATTTATTTTCAAAAGCGTAGAAAAATACATACTATATAATAAACTATAATTTTAGGTTCATTCGTTAAAACAAAACCTCGTTTTGTCGTGGGCTTGGTACGAGGAAGCTTTATCTAGATACAATCTCTCCAAAGACGAAACAATGGGATTGATTTTAAAGAGCCAACCACTCGATTCTGCAACGGAAAAAAGACAGTCCGATATTAAAAAAATAATTTATTATTTGGATTCTCAATTATCGCAAGCCAGCAAAGCATTAGATGAACAGTGGGACAATTTTCAGGTAAAAATTATACTTTCTTAATTTTTTTTTCTATTGCTACCAATAAAATCTATTAAAATCGTTTAAACGAGTTTTTTATATATGCTAGTTAAATGACCAAATAAGTTTGTTTACTGAATTAAAATTTAACGAAAATAATTTATAAACACACTACAAACGCTGTCAAAACAAAACTTACAATTGCCAGTAGGTGAATCAATCACCGACCATCGTCCTATGGCACTCTTTGTTCAATGCAGGGTGTTGTGTATGGACAGGCGGCGTAAGTTCATCGATTTAGTTTATGTTATTAGGGAAGAGACGTAATATAAAAAATAATTCATCGATAATGTCATATTAATGCAAAGATCCAGTTGATGGACTGTATGTAAAACATTAGACAGTTTTAAAATTATATAACATTAATTACATAATTTAACATTTTAGGAATACACAAAAAAATCGTATAGAGTACAAATGCCAACTATGGAAGCCATTTTTCAAACCATGGTGAGGCAGGGTGCACTTTTACAAAAACAGGTGAGTTATATAGAGAAATACATTAATTTAGATACGTACATTCTCATACGAGGTATTTCTTCTATGTCTTCTTGTGTAAGATAATCGCGAGTTAAAAATATTACTTCTCTGATCTTTGACTCATGGATATGACACGACTTTTGATAAAGTCCAACACGAATGGCTAACGAATGTTCTTAAAACAAAAAATACTCAACCTGACTTACAATAAATTGTACACCATAAACATGTTTTGATTTGTACATACGTGCGCATTCTTTCTCTTGATAAAAACCTGAAGACTTTCAGTAAGTTTTAATCAACCATAAGGTGTAGTTGTGAATTGCTCGCTTTGTGATATCTGACGATGATTTTGTGATAAATTTTATAAGTTTTATAATAAGGCTGAATTTGAAATACATTTTTTTATGGGGTTTTTACTGAATGATGTGCCTAGTATGTTCGTAGAGGATCATGAAAATTTAGAAGTAATTGTAGACTGCTGAAATAAATGTGAAAAATAATGACAATGACACATTATTACCCGATTTTCAAGATACCATTCCATTATCAGAACTCAGAGAGGATTGGTAAAGGATCCAAGAAAAAAAATCTTCCACTGGGTAAAAGAAAACATTCAGACAGAAGATCAGTAGATATTGTAGAAGAACTTCAAGAACGTGATTCTAAGAGTCACCTTAAATGGTTTTCACTTTTCTTTAATAAGAAACTTATAAAGCTTATAATGTCAGAAACTAATCGATATGTTACATAGAAGAGTCGTCAACAAGAAGTTCTTTTTTCCCAGAAGAAGCTTTTCTGGGATGGGAACTCTAAATATTGAGTGATTATGTCAACATTGGCGCAGAAATGAAAATGATTTGAACACCCTTAGGAAAATGGTATGCTTGCAGAGCACAAAACAACTCTTTAGAGTAGTTGCTTCAAAAGAATAGCTTGATGATTGCAAAAATCCTTAAACAAGGTAACATTTAAAGGGAAAGATGCTTTTTTACACAATTGCTATTGAATATTGAGCGATCACCATTTTGAAACGGTACGATAGGATCGCACAAAAGTCTGGGAACATACTGAGTGAAATAAACAATTAGATCGTGGATGGAATATAGATATAATAATACTTAATATTAATGTCTACTTCTAACTATTTTTTTATTTTTCAGAACTACATTTTAAAAGATATAAGCAGCAATGAAAATCTAAAAAAAATATCTAAGGACACGTCTTCCCTCTTCGTTGGATTAAAAAAGATCGAGGATCTTAAGTATCTTCGGTTGGATCCAGATGATGATTACCGCATTCTGCGTGAGCAAATACTTGATAGAAACAAAAAATTAACTTCAACAAAAACGCAGAAACTTCGAGATTTCCTCAAACATAGAGATATTACCCATGTTACAGCTGCTAGACCTAAACTTAACAACTCTTTAATAAACTCACCCGCTGTTAGGGGGAGTCATGCTTTTTCAATACTAGGGGCTGAAATGTCTCCTGTAATGAAACCAGCTGTCGTTAAAAATCTTAAATTTTCTGAATCAACTCCTTTGAAAGTTATGCAAGATATAAAACCGACATTGGTTCCTCCAAATACTCCAGCCCAACCGGAACCTTCTAAAACTTTCACGTTTAAAAGCTTGGATAAAAATGTTCTTCCACCCAATGTTAACACTTATTATCCAGTGACGAAGAATCTTTTAAGTAATTTAACTCAAACTCCAATCTCTTCAGCTTTTGTTCCCACCACACAAGCTACTAAAAATTTTACCTCTTTAGCGGCACCTTCAACTGTAGCAGTTGAATCATCCCCTAATCAAACGTTAGCCCAATCTGTATACCCCAATCTGTCCCAATATACTTTTGATAGTACCAGTACAAGTATGAAACCTGAATCGTCCATTTCCAGTCAAGGAAAAGTTCCTTTCAGTTTTAAACCAAATGTTGATTTAAATAATTCAGAAAAAAAAGTCGCAGAGGTCTCTTCAGAGTTACCGTCTCAAAACACTGCAGCCCAGAGTTTCTTTTCATTTGGAAAACCCGTTAGTTCAGCTATTACAACTGCAAGTTCGCAGAATACAGCAATAACGACTTCTTCAAAGTCCTTATTAGGAACACCTGGCACAGTTGATACAGGCAGCGCCCTTGCGGCACCTAAACCCAATTTCTTTAATACGGCTCCATTGACTATACTTCAATCAACAACTTCTACTTCAGTACAACTTCCTCAAACTTCTTCTGTAACAAACGTTTCTAAGCCAAGCACACCTTTAATGAATTTAGGTTCTTTAAATACTACTTCAGTGCCCTTAACTACAACAACTACGTCACTGTTTGGTTCAATTAGTTCTCCTTCTGTTTCAACACCCTTATTCGGCACAAAACCACTTACATCTTCAACTAAAATGTCTTCCTTTGCTGATGTTAAATCAACAGCAGATGGTGGTAGCTTACATTCAACGACAGACGAATCTACTATTGGTAGTACAATTGCTACCAGTACTACATCCATAGGTGTATTAAAAACGACTGGAACACCGTCCAGTTCTTCCGTTTCTATTAGCGTAACTAAATCAGGATTTACTCCAGTCGTCAGCAGTACTTCTATATTTGCACCCGGTAATGCAATTTCTACCAAAGTGGGATCCCTGTTTAGCTCGATACCTCCAGCAACCTCAATAAAGTCGACTTTTAATACTACTACAACTGCATCAATTTTTTCGACTATATCTTCAAGTTCAAGTGGCGTACCAATAAGCAGTAAAAATTCCATTTTTGACAAAAGTGAAACCACAAAAGGTTCTGTATTTACTAGTACCGCAACAGTTACTGAATCATCTATATTTGGAAATACTGGATCTACTACCCAGCCTACGCTTTTTGCTACCCAACCTACTGTTCAGTCATCTTCTCTCTTTGGTACACCAGTAACTACTCAATCTTCTACTGTCGAAACACCAAAATCCACGCAAGCTTCTGTATTTGGAACTACAACTACACAATCGTCTATTTATGCATCGCCATCAACCACTCAATCTTCCACTTTTTCACCAGCAAGTACTCAGTCTCCTCTTTTTAGTACACCGACTACCACCAAATCGTCCATTATTACTTCAGAAGCTCCTACTCAAGTATCTCTTTTTAGCAATGCAGCAACCACTCAGCCTTCAATTTTTGCTTCACCAGCTTCTACTCAATCATCTCTTTTTACTACGCCAACGACCACTCCGTCGTCTATTTTTGCTTCACCAGCTACCACTCAACCCTCGCTTTTTAGTACGCCAACCACCACACAGCCTTCTTTATTTGGTGCTCCAACAACTACTCCAGGAACTATATTTGCTACGACAACGTCTACTGCAACTTCTACCTTTGGTATGCCAACAACTACTTCATCATCTGCTTTTGGTGCATCATCAACTAATCCGTTGGCAGCTTTTGGCCCACCATCAATTACTGCACCCGCAGCATTTGGTGCTCAAAGTACAACGCAATCGTCTATTTTTGGTGCTACAACAACTACACAGTCTTCTATTTTTGGTACTCCAAGCACTACTCAACCATCAGTTTTTGGTACTCCCTCTACGACTTCTACATCTGTATTTGGTACCTCCACGACTACACAAGCGCCTATATTTGGTGCAACAAATGCTTCCAATACCCAATCATCCGTATTTGGAAGTACAACTCCAACTCAAATTTTTGGTAATAACTCTGTCACTACCCAATCGTCTGTTTTCGGTGTTCAGTCAACTGGCTCGATATTTAGTAGTACGACACCTTCCGCATTTGGTGCAGCAAGTCCTACCAGCACACAAGGATCTATATTCGGAGCAGCTTCTCCGGTCTCAAGCCCTTCTTCAATTTTTGGAGCACCAGTTACTACAGCTTCAGGATTTGGTCAAACAACAGGTTCTATTTTCGGTTCCTCAGGCTTCGGTACAACTGCAACGACCACAGCTGCATTTTCTCAACCAGCAACGTTTGGTTCAAATTCTGGTTCAATATTTGGTACCCCAGCAACATCAAACAGCAGCGTTTTTGGTTCGGGAAGCAATTCGTTTGGCGTTGCAAGTACTTCGAATAGTGTTTTCGGTTCTACACCAGCGCCATCGTTTAGTTTCGCTTCGGCAGCTAATAATGCTGGGTCATTAGGGTTTGGAAACCTGAATGTTGGAAGTACATCCGGTAATAGTATTTTTGGAGCAGGTCCAACCTTTAATCAACCAAATGCAAACCCATTTGCTAGCTCTACCAACATAGAAGCTCCTTCTACGACTGGATCTATATTTGGCAGTGGTAGTTCTAGTACATTTGGTAGTAGTTCGCAAAGTATATTTGCAACAAATACATTCGGCTCTCCTGGAGGATTTGGCCAACAGTCTAATTTTGGACAAGGCAGTTTTGGTCAACAATCATTTGGTTCATCACAAGCTGGACCTTTTAGTGGAGGTGGTGTAGGTGTAGGACAGACCGGTTTTGGATCTCCAGGAGGCTTTCAAAAACAACAAGGAGGCTTTGGGGGAGCACCGGTGTTTGGAGGATCGCCACAACCTGCATTTGGAAGTAGTCCCAGTTTCACAGCTGCTCCGGCTTTTGGAGGCGCACCAACGTTTGGAAGCCCCGCTAAAGTTTTTGGAGCGAATACACCACCAGGTGAGTAAAACAATACATAAACATATGTTGAAATCACATCTCTCAGTTTAAACTATCTAGTACTAACTTTAATTTAGTGTTGATAACTATTGGTAACCCTATGTGGTGGTTTAACAACCGGTAAAGCATCTTTTTTGAGTTTAAGGATACTTTTTTTAAATTTACCTAAAACCTAAATATGATGGAAGACCCAATATTGGCGAATTCTCCTCTAAAATAACAAATTTGACGCTATATACAGTGAAACTATTTTGAATCTTCCATAGGCTTCCAAAATTATTTTAAAATTTTCTAAATCTCTGTTTTTATTAATTATCTAATATATAATTAGGTAAATCATTAACCCGTGACCCTGTGTCTACTTTAAAGTCAATATTTTCACCTCGTACCTTAATAGTTTCCATCCATTCTTTATTATTCTTACTTTTCCGAATTGGTCAAATTACTACGTGAATAATGAATTTAAATCACTAAATTAATCATATTTCCGAGATCGCTGTGTGTGGTTACCGAAACTAAAGGATGTCATTAATAAAATACGGCAGTGTTGGTTTATTTTTGCTGATATGTGCTATACGGTGCCGATAAAGCATTTCTCATTGTTAATAAGCATAGTTAAGAACAGTCTAAAAAAGAAGAGTCAAGTTTTGGTACCATCATCGTAAATAGAAATCTTATTGGATACAATGAGCGGAAGATTGAAATCTTAGAGAATTACATAGTACCCTTTTCTCAATATATCGGCGATGATTTTCTACTAATGCAAGATTATGCGCGACCCCACTCTGCAATGTGTGTCACGCAATATTTAGAGGAAGTTGGTATTAATAAAATGAACTGGCCAGCCTGTTCGCCAAATCTGAACCCAATAGAGCACGTTTGGGACATGCTTGTTAGAAATATTAGAGGTCGAGAAGTCGCACTAGCCTCAATTAACGAACTTCGCTTGGTTCTAGAAGAGGAATGGCAAAACATCCAGCAAGATGATATTCGCAACCTCATAGACAGCATCAGCCGACGTTTACAGGCAGTTATAAAGGCTAGGGGAGGCAATACAACGTATTAAGATATTTTTTAGTAGTTTTTCTTTGTTATTTGCTTACTTAGGTTAAGTTACATTTGAGTTGTTTTTTTATTGTTATTGTTCATTAAAACCAAGATCATGTCTTTGCTTTTAATCATTATTTAAATACAGTGCTTCTGGGATGTCGATATGACATTCCTTCGATATCAGTCACCAAAGTCCCCATTTTGGTATTACAAATTAATACAAAAGATAATGGTAATAATAGCAAAAGTCCTAAATAGTCCTAAATTGTGGGTGGCAAATTCATTTCGCTCCTAAAAATGAACCAATCCATATTTTCACATGAAACAAAAGACATAATACTTAGAAGACATGGCTTTATCCGAAAAATAAGGTTTTACGAAAATTCGCTAACGGAATTATTCCACAGGATGTTTCAAAGTTAGAATAAAAAACCACCTTTAGATTAACCGTATAATAAGTCAAATACAAAATTGTATTAAAAAACTCACTATACTAAATTAAAATTTATAAATATATACACAGTGTGCTAAAAAAATCATCAAAATCGGGCTAAAAATATACTTTGGATAATACTTTGAATTTGACCAAAATGTCCTGTTGCGTTTTTTTGCAACTGAGTGTATTATTTATATCGATACGTGAAAGCAACAGTGGGATATCGTAATTATCGATGAACTGAGAAAACGCGTAAAATGTATTTTGCTAAAGGAATAATTATTCATAACTTTCTTATCGTACAAATAACTGCATTTATATTTTGGATATAACTTGTAAACTGAGTACTAGATTAGTTAACACTACTTTTGTGAATAATTGTAAAATTTTGAAAAAAATATCACTTATCTCGCTGTTGCACAGAAATGCTGCTGGAAATATGTTGCAATAAAAGTAGATATCTCACTGTTAAATAACATATTTACCTCACTTTTTTGTCATTTAACTGGAAATGGTAAGCCTTATTATAGTTAATCACTTGTTTTAGCTAACTTTGGAAATGCTGGCGCTGCCAGTCCCGGTTTTGGAAATTTAGCCAGCCAAAATACAGTTGGATTTGGAAGCTTGGCTCAACAAGCGTCTTCGTCAACTTCTACACCTTTCTCGGGGTGAGTATATTTTAATTGTCTTAACACTTTCCAAATGAATACGAGATCGGTATTTTTTGGAAAAAATCGATGTTAATTGTATAAAAGGAACTCTCACTTAATGTTTCCGATTCATCGCTTCACATTTTAGTCAATATTGATTATCATATAGCAATTAGTCATTATTTATGTATTAATGAAAAACTAAAAACGTACAAAAACTTGAATTTAAAAATGAAATTTTGAAATAAAAAAGTGAATTTAATATCCATAAAGTTTGTAAATATAAATAAATCAATGATTTATTAGTCATCTAATTAATATATAAGTTCTACCCATCAAGTACTAATTTTACCAATTTCCTTTTTTTATTTAATTAATGGCTTTGGATAACTTGATCCATTCTGCCACGATAATGTATTTGACTATACTTGGATTTGTTAATGATGAATTGACCTATTGCATTTTTTAACAAAATAGTACTTCGCATAGAGGTAGATTAAAAATATAATGTAAACGTCAGTATCACAAGAATCAGTAGATTGATAAAAAACCATATATTCATTCGTTTCATTCAATGCCCTAACCAACTTAAAGTGAATATTTAGAACCAACAAGGGATTACATAATGTAGGGATACTTTTCACGCTAAGGTGCCTTTCATAGCGACTTTATTACAACACAAGACAGGCAGCGGCTAGGAGGTAACTATATAACATAAGGATAGACAGAGGGAACAAAGCTAAATTTTTCTTTTAGTCCTTTTTAAATATTCCCAAAAAAATTGATTAAACCCAATATTATGACGAGAGATATATAAAATGGAAGATTGACACTGAGGAAGAGGTATTTGTTCTTTTATCAGATTTTCCAATTGATACTTAATAGCAGCATCATTATATATGCACCCGAACATCCAATGATTGATATCGTCAGTGTTACCATTACAATCACACAGTTCAGTTTCATTTAAATTAAACCAATTTCCTTAATATACCAAATTCTCGCATGATTAAAGATATGTTCCTCTAATCAATAATGTCTTTATGTCGTTATTTTATGTAGCATTATATTGTGACATAAAGTTTTCTCTAATCACATCTTTTTCTGTCTTGATATACACTGTCATGTCTCATTTGTCATTCTCTGACCATTAATATTTTGGTCACTGCTTAAGTGAACTTAGCCGTCACTTTTATTTGGTATCTCATCAAGGTCTTTTTACTAGAGGGTGCGCATACATCATTTCATATTGCATTTGATACCTCACACATTAAGATCCCACCATTATTGCCGAAGATACGATTTATTGTCATTTTGACATGACACCATCTTTGATTTTTTTATGTCATTATATTTAGAATTCCTTCCACTTTAATTTGACATGTCATTTCTTACATAACCTTGAATTAAGACAAAAAGACAAAATTAAGAACAAAATGGACCCTCGCGTTTTTTGACGTTTTTCTATAAGAAATAACTTTGGGAGGCATCCATCAATTAAGAATCACCACTAATTGATCGCTACCTTGTAGGGTGCTCTCAATAGAAACAATCGTTTTAAATACTTATAACCATTTATTGTTTTTTTTTTCTTTTCCATATAAACTTTTAATTAATACTGTTTCTTATTTTCAGGAGTTCATCATTTTCCAGTTGGAGATAAACGTTAAATAAGAGTATAATATTATTAAGTAAGGTTTAAATAAAATGCTTGTGTATAACTTTTATTAAACATGTTTATTCTTAAAAATGTGTACACTATTATCACTACCACCAGATACCATATACTTCCTATTGGACCAATCCACCTTTAATACCTGACCCTGGTGTCCTTGAAGATTGTAAAGCGGTGCCTTGGGACTCCGCGTGTCCCACATTTTTACAGCAGAGTCATATCCACCAGATAAAAATAAATGCTGGTCATAGTTTGACCACATCACCGAACTAACCCATAATGTATGGGAGGTAAAAGTGGTTTTACAAAGCGATCCCTCTGTCGACCGAGGGTCGTACAAACGGATGTGTCGATCTGCAGACGATGCCAAAAGTGTGTTTGACAACGGTGACCATGACGAACTGAGGTATGCCTTCTGACCGACTACTTCGTTTTTGATTCCGCACAACTAAAATAGGTTTTTTATTAAATATCGTGACATATGCATAAACTGCTAAAATGAAATAACTAATATGTTATCCAAGAAAATAAACATGTTTATTTTTAGCATAAAATGTTGTTCTTGATAAAAAAGTTTTGTCTGCTCTAAAAGTCCATAAAATGAAATAAAATTAAAATTCAAGTTTTTCAATATCTGCTTCATTTTATAGTCATGTTAGAATCATCAAAATCGTCGAACCTGCGGTAGAAAATAAAAAATAATTTTAAAATTGTCATTATTTCAGCAATAATGCTAACTCTTCAACAAAAAATATATCTTGATATATGAATATATCGTGAATTGGGAAAGTTTCATACAGGTATACAATTCGAATATTGTAGAACCTTGATAAGTCAAAAACCTGTAAAACTGGAAAAAATGTATTGTTCTCTCCCCTTCAAGCCCCAAAATCTCTATTATTCGAAATATCAATAGTATATTAGTTGAAATAATCAGTTAATTCAAATTCATTTATTGATGTAATTTTGCCAATAGCCTAACACACGTCAAAATAAAAATAGAACAATAGTTCTATTAAAAAATATTAAATTCTAATTACATAAAAACACATATCAGATTGAGTTAAAATAGTTTAAACCATTCACTGCGTTTACCTTTCGCAAATTCGGCGAAAAATTCTTTCGAATTAAAAACTGATGGTATTATAACCTAAAATACATCTTTGACAATGTGCGTACAACACCACATCCACTCACACCCACTGCGTTTTGATTACTGGCTAAGTAAATTTGAACGGAGCTCTGACGATAAATGGCGGCGTGCGTACTAGGCATCAGATCATAGCGCCGCCAAATGGCGTCATATGCAGTGAATGGGTTTTAAAATTGAAATTTAAGATATTCCTCACTACTATAAAATACCTTTTTTATTAAAATTTCCTTAATTTTATTTTAAAACTTAATTGTTGTGAAGATCCTTTACATTATCAGGCAATTTGTTATAAAATTTAATTGCCCAATTAAAGTCTCCAGTAGGCTGGAACAAGATCACATCTGTGTCTAGTGTTATGATAGTGCACCTTTTCATGAATCCCAAAGTGCCCTCCGCTTCTCTTAACAAACATAAGGTTCTCATATATATACAAGGATGGCACAGTAAGAATTCCCAGAGTCTCATACGCCAATCTGCAATCGTCCCTAAACCCAAGGCCTGCAAGAACTCTTATAGCCTTACGTTGCAAACCAAAGACTCTCAGCATTCCCGCCGAATGCCCCCAGACCAAGATTGCATATCTCAGATGAGAGTGAAAAATGGCATAATAAGCTGTTCGTAAGACCTGCAGGACCTTGTTTACATAGAACCACTCTTCAGTATCCGACAATGCAGACCTTTTTTTTTTAGGAGGAGGAAATCTTGACAATGCAGACCTGGAACTCCTAAGGGAGTCCTCAAGTGTGTCAGCTGAGAAGGAGACTGGTGTCATCAGCAAAGAGTGTGTATGTAGCATTTGATTCAATGCTTGTAAGGTCATTAATATATATTAGAAATAGTATGGGTCCAAGGACGGAGCCCTGAGGAACACCAATATTAACAACACTCCCCTGACAGACCTCAGACACTCTCACAGATTGTACCCTGTTCTCGAGGTATGATTAAATCAACTTGACACTCTGTGGACAAAAGTTGTACCTCTGTAGTTTTTTCAGGAGTATTCCATGGTCCATATAATCAAATGCCTTACTCAAAATGTCAAATGCCAAAGTCACAAAACACAACAGTGTTGAATCGCATTCTATGAAAGGATTCCAAGATGCGGGACATTAGGTCAAGAATGCCAAGAGTTGTGCTCCTTTCCTTCCTGAAACCGAACTGTGATTCTGATAATAATTGTTACTTTCGAAAAAGCTTGTGATTTGCAAAGCCATGGCCTTTTCTATGATTTTAGAGACAACTGGGAGCAATGCGACAGGCCTATAGTTCTCAGGGACATCAATTTCCCCTTTTTTAAATATGGGTGTTATAATAGCCCTTTTTAGAAATGAGGGAAATGTATTCTCTTTAAAGCATTGATTTATTATGTGTGTAAGAGGGCTTATGATAATATTTTTTATCATCTTAATAATGCTAACATTTAAGCCATATATATCACAACTTTTTTTGTTTTTTAAGCTGTCTATGATTTCCCGGGTCTGATTGAATGATACTTCAGAAAAGGAAAAGCTCTTTGAGGGATTTACATTGATGTTCTTCAAAAAATCCATATGTAATTCAGGTATATCTTTTATTAAGTTGTGGACAATTTGAGAAAAATGATTATTAAATTCATCTGGAGTGATGTTATGAGCCCAGATATTCCTCGTTGTATATTTATTATATTCCACATGGTTTTTGGAGCATTTCTTGAAGTCAAGATTACTCTGTAATTAGAATTAATCTTTGCCTTTTTTATTTCATTTTTATAGTTTTTGACGTGACAACGTCTTAAATTAGGTTGTGGCTCGGAGTCACTCATGAAAAAGTGTAACGCCCGCTCACGTCTGTTACGATGAGTCACCGAACGAGAGAGAGGCCCGCCGGACCGGCGAATGCCTTGCGTCTCTCTCCCACTCAAACATGATCGGTCCGCTGCGCCCGCAGCACTAGAGAATTAGGCGCGTTGGAAATTAGTTAAGTTTAAGTTTACATGTACAATGTTTTAGTAAACAAAATATATTTCTATAGTTAAAATTTGTGCAATTCTTATTTTCATTCAATTCCTTGTTCCTATTGTGCAATTTAATAATATTCATATCAATAAATATTCTACCGAGAAAAAGACGTTGTCACGTAAAATCTTCGCCCGTAAAACCGACTTTACAGGCAACCGATTTTTTTTTAAAATCATTTAGTATTTGTAAGGTGTTGTCAGTTTTATGTTGTTTACTCACTTAAAAAATTGACATGTTCTCTCATTGCTCTTAGTTTGTTTAAGAACCATGTAATTTGCCCAGCTTGGTCTGACTTTTTGAGGAAAGCATTCTGAGAAACATGATTCAAGAATGCTAATAAACTCATTAAACTTAAAATGTAAAGAGGTGTTATTGTCAGAAACAAACCTCCAGTCTATGCCAGACAACCAATTTTAAAATAAATGTTTTAACTTTTTCAGTTATAGGTCGAATAAGCCTTGGTTGTTCTTTGTAATCAATAGCCTTTTTGTGAGCTGCAAACCTAAAAATTCGCCCCCTGTGATCTGAAAACTTCACATCAATCACAGTTGAGCAGAGTGTCACACCAGGATTCAAAAAGACATTGTTTTAACCAGATTAAAGCTCTCAAAAACATCTTGGAGCTTACGGGTAGATGTATTTTCAGTTAGAAAGTCAACATTGAAATCCCTAGCAACAAGTATTTGCTTGAGTGGGTTAAGTGTGCTTAGTACCCCCTCTATGATTCTAAAAAGGTGTCAAAATGACCAGAGGGGCTCTGGTATATAGCTATCACAATCAGGTTAAAATCTTTAAGACATACACAATATTCATTACAAGAATCGATTAAAACTGAGTCATTATATACAACATTAAAACAAATAAAACTTTTTAGTTAGTTCCTGCAAGCCATTGGTACACATTTTTTCCTTCTATAACTTGAAAAATAAAATTGGACTCTGTATCTCGAACAAAGCAATGTTTATTATATAACTTGAATATTTTAGTTATTACTTCTATAGTTCAAAGAAAAAATAAGCTACCAAATTTAAGAATTGGTCGACACTAAAGTACACCATTGTTTCTTAGAAAACAATTTGGGAGTATACAATAAATAGGATTACCACTTAAATCGCTTACGTTAACATGTGCTTGCTTGCTTGATGTTAGGTGTTTAATTTTATTATTTTTGATTTCATTTGAACTATAACAAAGAAAGTCATTTGTTGTTGTTTAAAAAATGTCAAACATAGTACAATTTTAAATATTATTGCTTAGGTAATATTGTAAATGTCACCCACTCGACTAATGACATATAGGTACATCACTAGATTATTATATTTTTAAACTGGGAAATTGCAAAAATTCATAGGAATTTACATAAGATTGACTCTAAAATGAAGCAGGTTTTGAAGCAAAACTTTTTATCCAGAATTATATTTTTTGCTGAAAATAAGAAAGGTTCCCCATGAAAAAACTTGAATTCTGACTATTGAGGTTATACTTACTTCAGCATCCCAAAATTTAATAGTATGATCCATAGAGACGGTGGAAACTATATAATTATCAATCCAATTAACTGCTGAAATTGTTTCTTTGTGACCTTTCAAAGTGCTTAGAGGAGTTTTAGTGACTAAATTATTACTAGATTTACTCCTTTTTTGTAAAGGTTCACTTCGTTCTTCTTCAATGGAAGTTGACCATAATTTTAAGTTTGTATCCCATCCACCTGTAGCTATTTTTAATGAATTTGGACTAACTCCAACACTGTCTATACCTCTTTCATGGCCCCTTAGCACTGCTTGGGGTACTACATTATCAGTGCCTACAAATTATAAAAATATTTTTGATTAACATGTTAACTAACAATCTATGAAACATATACAGTACCAAATTACTATTATAACAAGATACATATTCATTTAAGGGGTTACATAGGTCTTGTATTTTCAAAAAATTGATTAATTTGTTTATTTGATACGAAAGTATAGTCCTTAAAGAGTATTTACACCAAATTTGAAGTAAATTTGAGCAATATTACTGGAGTTATAGAGATTGATTACAGCGTGGTTTGTGTATGCACTCTCGGTTTAAAAACTTCAAACTTGTTTGTCTTGGAGCTTTGTTTTTATATGCAGTAGGCACGTTTTCTCTAGAGCGAATTGATCAATTTTGATGAAACTTTGCACAGTTCATGTTTATAGTATTGTTTGGTGATTAGATAATTGGATTTTCAATCAGCAGACTCGTTCTGGTTTTATACGAAAAAAATGTTTTAAAAACGATGAGAATTTGAAAAATGCTAAAAAAAATTAGACGAAAATTCATTCAAACTTATTTAAAAACTTAAGACTTCATTTTTTTCAATCATGAAACAATACTATAAAGATGAACTGTGCTTAGTTTTAGGAAAATCTCCTATAACTCCAGTAATATTGCTTGAAATTTACTTCAAATTTGGTGTGAATACTCTTGAAGTACTATACTTTCATATGGAATAAAAAGAAATAAATTGATTTTTGTAAAAAAATATGATCTTTCTAGCTCCTTAATACCTAATCAGTATAACTGTATGTTCATTGAATGAAAGTAATTGTCATTGTACTACAGATCAAACTTTATAAAAACTTTATTCCTATTCATTATATAAAATATGTTTTGAGATAATATGAAATATAAAAAAACTTAAGCAAAATTATTAATTTTATTAACAAACAAAAAGTTATTTTGGTAAAATAAGTTAAAAGAAATATTGTTCAGTGAGAAGGACTGCAAAATATGTAAAAAAGCTTACATTCACCAAAATTAACCTGCTTACATTTATAGTCAATCAACATACAAAATAAAAATATGGCGTAAAAATACTATGTGGAAATTAACAGCATCCTGGTGGCTAAATAAAAATTAAAATGTGCTTACCAGGTTCAAAAGACCACATCAGTCCTGTTAAATCATGTGATACGCTGATGAATCCTTTACTAGGATCTGTCTTATCTACCCAGGTAACTGCTTTCACTACATTTCTATGTTCTTTTAGAGAGGTTATTATTTTTCCATGTGTTGACCATATATTCACAGAATTGTCATAGCATCCTGTAAGTATCCTAAAAAATTTACAATACTTTACGGAGATGTGTTTTTTAAATAAATATATAATAACTATCTCATATAAATATGGCTCATAATATTCTTACCATTTGTCTGATGTTTCAATTCCACAAACCCAATCATCATGTAACAATGAATCTTTAGGTTCAGGAGCAGGAGTTCGCTCCAAATACTCAACTTCAACAGTAGTTTCTGTAGACACGTTCCTTTCTTGCAAGTGATCAATTAAAGGTTGTCTTAAAAGTTCTCCAATAGCCAAAAAGTCAAAATCTTTTGGCTTCAAAAAATCAGGATTACTTTCTTTAAGTAGTTGATTTAATAATTCATTTAATGAGTTCGAGTTTATTGCTTGAGGCACGGAAAGGGGCAAGTCTGGAACTGCATATCTGAAAATTTAAGTCTGAAATTGCTCTAATAGTAAATAAAATATATTCAACTCACATTTCCTGTTTGGTAATTAATCTAATTTGTAACTGCCCTTCACTAGATCCTTGCATTGTTAAATATTTTATTTCACACTCTTCACAATACCAAAACTAATACACCTTGTTTTGTTTAAAGGTTAGAAATAAAAGTTCCTGTTCTTAGTTCTTCTTCTCATATTATTTAAACTTTCATTAAATAAGAAAGTAGATTCGCTACTACCAATCTGACAATCAGTTGTGTTATTGATGACGTCATAACAATCAGAGTTCTCGGTTCATCTTAAAATATAAAATAAATCACAGGCTCACAGCAAGTAGTTTATATTATAAAGTATAGTTTCCACCAGAGGAACATGAAGGAACTTTTGTGTTTCTGTTGCTTGTTGCTTAAAAATGTTTCGCAAAGTTCCTCAAAGTTCCTAAGTGTTTCTTCTTGTTTCGACAACAAATGTTGCATGTTTGCGATTGTTGGTGGTTTCCAGTTTTAGCGGTAAACTTCAAAAGAAATACGGCAACAACAGGCAACATAAACATATTGTTGTCTGAGTGGAAACAGATACAGCAACTTGTAGTGACTTGTTTTTGTCTAGTGCAGCTCGACGGCGAACGTGGAATAATTTATAGTCGGTCGGACGTGTGAAAGAATAGAAAAATGCCGTTCATGTGTCATGTGGACAAATGAGTTAGTACTCGAATTAATCGAAAACTATAAGCTTTGTGAGTGTTTATGGAATACAAAGCACGCCCAGTATAAATGTAGAAATGCGAAACACGATGCTTGGACAACATTGGCAGAAAAAACAGGCTCAAATATAAAAGAAGTGAAAAGAAAAATGAAAAATGTTATTGCACAATTCTATAGAGAAAGAAAAAAATATCATACGTTAAAAAAGTCGGGAGCCGGCGCCGTATTTATTTCAAAATGGTTTGCTTATGAAGTCTTGTTGTTTCTTGCGGGCAGGAACAAAGTTAGAAAATGTACTGAAAAAGGAATAACTACAAGTGAGGTACGTATTTTTTTTGTTTTATTTGTAATTTTTATACAAAGTTAAAAATTATTTTGCCATGGAACCATTCCTTCGGGTGACATAAAATATTGAGCAAATTCATCTCGAACTTGTTTAGCTTCCAACGTTGAATTACGTGCTTGTTTTTGCAGTGATGCAAACATATTGTTCTTTATTTCGTTTCTCCAAGAACCTGGGATCCTTTCGCCCGTATCTTTGTCTTCTGAATCAAAGGTGCCAGGAGGTGAGTATGACTTTCGGGAATGTAAACTGCTTCTCAGAAAATTATGGAGATATACACATGCAGCAACAACTAATTCCACTCTGTCGGGTTCAAGTAGCATGGGTTTTCTTAATACCCTGAACCTAGCAGACATGGTTCCAAAAACGTTCTCAGAAATACGCCTAGCGCGTGACAAGCGGTAATTAAAAATTCGTTTTGAGGAACCTTTCTCTTGAGTGCCAGGGTAAGGTTTCAATAAGTTTGGTGATAGGGGAAAAGCGTCATCTCCTAGAAAAACAAACGGAACAGCTTTTGTTCTTCCTGGCAATGGTTCTAATTCAGGCAAATTGAGCGTGTTTTGATATAACATTTTTTTGAAATGAGTACTGTCAAACACTCCACCGTCGGATATACGACCTTGGCTGCCCACATTAAGATACATCACCTCATAATTTGCGTTGGCCACAATAAATAACACCACACTGAAGAAGGACTTATAATTATAAAATTCACTGCCACTATGTTTTGGTGCTTGTATCATAATGTGTTTGCCATCCATAACCCCGGCACATTTAGGAAAATTCCAAAGATTAGCGAATTGATGTCCCGTAATAAGCCACTCCTCTCTACTCTGAGGCATCTGAAAAATTAAAAACCGGTAAATTTGTTTAATCAAAACTTCTCTCGCTTTAAATATAATTTGTATTTCATATTAAAAGAGTAAGAAGTAAAAATATATTTTTAATTTTCAGGGTGAAGATGATGGGTCAGACAGCAGTGCAACGGACAGCGGGGAAGTTGAATCGCAAGATTCCAATATAGCAGACGAGGCAGATGCAGTAACTGATTCTTCTTTTATTGTTGGAGAGGCGAACAATGACGTCGACACTCTGAACAAAACTGTTGCTGCTATTACTGAAACACCTACAAAGCCTAATGAAAACAGAACCAGATCTCCAACGCCTTCCACAAGCAGCACTACAAAAAGTAAACAGGGACCTAGGCTCTTTAAAAGTCCAAAAACAATGAAGAAAAGACAAGCTGATGTGAAAACTGACGAACGACAGGAAGAGGCATATGTATTGCTGAAGCAGCTACAAAATAAAAAGCCACGTAATCGGTTCCAAATTTTCGGCGAACTAGTTGCTTGTAAAATCGAAAATCTTCAAAATGAAAACGCTAAAAACACGGTAGAGCATTTGATCTCTAATATTTTGTATGACGCATCTATGGGTAAATACGATCAGCCATTTCCATGTTATCAAAGTTGGCATACACCTTCGGCCAATAACAACACAGCAAGATATTATTCAGATAACCAGAACTATTACTCATCCAGTACCAATGATTCTGTAACATCACCAGCCTCAACAACACACACACCTATGCCATCCCCAAATAGCTCTTGTTATGAAACTAACTATCTTCCCCAAACAGAGACAAACAATTCGACACTCTCAAAAGAAAAGCAGCCTTGTAGAAATCTTCAAGAATCATCTATATCTGATGCGATACGTCTGGCCATGTCAGATGCAGGACTTGATGTAAATTACTGATAAAATATTATTTGTTAAAAAGAATATCTCTTTAATTTTTTAATTAGATTTTTTAAATTTTTTATTTAGAATTTAAATAGAATATCGTGTTAATTTTTTTCTCACACTTCAAAAAATTGGTTTTTATTAAAATTTAATAAAATGTCTACTACTAATTACATTATGTCATTTGATTGAAAAGCTGTATATCTACCGAGGTATCTACTTACCTTAAGTTTATCCTTCAGAACTTCAGCGATTACTTTACATACTTCTGGTATAATTCTACTAATTGATGATACCGAAATTTTGAACAAGTACATCAAGGAATGGTAAGAATCGCCTGTTGCAAGGAATCGCAGTGTGAGCAGTAGTCGTTCCATTGGTGAAATGGCTTGTCTATAATTTGTATCTTCTTTCTGTATTTTGGGGGCAATTTGACATAATAACCATTCAAAATCGGTGCTGGACATTCGTAAAAAATTTTTGACACTACCATTATTTTTATTATTTCCTATGTATACATCGTCTTTTTTTAATACATTGAGTAGATGCATGCCACCATATTCACTTCTATCACAGAGACTTTTTTACGATTATAAAAAATTGCTTCCACCGGAGGAACAAATAGCAACATGTAGCAACATTTTTGTTGCCTGTGTTTCTTCTTGTTTGTAAATTTAGGAACTTATTAGCAACAAATGTAAACTTTTTATTTCCACTGACAGAACTTTTTGTTTCCGGTCGTTTCTGATAACTGAGAGAGAGCAACTTAGTGTTTCCACCGCGGTTGGTAAACATGGATCAAGATGATGAAATAGCTGCAGCAGCGGCGGCCTATATAGTGTTGTCGGCAAAAAAGAAAAAAAGAAAGCACAAATGTTGGGTGAAACCAAGTCTCTGTGATAGAAGTGAATATGGTGGCATGCATCTACTCAATGTATTAAAAAAAGACGATGTATACATAGGAAATAATAAAAATAATGGTAGTGTCAAAAATTTTTTACGAATGTCCAGCACCGATTTTGAATGGTTATTATGTCAAATTGCCCCCAAAATACAGAAAGAAGATACAAATTATAGACAAGCCATTTCACCAATGGAACGACTACTGCTCACACTGCGATTCCTTGCAACAGGCGATTCTTACCATTCCTTGATGTACTTGTTCAAAATTTCGGTATCATCAATTAGTAGAATTATACCAGAAGTATGTAAAGTAATCGCTGAAGTTCTGAAGGATAAACTTAAGGTAAGTAGATACCTCGGTAGATATACAGCTTTTCAATCAAATGACATAATGTAATTAGTAGTAGACATTTTATTAAATTTTAATAAAAACCAATTTTTTGAAGTGTGAGAAAAAAATTAACACGATATTCTATTTAAATTCTAAATAAAAAATTTAAAAAATCTAATTAAAAAATTAAAGAGATATTCTTTTTAACAAATAATATTTTATCAGTAATTTACATTAAGTCCTGCATCTGACATGGCCAGACGTATCGCATCAGATATAGATGATTCTTGAAGATTTCTACAAGGCTGCTTTTCTTTTGAGAGTGTCGAATTGTTTGTCTCTGTTTGGGGAAGATAGTTAGTTTCATAACAAGAGCTATTTGGGGATGGCATAGGTGTGTGTGTTGTTGAGGCTGGTGATGTTACAGAATCATTGGTACTGGATGAGTAATAGTTCTGGTTATCTGAATAATATCTTGCTGTGTTGTTATTGGCCGAAGGTGTATGCCAACTTTGATAACATGGAAATGGCTGATCGTATTTACCCATAGATGCGTCATACAAAATATTAGAGATCAAATGCTCTACCGTGTTTTTAGCGTTTTCATTTTGAAGATTTTCGATTTTACAAGCAACTAGTTCGCCGAAAATTTGGAACCGATTACGTGGCTTTTTATTTTGTAGCTGCTTCAGCAATACATATGCCTCTTCCTGTCGTTCGTCATTTTTCACATCAGCTTGTCTTTTCTTCATTGTTTTTGGACTTTTAAAGAGCCTAGGTCCCTGTTTACTTTTTGTAGTGCTGCTTGTGGAAGGCGTTGGAGATCTGGTTCTGTTTTCATTAGGCTTTGTAGGTGTTTCAGTAATAGCAGCAACAGTTTTGTTCAGAGTGTCGACGTCATTGTTCGCCTCTCCAACAATAAAAGAAGAATCAGTTACTGCATCTGCCTCGTCTGCTATATTGGAATCTTGCGATTCAACTTCCCCGCTGTCCGTTGCACTGCTGTCTGACCCATCATCTTCACCCTGAAAATTAAAAATATATTTTTATTTCTTACTCTTTTAATATGAAATACAAATTATATTTAAAGCGAGAGAAGTTTTGATTAAACAAATTTACCGGTTTTTAACTTTTCAGATGCCTCAGAGTAGAGAGGAGTGGCTTATTACGGGACATCAATTCGCTAATCTTTGGAATTTTCCTAAATGTGCCGGGGTTATGGATGGCAAACACATTATGATACAAGCACCAAAACATAGTGGCAGTGAATTTTATAATTATAAGTCCTTCTTCAGTGTGGTGTTATTTATTGTGGCCAACGCAAATTATGAGGTGATGTATCTTAATGTGGGCAGCCAAGGTCGTATATCCGACGGTGGAGTGTTTGACAGTACTCATTTCAAAAAAATGTTATATCAAAACACGCTCAATTTGCCTGAATTAGAACCATTGCCAGGAAGAACAAAAGCTGTTCCGTTTGTTTTTCTAGGAGATGACGCTTTTCCCCTATCACCAAACTTATTGAAACCTTACCCTGGCACTCAAGAGAAAGGTTCCTCAAAACGAATTTTTAATTACCGCTTGTCACGCGCTAGGCGTATTTCTGAGAACGTTTTTGGAATCATGTCTGCTAGGTTCAGGGTATTAAGAAAACCCATGCTACTTGAACCCGACAGAGTGGAATTAGTTGTTGCTGCATGTGTATATCTCCATAATTTTCTGAGAAGCAGTTTACATTCCCGAAAGTCATACTCACCTCCTGGCACCTTTGATTCAGAAGACAAAGATACGGGCGAAAGGATCCCAGGTTCTTGGAGAAACGAAATAAAGAACAATATGTTTGCATCACTGCAAAAACAAGCACGTAATTCAACGTTGGAAGCTAAACAAGTTCGAGATGAATTTGCTCAATATTTTATGTCACCCGAAGGAATGGTTCCATGGCAAAATAATTTTTAACTTTGTATAAAAATTACAAATAAAACAAAAAAAATACGTACCTCACTTGTAGTTATTCCTTTTTCAGTACATTTTCTAACTTTGTTCCTGCCCGCAAGAAACAACAAGACTTCATAAGCAAACCATTTTGAAATAAATACGGCGCCGGCTCCCGACTTTTTTAACGTATGATATTTTTTTCTTTCTCTATAGAATTGTGCAATAACATTTTTCATTTTTCTTTTCACTTCTTTTATATTTGAGCCTGTTTTTTCTGCCAATGTTGTCCAAGCATCGTGTTTCGCATTTCTACATTTATACTGGGCGTGCTTTGTATTCCATAAACACTCACAAAGCTTATAGTTTTCGATTAATTCGAGTACTAACTCATTTGTCCACATGAACGGCATTTTTCTATTTTTTCACACGTCCGACCGACTATAAATTATTCCACGTTCGCCGTCGAGCTGCACTAGACAAAAACAAGTCACTACAAGTTGCTGTATCTGTTTCCACTCAGACAACAATATGTTTATGTTGCCTGTTGTTGCCGTATTTCTTTTGAAGTTTACCGCTAAAACTGGAAACCACCAACAATCGCAAACATGCAACATTTGTTGTCGAAACAAGAAGAAACACTTAGGAACTTTGCGAAACATTTTTAAGCAACAAGCAACAGAAACACAAAAGTTCCTTCATGTTCCTCTGGTGGAAACTATACTTTACACCAATACCGTATGTTGTACAATAAGTCAATTAGCTGCATGCGACGGGTTTATTTCGAAACAGACAGCTACCGAAAAAAACACCAATATCCTGATATGACAACGAAAGCACAGACAGAATGCCCACTCTGTTTGAAAAAATAAGTAAGCGCAGACGGAATCAGCCATGTTTTCAACGGAACCAGTGCTGTTCAGTGACATTTTATCTGGTGTGCATATAAAAATTAACTCGGTTTAATTTATTTAAGGCAACTGTAGACATAATATGCACTATTTTATTCGTACTTTTAGTTGAAGAATAGATTAAATTATTAATCTCTAAAAATTTAAATTACAGTTCTGTCGTAGGTTGTCACAAATTTTTTAATTGGAGTCTATGTTTCCGTTTAAAATATGGCGATCTCGTGCTGACACACTTCAAAGGCGGCATCTGAGAGTGGGCATTCTGATTGTTATTTAGTCTGTGACATAGTACATAAAAAAAAGTCTGTGACGGAAGTATCACTCACTACACTATTTCTAAGGTGACTTTTCGTGGTGCATAATTTAAATGTTTTCGGATGTTGCTTGTACTGTCTTCTCTTTCATTGGCTAAGGACCTAAGGTTTAAATTATTTAGGATACCGCAGGAAGATAAATAGTCAGAAATATTTTGTATCTTCTGCATACAAATGATATCCTTGGAAATTTCAATAACAAATGGAATTTTTATTATGATATATATTCAATCCCCATCTATCACAACAGCAAATTTCCCTTGGCAAAGTTTGAATAATTGATCGTTTTCTTCCTCTTACTTGAAAGATTTTTCAATCTCGCGTGGTGGAACAATTTTTTATAACTTAATTTTTAATTGAACTGATTTTTTTTACTCATGTTTGATGTTTCGTTAATGCTGTTTTTTCTTTGAGTTTACTAATAATAAATTTTTGTTCAGTCGTTTTTTAATCTTGGAACTTACTTTAAAGACGTTACAAGCTTTTCATCAGTTTCATTTGGCATTGCATCTATAAGAGTAAACGATGTGTTGAAGCTCCTCTCGATTTAGACGGAAATGTGAGAACATTGTTTTTACTGAACATTTTACAGGTACCTACTTACTTTTCAATATCTTTATTTCTGCACACCCACCAGTGGCGACATAGTATTTTATCCCTGCTGCATCACATATTAATTTACTGTGCACCTTAGCGTAAGGTGCACAGTAAATACAACATGGTATAATACAAATATCCTGTCATTCAAATTATCAAACAGGAAATAAGAATAGCGGGAGAACACAACTAGGAAAAAACATAAGTAGTGCTTGTGTGCGACTAATTGACTTGCAGCCTTGCTTTACGAACACACACAAAACAGCAGCAATTAATAAATGGGTGCAAGAAAGGTCTTTGGACTTGTGGTGGAGAAATGCACAGGGCAAATACAGACTAGAGAGTAGATTAAGGACAGCCAAATTCACAGCTGACTTACTGACCCACAATCGAAAGACTCAGCTGTTCAGGGTGATAGTAGGGTTGTTGATTGAACACTATTGGCTCAATAAACATTCGAGTGGTATAAGCTTGACGGAAGAGAATAGCTGTTGGTTTTGTCTAGAAGAAGAGGAAACCGCTCTGCAGGTCTTGTCAGTGTGAAGGCCTCACAAGGCTACAGTATGTAGAACTCAAAAAGAAAGAACCAAAAGCATCAGTCTATATGAATGGACCCCTCTCAAGGCTATGGAAACTCATTAAAAGAATAAGGCTGGATGAGGAGTTTTAGCTCCACAAAGGTTGCACTGTTTCAGGCCGAAAGCTGCTGTAATTGTAATCTGTGATATACTTCAAAGATGTCTCTTTAATTTCAGCCAGAAAATTTAGAATTACTTGTAGTAGGTAAAAAGAAATAAATAAGACTTCTTCTTCTTCTTCTTCTCGTGCCACTCCTAGCGGAGATTGGAAATCATCATGGCCACTGCGACTTTGTTAGCAGCGCGCCTAAAAAGTTCAATCGAACTACACCCGAACCATTCACGTAGATTACGAAGCCACGATATTTTTCTTCATCCCACACTTCTTTTGCCCTGCATGATATTTCTTAAAAGTTCGTACTTTTCACCTCTCACAATGTGCCCCAAGTATTCCATCTTTCTAGTTTTTATCTCATTTAGAATTTCGCATCTTTTGTCTAAAGTTTGGAGTACTTGCGTGTTAGTGACGCGGTCCATCCATGATATTCTGAGAATGCGCCTATAGCACCACATCCCGAAAGCTTCGATGTTTTTTGTGGTCAACTGTTTTAGTGTCCAAGCCTCTACCCCATACAACAGGGTAGAAAAGACATAACACCGCAGCATTCGTATTCGTAACTTAATATTGATATCACGATTGCAAAAGAGTTTGCGCATTCTATTAAAGACTGATCTAGCGATTTCTTTTCTACATCTAATCTCTTTTGTTTGATCAGTATCGTCTGTGATCCAAGCACCTAGATATTTATAACAGGACACACGCTCAATCGTTGTATTGTCTATTACAAGATTAGCTCTGATGTTCTTTGATTTCGTGATTACCATAAATTTAGTTTTTTTCAAATTAATTTTCAAGCCGTAACTGTTACAGTATATATTGAGACTTTGAACGAGATGTTGTAGTTCTACTAGCGTTCCCGTTAGGAGAACCGTATCGTCAGCATACCTTATATTGTTGATAGTCTCACCATTTATTATCAGACCAAGATCTTCTTCCTCGAGTGCTTGTTCACAAATAGCTTCACTATACAGATTAAATAAAAGTGGCGACAAGATGCATCCCTGCCGGACTCCTCGACGGATTTGAATTTCTTCTGTTAGCCTACCCTCAACCTTCACATTTGCTGTTTGATTCCAATATAGGTTGCATATAATTCGAATATCTCGGCTGTCTATATTTTTCTTTATTAGAATTTGTCTTAGTGGTTCATGTTGTACTTTGTCAAAGGCCTTTTCGAAATCAATAAAGCAGGTGTAAATTTCTTGGTTCATGTCTAAGCATCTCTGTGAGAGAACGTTCATTGCAAACAGAGCCTCCCTTGTACCCAGCCCTTTTCTGAATCCCATCTGAGTGTTACTGATGTCTACGTCTAATTTCCTATAGATCCTATTATGGATTATTTTCAGGAACAGTTTTAGAGCATGACTCATCAAAGCTATCGTACGATATTCGCTGCATTCCCTTGTATTTGCCTTTTTTGGCAGTAGTAAATAAGACTTACAATCAATTTAATTATACTACCAACGACCGGTTTCGCATACTACAATTTGCTATGCATCTTCAGGTCTAACGGTACCTGGTAAATTCTTGTACCGGCATCATTTAATTTACCAGGTACCGTTAGACCTGAAGATGCATAGCAAATTGTAGTATGCGAAACCGGGTCGTTGGTGGTATAATTAAATTGATTGCGAGTAAGCCTTATTTTATTTCTTTTCGCCTATTTGAAATGGATTCACACAGGCAACACATTCACGAATTACTTGTAGGTTGTAAATATATAACCAATATTGTATGTTGTAGATATTTAATTGTAATCTTAATTCACAAAAATTACCTGACAAATGTGTTGTTTAGTTTACCTATTAAAATTAATGTCAATATAAAATATAACTATTTTAAAACAATTTAGAATTATTTATACCTATATTTAATATATAAAGGTTTCACAAAGAAAATGTAAAAACTTCTATTCTCTTCTTTTCCTCTTATCCCTGTCGTCCCTTTTTTCAGGTTCTTTTCTTTTACTAGCTCTTTTAGCTTGCGACAAGAACTGATCCAATCCGAACGGATCCTCTTCTTTTTCAAATTGTACAGGTCCTGATCGACCAGCTCCAGAACGATCAGTACCCCCAAATTCTTTATCTGGTACAAACCTAAAACAAAGAAAAAATCGTGTTTCTAATACTGTGTTAATAAACTATTAATTTTAAGCTACTTTATTAAGGTGTATAAAAAAAGCAGTTTTGAATTGATAAAAAATTAGTTAACAAGTTTTATAGTTTTTGGAATTTTTACTTCAATAGGCTAAAATCATTTTCTATTAAGAGTTATAACAAAAAAATATTCGACAATTTTGTCCATGCATGTATATAATAAAACTTGTATAGAAAATTGTGCAATAAATAAAAATTGAAACAATATACCTATTAGTTCTAATAGCTTTTTCAATGTCTTCTCCACCATACATATCTTTATCAATATTTTTACTTGGTCTGTAAATGTGATTTGCCATGGAACCTCCATCTCTCCAAGGTTTATCGTAGACATTATATGCTTCATCGTCTCCATAGCCGTGCCCAAGACCCTGAGCCTGACCAAATAATCTTTGATCAAACTGAGTTTCGTTGGATGTAGCACCCTTAGCTGGCATACCAAGGGCGATTTGTTCCGAAATATCTCTTTCGCGTTCTCGCTGAAGTTTACTGCGCTTATCGGGAGCTGCCCGTGCTAAATTACGATCTCGAGCACGCTCTTTATGACGATCTTGACGAAGCATGTCTCTTTCATGTTCTTCCTCGTCCACACCTCCCTTGGAATGACCTACAATTTCAATACTTCGAATTAAATATTGAAAATAAATAAATTGAATATTCAGATAAACAGATTTTATAGACCTGGGAACAAAAAGAAATAAAAGCGGAAAAGTTTCAAGAAAAAAAAATGAGTTTGTGATATCTCACTTTTTCGTAAGGTACTAATAAACTTCACTAAACAAAAAACACTTACCTGGAGCCGTTTTAATTCCAGCTCTCTCGTCTCTGGCCCTTTGGGCTAATTGACGTAGATGTTCTTCCTTTGCTTCTTTTTCTTTTTGGGCTAGTTTCTTTTCTAATTGTGCTCTAGTTTCAACTGCTTCTCGAGCCTTTCTGTCAGCTATATACAAAGCTTCTGCCAGTTTGGCAAAATTTTCATTAATATGTAGTTGCTGTAGGCCTCTACCATCAGCTGCCAGTCTTTTGTCCAGTGGCACAGTGTAACCTAAAAAATTAAATTTTCAACTATTTTATTGATATTTATTACACATGATATTGGGTGAATGGATATTTTTAATAGTAAACATGCTATACTTAAATATACAAAAATGTTTTAAAATTACTTTTGGAAGAACAAGAGAGTTTGTAAATTATGATTATTGTATAAATAATGTACCTTCACGTACATAATATTAAAGATTTAGGTATAAATTTTGATTCTAAACTAACTTTTAAATATCACATTAACGAAACTTCAGCTAAAGCTTTAAAAATTTTGGGATTTATTCTTAGAAACTGTAATCAGTTTTCAGTACAAACTTTAAAAATGTTATACTGTAGTTTAGTTCGATCAGTTTTGGAGTATGGTTCTCTCATTTGGTCTCCTTCATATAACAGTGACATCTACAGTATCGAGAGAGTTCAAAATAAATTCTTAAGGGTATGTGCTTACAAAATTGGTTTTATTAGACATCAATACACATATGATGATATACTGTCAATACTAAATATCTCATCACTACATGATAGAAGATGTCAAGCGGATTTATGTTTCCTTTTTAAAATTATAAATGGATATGTTCAAGATCCAGAGTTACTAAGTTTAATAAATTTTAATGTTAATACTAGAAGAACTCGTAACACTGAGATTTTCAACATTCTATTCCACATTACGAATTATGGCCAAATGAACCCATTACAAGAATTTTACGAACTGCCAATGAACACAGCAATAGTTTAGAGTTATTTGGAATATCTACAGCAACATTTAAGAAATCATTTGAGAAATTTTGAGCATTATTTAATAACTTAAGCTACTACTTTAATTGAATTTTGTTTGATTTTAATTTTGGTTTGTTTTTTATTAACGCAACCTATATATAAGCTTTGTAAAGGTTGACATCATATTTCTGTAAAAATGGTATATCCGTTAATTAAATAAATTAAATAAATAAGTATTATACAAAATAAATAATGACATCCAATAGAGGCGAAGCTTCCTCAGATTTATATGTAAACTTTAATTAGTATCCATAAAGCATAATAACCACTCCGTTATATTACACATCTCCTTCCTTAAAAACTCTTAATGTGGTTCTAAGGCCACATATGTTAAGCTCAAACAGAAGCTTATTCACCATGGTTTATAAGTCAATTAAGAAAGGAAAAAAATCAAATATTTTTGGACAAAAAATGGTAGTCTATTTGAGAAAATCTGAGGATTCGGAGCCTGACTGATGAATTCATTATGAATTTATATTCATAATGAAGACATAATAAAGAAACAAATATAGGTCAGTGACAATTATAGTAAGATTTTAAATTAAAAATGGCAAATGAATGTAAACTACAAAGCCAATCTATGTTAGATAAAGTTCAATGTAGTAATAGTACTGGGTTTAGTATACAGTGTAGGTAAAAGTTTATGGTCAGTATAGTAGAATTTAACAGGATATCTAACACAGATATAAAATCATATTTTCAGCAAATAGACTTATTTCCGATCCAGCTTATATGTAAGAAACAGCGGCAGGGTTGCCTTATTACATATTTGAATTAAAACATTGAATTGATTCGAAAAATTGGCGATTGCCATTCAAAACTGGATGATGATATTAAAAATGAAACACTAATTGACACAAATACTGGTACAAAATTTCTTAAATCCATGAGAAATTTACAGATTCGAATTTTTATTTGACGAAATTGTAGCCTAATTTCCAATAAAACAAGATAATTTTGGCAACATCGCCATTCGTCCGTTCGTTTCAATGGTAAACTGCATACAAGACAGGCCGAACGCTATGCTATGTATTCCTTTTTGGAGGTAACCGCGTAAGTGTGAAGATAAAAATTTGATATGCCGACTGTTTATACAACAGAAGAGCAGGTACAAATAATAAAATGGTACTTTTAATTTATTTATTATAGCTTTTGAAAATAGGCCAATACCTATAGAAAAAACTGTATTGGCAATTATTCATCAATTTGAAAAGTTTGGCTGTACTAATGGCAGATGTAAAAAATGCTGCCCATCAGATACACCTTGTCAAAAGAAAATTTCTCAAGAACGAGAAATTAGAAAAATTCAAGTTTGTGCATTGGCTGAAGCGACGCCGTGTTGAAGTAAACAAATTGCAGTTTAAGTTGATTTGAATGCAAAAACAGTGAGGAATATTTGGACATGAAAGACGTCATGCAAATAATAATTTTTTGAAAAATATTTTGTTTACAGATGAGTCCTCCTTCACAATTCACAAGATTCACAACATAATCCATCCATTGTACGTTATTGGTCTCAGGAGAATAAGCATTTTAGTGTGTCTGTGCGTAGTAGTATTTTAGAAGTATATTAAGCAGTATCCACAAACATTGAATGTTTGGACTGGAATTTTGGGAGACCATATTATTGGTTCTGTTTTCATTGGAGGCAATTTAAATGAAGTCAAATGTCTCCAATTACTGCAAAATCAAATTATTCCTGCAATTCATCGTCTTCAAATTAACTTCAACGAAATTTGGTTTCAACAAGATGGCTCTCCTGCACATAATGTAAAAGCCATTAGAGACTATTTAGCGTTCATTTTTGCTAAACGTGTCAGTACAGGCGGTACAATAAATGGCCCCCTCGATCACCCGACTTAGCTCCTCTAGATTTTTATTTTTGGGGGATGCTAAAAACGAAATTGTACAGGCATTAGTTCGAGCGAGCCACCAACTTGGAGGAACTGAAGGAAAAGATAATCCAACTTAGCCAAAACAATCGGCAGACGAACTTAACTCCATGAGAAATGCGATGTATAATAGATTGAACATTTAATTACCTAAAAATTTGGTTTAGAATTTCTAATTGCTTGGAATAGAATTTAGAAAAGAATTGGTTTAGAATTTCTAATTGTTTGGAATTATTTTTAATTTAAACAGTAGTGCTGGAATTATTTTTTATTTGATTTCATTTTTATAGAACAAATTTTATACTTTTCTACTAATTTTATCTTTTTTTGTTTCATTTTTATAGAACTAATTTTTATTTTCACACCTACTACCTCCAAAAAATCTAAACGAAAATATGGTTTCAAAGATATTATTTGGAAAATACCAAATAATATCTTATTTTTAATTAAAAGTTGTAATTTTTCGTCCAGTTTAAATGTAATATAAGACATCTACTCCTTCCTAATGCTTTACTAGTACTATCTTTATTTATTATGCTTTATAAAAGATCAACCCACTAACCCATGCAATATGCATGGCATGCCAAACTAGTTCTGTTCTGATCGTTACCACAGTATTAAAATCAAAGTGTTGTTACTTTAACAACGCGACATTGCCAAATAATTTTGTATGAAGCTTTTTTATTGTGGCGTCATAATGCAGTTTATTATTTTTATTGGGAATAAGGCATAATGTGACTTTAAAATAAGCTTATTTTGATGTTTAGATTTCCAATTTGGAAATCGTACTTAAAATACAAAACATTAATAAATTTTATTTATATAAAACAATTTCCGAAGTCGAAATCAAAATGTTAAATTAAACTTATTATAAAGTTATTATGGTATCAATGAACCAACTACATGATTGGTCCGGAGTGCTAATAGCCTACCAAGACAAATGGATATTTTTGACTCCAAAATTAGTTTGTTTAAAAAACAACTAAAAAGTATCTTACAATAAGTTTGTGGTACATCTGTATTATTTTTATATGTTTCTATTATTCTGAGGTGCTTGTTATTTTAATAATTTATTGTTGTTAAGGTGTAACTTTGTAAAACTTGTGATTGTTATTTTAATAATTTATCGATTGTAAGATGTAACTTTGTAAAAATTGTAAGTAAATGGATGCCGTATATAAATAAATAATAAAGTAAAATTGTGGCATATTCCCAATAAAAAACAGTAAGCTGCCATTTAAGTCAACTCACCCAAATTTGAATATCTTAGAACATTGTTCAAATGCTAAAAAGACAACAGGTCAAATAAAACCAATAAGTTTGACAACACTGAACTTCCCCTCTTTTATTATTTCCACTAATGCATTTTCGACAATATAAAGGGCGGGTCTGATATACCTCTCTCTTTTTAAACAGGTTTTTTTTACTCCATCTCACCTAAGATCCATACTGACCACAAACTTTTACCTACACTGTACTTTACTTATATGCTCAATCAATGAGACATAAGATTCTAGAACTGGAAGGATTGGTAATTAAGTTGAATAGACCAGATGTAATTGTAGTGGCTGAATATTGGTTGAGAGCTGGTAAAGAACCATATTTTAATGTGGTGGTGTTAATATTACCCTCAATCCAAAACATACAAAAAAGGCAATAACAATTCATGAGTTACAATCTCATAATTCTACATTCAATAGAACTGAGGACATATCTAATCAATTAAATCAATATTTTGCACATGTAAAAAAATCTCTAGCAAATAACATACCACCTCCATCAAAACTTCTAGTAAATATAAAGCTAAGAAAATACATATTTGAATGGCAGCAAGTCTCAGAAAACTGTATTAGAGAGGTCATAAGGCAATTAAAAAAGGAAAATCTCCAGGCTGCTATGGCTTTGGTGTGGATGTTATTAGAGAATTTGCAAAGATGCTACCAATTATGTCTAGATTAGGTAACCTCTCTCATTAAGCTCATTAATTAATAAGGATTAATCCTTAAGGATTAAGGATAGATAACTATGACTGTTTTACCAGAGGCATAGTGCAAAAGAATCATCAAATAAAAAGTCACAAGAGCCACAAAACCTAAATTTGCGTTAATCTAACCTCTCTTCACATTGTGACCACTAAAATGGTTTACTTACCTTTTGCGTTTTTCCAGTTGGAAATACATGGAGGTATTTTCCATTCTTTTTGTTCTTTAACTGTTACCCGCCTGGTTGGACTATGTAAGACAGGTGCAGGAGGTGAAGGGGGACCCCTTGGAATTTTTTTATTAATTTTAAATCTGGGAGGTTCCATTGGATCAACTTGGGCATCTACAAGTCTGATAACTCTTTGTTTTGCTCCTGAATTAAAAGCAGCACCTTGTTGTGATGGAGTATATCTAATAAATTCAGCTGGTGCTAATTTATCAGCAGCCCTAACTGGCATAGCCGCTGCTATTTTAGAGTTTGTAATTTTCATCAATGCTTGCCTAGTTCTTTCTGTCAGATCATCAATTTCTTCTTGGTCTGGTTTTTCAAGACTAGGATCATTTTCATCTACTACTTCTACAGGTAATAAGTCAGATAATTTTGAATACACTATTTTATCTTTACCGTGTCCTTGTCTAGCTATGGCATCGTATTTAACTTTACCATCAGATCCCAACTGAACAGCTAAAGCATTTGAAGAAGCATCTTTCTTTTTACCCATATCCAAAGGATATTGGGCAACATGAATTTCTGGAAAAGCACCTCCATCTCCGAAATCTGTTACACTTCTGGGAACCCAACCACGTCTTTGACCATACGGGGGTGCAACATTTTGGGTGCTTATTAACTGTTTAGAGGATAAAAATGCTGATTTTTTGCGTCGCTCATCATCGCGGTCCCAAATTGATTGTACTGGTGCAGGAAGAATGCTTGATAGTTCCATGCTTTAAACAGAACTTTTTTGTTAACTAAATATAATATATTAAATCAAACAAACTCATTGAAAAAATGATTACAAGTAAATATCTTCCTCTAATTCTGCCAGTAGTAGGAAAGTAGAAAATCAATCAAATGTCAAATGTCACTTCTGACACAAGACTTGACGTCTGTGAACGTGAACTTCACTACTAAATTTCCAGGCCTGAACATTACACGTTGAAAGATTGCCAAGCTGTCGAATATAAGACCTATTTACATGTACAATAGTGGACCTTTAGCAGGAAGAATATAATTATTAAAACTTATAATATTTAAAAGTAAAGTTTCTATACTAGCGTTTTCTATATTATATGCTAAGGCGAGCGTCACGGAAGTAGTACCACGAAATAGCGGTCAGAATTAACAGTTGGAAGACTCCATTTATGTGACTAGGAGTATCCGTATACAACATGTAAACTTTTTCAATTTTATTAAAATCTATAAAAATATAATAAAATAATAAAATTATTTTATTTAATTTTAAAAGTATTTAAATTTTAAAATTACAGAAAACATAGTATAAAGCTTCGCGGTAATTTACAGTACCCTTATTTGACCACTTTTTGAATAAATAAGTGAACAATACAGTTTGTTTTGTTTATAAAACTGAGGCATGCTTTAATATACAAAATATGCTTAGTGTAAATCCAATATAGATCACAAAATTAACGATAACGAAACTACTAGGAAATGTATATTTAAAGTAGTTTTGGCATGTCCATAACATATTGATTCAAAATGCGAAGATAAAACCAAACACTTAACGCGAATTTGGTATATTTTATATCTTTGGCGCTTAAAAATTGCATAGAGTATTTTCCCATCTCTAGTAAGAGTGAATCATTACTCTGTGAGTCATTCGACTTACTTAGTAATCGTTCGGTTGTCATCATTTTAGAATCGATATCACTTCTTTATTTTTTGTTAAAATTAACCAACAACATATTTACAGAAAATGTATTTGTAATTTGTGAAGTAACAAAAATTAATGAAAATAAAATGACCGTTGCCGAATTTTTTGGATGTACGTTTATGGCCTTCGGGCCACCTTTTGCAATGTTTATTTTTACAATTGCCCATGATCCAATAAGAATAATAATTCTTATAGCTGCAGCATTTTTCTGGTTGGTGTCTTTATTGTTATCATCAATTATTTGGTCTGCGATACCATTAAAAACGCATCTTGAATTTGCTATATTTTACACTGTTTTGTTCCAAGAAGCTTTTAGATTTGCAATTTACAAAATATTGAGAAAAGCTGAAAATGGCTTGAAGAAAATTACTGACAATAGTACAACTTTAATTGAAAATAAACACATATTAGCTTATGTAAGCGGCTTAGGATTTGGAATTATGAGTGGTGCCTTTTCCTTAGTTAATGTTTTAGCGGATGCAGTTGGACCAGGAACAATGGGGTTAAAAGCTGGAAAGGAAACATTCTTTATAACTAGTTCATTAATTGGTTTATGTTTTATTTTACTGCATACATTTTGGAGTGTAATATTCTTTCATGCATGTGATAATAGGAACTATTTACATTTGGGATATGTCATAATTTCACATTTAGTTGCCTCTTATCTAACATTATTAAATAGTCACTATGAATATTGGGGATCAATTACAACTTTGTATGTAATACTCACATTTACAGGATGTGCAGCATTTAAAGTTGCAGGTGGGACAATTGCTTCATTAGTAAATGGGCTTAATTTTAAGGCTATTGTTTAGAAAAATATGTTATTAATAAATATTTCAACTACTAATGTATTTATTACATTTTATTTCCGACTTACTGTATTATATTTATTTATATTTGTATTAATATAGAAATAAACAAATAATCAAAACTTTTGATTTGTTTATTTTATTTAATCGCCTTAAATTGTGTTAGTTGTAAAAACACATTTTTTACAATCTCTATGTTCATAATACTATGCAATTATGAATATTCAATATTTATGGAACATTTTCCTATACAGATTGAAAACTATCCTCAAAATAAGTAATTTACCTCTATGCTATTGTTTTTAACAAGTTGTTGAGTCAATATTACGTAAAACTTAAGATATTTTATCAAATGTAAACTAAACCCAAACCATATACGCTGTTGAACAAGCTTTAAAACTAAAATGGAGATGAGGTGAACTTATTCAATATAATAAAATAAATATCAAATGGTATACAATTGAGATATAGTGATGATATTAAGCGAATTGCAGGCTCGATGTGAATAAGACATGAATAAATGGTTAATAATGAGAGACATCTATATTTATAAAAAAAAATATCGTAACAGGCTGTAGATATATAATATATAATGATTCCTGGATAAACTTTATATAAGAATAAAATTTCTATTATAGTGCATATAATTTTTTATCTATATTTTTTGAACAGATTTCGAATTACAAATTAGTTGTAGACTTTTTACTATTTATTACTAATATTTCTTTTAGCTTTTATTCACTATATGGCTGCTACACAAACAGCCTAATGCTTAAACAAATTTTACTATAATATGTATTGAAAACCCAGAAAAAATATATGTTTGATAAAAGATAATACTTTGTAACTGTTTAGTTAAATTTGTAGATTAGCAATTTATTATTTTGTTCTATTGTACAAATTCATTTAAATATAAAGAATTTAATATTACATTTTTAATTTATTAATGATCAATTCGCATCAGGTATATTAGGTGACATACCAGCTAAAATTCTCAAAATTGGAGGACATACACTGATAGGTAGTTTTCATAAAGTAATAATAGATGCAATTATATGCGCAATCTACAAGAAGGAATACAAACTCAGTTACAAAAACTACAGAGGCATATCCTGACTCTGTGTGAGATGTAATAGGAAAATACCAGGCAGATTCAGACCAGGATGGTCTAATATTGACCAGATATTCATGATATAGAAATCCACCAAATCTTTGTAGATTTTCCAAGAAACTTAGAGTCCAAAACAGAGATGGACTCTGTTTAGTATATTTATGGAATATGTTATCAACAAAAAGTCTATAAACCCAAAAAAAATATTGTTTAATAAGTCTAAACATATGATGATGCACACAGACGATATAAACTTGATAGACTGAACCATAAGAGATATCACAGAACTGTGTGTGGAGCTTGGAGAAAATACGAAAGAAATAGGGCTGTGAACGTAGATAAAACTAAAGCCCTAATACAAGCAAAGAAACAATGAAACTAGTAAAATTTGACAATAGACGACGCAAATATTGAAGTTTAAAACAGCTCACATACATGTGCCACAATGGTATATATAAAATAAGGTTCAACCACGAGTTATATCAATATTATAAAGAACCCTCTATAGCAAATTATGCAAGAATATAAATATTGCGCTGGACAGGTCATCTTAACAAATAAGAATGGTTAATATCAGAACACCTAGTAGAACGCTTAGTGGATCTATGGTGCGATGTCGGCCAGTAAGAAGACCAAGGAAGAGGTGGATAGACGAAGTAAGAACCGATGCGATGCTAAAGTGATATTGAGGGTGGTTAACTGGAGGAGAGCAGCCAAGGAAAGGTATACTTAAAGGCAGATGCTGGGGAGGTCATGTCATGCTTTGGGCGTAGCGTAATTGACAAAAGTGAGGTATATTAGTTGACAAGGGGGAGTGAGTAATATGGATCAAGGTATTTGAAGGTGAATTTTCGTCTTCCACTCTACCATTATATGCTTCAAAAAAGTCACTAGATTATCATCAACTTTTTATATTTTCAATATATCTATAAGCTATTCATGCGGCACTGAATCAAAGGCCTTCTTGTAGTCAATGAGGGCAGTAAAAAGGTTCCTTTTTTTGGTGTATGCTTGGTTGGAAATGTTACTATTATCCAGATTTAGCCATACGGCTCACACTCCCTCTAAGGGGAAAATTCACTCATCCCAGATACCTACGGTATCAAAAGGATTGAGGTGACCATGTTATTGTTATTTATGGAGATCAACACTACCCGGGAAAAATAAGAGAAGTAGAAGAAAATAAGGCGTTTGTTAGTGTTATGATAAACATCAACTTTAATTCGTGGAAATGGCCAAATAAGGAGAATGCAATATGGTATGATCATACTGATATTGTGGAGAAGATCAACGAACCAGCAAGTTTAAATAATCGTAGAATGTACAGAGTTCCAGAAATAATAAAGTTTTCCTGTTTTAATTAGATATTTGATTAAATTGGTAATTATTTAGTAAGCCGGAACGCCTCAAAAATGCCAAATTTTTTGTGGACTTAGCCGAAAAAGTGAAAAAAATCTCAAATTTTAATGTTTTCTTTGCTTTAAACTAGTAAAAGTGCCCAAATAATCAAAAATACAGAAAAAATAACAAAAAAAGTAGTATGAATAAAAAAAAATTACATAAAAAGCAAAGAAAAGTATATATACATGTCTTAATAAAAAAAAAACGTAACTAAAACATATTAAATCTCATTGTTTTTTACTGTTAAATTATGAAAAAATGGGTAAAATTGTTTAAAATAATCAAGATTTTTAATATTTCAAAACAATATGGCGGCCATGCGCAAGAAGTTAAATTTTATGTACTTTTGACATTGTTGCCAGTTTTAACCTTTAAAAGATCTAAAAATTTCATGAAAATTACCTTAATTAAAACAGGTGGATACAATCTTAATACCCACGTGCAAAACGAGTTAACCATCGTCTTATTTTATTATTAAAAATGTAAACTAAAAAACCAAATCTAACCTAACACTGGTAAAAAAAAGCAGTAATATAAATAAATAAAATGTTATAATATAATTAAAAATCAAAATTTTTATATTTCATAAGAAAACATGAAATTAAAACTAAACCAACGTAACCAAATCTAATCTAACGCTGGTAAAAAAGCAGTAATAAGAATAAAATTTTGTATAATTAAAAATCAAAATTTTTATATTTCATAAGAAAACATGAAATTAAAACTAAACCAACGTAACCAAATCTAACCTAAAGGCAGCTTTACATCTAGGCTATGCAAGTCTCATGCTATGCAAGTCCGTCTTGCATGGCACATCTCTTGCCTAGCTTGACCTTTTTACATCTGAGATACATTCTGCTGAGATATTTCTGTGCAATTTTACAATTTTAGATCCCACTTTCATTGTTGCCAACAGAGAAAATATTTATCAATTTGAGGTTATTTTATTTTAAATAAATATAATTAAGTACTAAAATAAATAATATAATAAATAAATATACACTATTTATGGTTATTAAAAGGGCGAAGGATGTCAACCAAAGAAAAGAAAACATTGTTATTGTTGAATATTGCTGTTGTAGCAACAATCAATGCTGAGTCAAACCTTGGTTGAATGCAGGACTGGGAAATTTGAAGTTACCCCAAGAGTTCTTGGATGCTAGAGACGTTCAAAGTTTTAAAAACTTTCTTCGAATGAACGAGTCCACTTTCCTTAAGCTCCTGGAAAAAATTAATCCCTTAATTCAGAAAAGAGATACCAATTTTCGCCAGTGCATTCCATCAAGGACAAAATTAATTATAACTTTAAGGTATCTGGCAACTGGTGAAACGTTTCGATCTCTAAGCTGGTAAAAAAGCAGTAATAAGAATAAAATTTTATCAAAATTTTTATTGTTCATAAGAAAACGTGATAATAAACGTATAGTAACGTAACCAAATCTAAACTGACCCTTATAAAAAAGCTATACTTTTCAGTTAAAAGTAGGTAATAATTTATTCGTTTTAAGTTTTAGGTAAATTTTTATTTTTCATTAGAAAACATAATTTTGAATAACTATGGCAACACTGGTTAAAATTACCCTTCTTGATCATAAGAAACAGTTGTCATTCCTGTCATTTCTTGTTGTTTCATGGTAAATAATGGCGGTGGCTTTTAAAAATCGGGCATATTTTAAATCGGAATTATATAAAAAAGAACGCTTTGCACCGAATAAAAATCATTGCACAATCATTAGTAAGTGAAGGAGAATTCATTGATATAAATTTCATCTTCGTAGACACGGTTCCGGTTTATTAAACTAGTACCAAGTTGGTTTTTTTTATTTAAATACCTTTTTTGATATGCCAGGTAGGTGTTGGGTATTTTTTTGGATTCTGCAAAATTTGTAATGCCAGCAGGTATTGGGGACAAAATTTTTTTAGGCAGGATTTATTTAAATCAAATCTCCTTTTACATGTACAATTAGTAATAAACTTAATCATACATTTTGCTTAAGAGAACAAAAAATCTGAGTAAAATTAACGTTGTAATATCAGAAAATGCATCTTTCTGGTCTTAGAGTGTCAGGTACTGGCCTCTACCTTATTAGGTAGCAATGTATCTTTTTTGTTTTTGATTTTTCCAAGTTTCTTTTATTTCGTAGATAACTTCAAGTCAGTTACCTATAATGGACCGTGGAAGTGATGACGTAGATTTTATTGACATATGTCAGTTTCACTTTCCAAACAAACCTTGTTTAGTGTGGATAATTTGTATTTTTCGTTATTTTTTCATTTTTTTTACAGAATCTTTCCGCTTTTTGCAATATCTAAGTATTCTAATAGTTACTACAACAATTTTACAAGGTTGTGTAAACAATAAAGCATGTTGTTTTATAAAAATAGAATAAAATGCATGTATCAATAAAGTAAGGTTAGAATGTCTTTAATTTAAACTTTTAAACTATATTTCATAGAAATAGAACACTGAATTATGATGGTATTATCTTAAAAACACTATACTTAAAAGAAAAAGCAGCAGAGGAAGCAAAATGTTAACTTTATAGAAATTAAAAAGTCTTGAGATTGGACATTTCAACTTTTGTTTGGAAAGTAATTGACAGTTGTGACGTCACACTTCCACGGTCCATAAGATTATCAAGTTATAAAAATATAGCAACTATGAATATATAGTTTTATTTATAAGCATAGTTTACAAGGTTTACAAATATATTAGTCTACAAAGACTAAAAATATGATATTTTAGAAATTTTCTATTTGAATTACAGATACTCTAGAGAAAGGTCTATCTAAATTGAATGATAAGTTGTAAAATTGATAAGATCAGTTATATTGGCACTGAAGTAATCATCCACTGTGACAAATTTTAGGCCTCCAAAATAATCCAAAACTTCGATTTTTTGCGGAGAAACTTTCGCTACATAAAATTGGTGATCTGTAACATAAAAATGTAATTAATGACAAGAACTTAAGAATTACTAGAGTACATTATTTTTAGGATTAAGCATTATCCATTTAAATGGTAACGTTCGTTACTCAGTGCAGCTGTAAGCGGGTGTTTTCATTTTTAGGGCATCCTGAGCTGAGCGTGCCTAATCTAATCGTACCTACAAAAAATTGCATCTGTCATCCCGGGTTTAGTTAAAAATGTGAAGTCCTTTAGGATAAGGGTGTTTTGAAAAATGCAAGAAATTCAATTTATGGAACGGTGGTGTATGTATCTTGCAAAATAACACAGTCATAATTTGCCTGCAGCATTTAAACGACAATACGATTCAACATAATTACCATATTTTTTATATGCGTCATCTTCGGCAACGTAGGTTAGTTCTTAGCAATGATTTATCGACTGTTTGATCGGGCAGTCCAAATTTCAAATGACAAGCTGACTTGATACATATAAATTGCTATGAAGTGTGGAGATGGAACAATTCTAGTATGTATTTTTTGTGATGTTGATTAAAAATATTTTCTAACGAATGAATTGCGTACAAGGAATCGGTGCACAGAGCTATACTTTGATGACTGTCAAAAGGAAATTCAAGACCAACAGCCAACTCCATCTATATTTTGGGGTGCATCGACATAAAGCGCCTTACCATAATGGGACGTATTCACAAAATCCTTGAAAGCTAGTCGAAAAATGATACGTGTTTGTTGCTTATTTAATTTACAGAGGGAAGTGTTTATATAAGAAGCTGTTCTGGACCATGGATGGGTTTCTGATTTTATAGATGCAAGTGTTTGAGATAAGTTTTTGTCTTAGCACAAGGGTTGTAGGATCTGTGGAATTGAAACGATACATTTGGGCGAGTTTAAGAGTCCAGATATTGGTCTGTGTGATATTGGCCAAGAATAAATGCTGGGTTTGTCGGATCGATGAAATTTTACTGGCATAAAACAGGAGTAGTTGCTGCGAAATAGAGTGGGAGTTCATGAGATTCACAATAAAGACTTTCAGTGGGGTTGGATCGAAATGCGCCTAAGCATATTTGGAGAGCTGCGTTGTGAATACAGTTTAACGATTGTACTAAATGATCATATGGGGACGCAAAAACTATAGAACCACAACTTGTTAAACTGTTTGTTCGGGCTGTTATTCCGTTGTCTTATAAGATTAGTCCTCAACGTTTCGTCAACACTAGGTGTTGGCATCTTCTGAAGATGTTACGGCTTCGCTTGTAACCTGAAACTGACGCCGCGGTTTACTACGGAGCCATACATTGCTAGCTAAAGGGGGAAATTTTGCGATTGCACCCAAAGTTATACCCAAAGAAGATATCATCGCTAATATCGAGTCTGCGATTCGCAACTTACCAATCAAAGCTAAAATACCGAAAAATATCCTGAGTCACCAAGAAATCCGTGCCATAAAATCGTTAAACGCAGACAAAGATGTTGTAATTTTACCAGCAGACAAGTGAAACGCCACCGTCGTAATGAAGACAGCCGACTACAAAACGAAAATATAAAATCTTCTAGATCTGCGGTATATAAAAGACTTAAAAAAGATCCCACAGCAGTCATCCTATGGAAAATCAATAGACTTAAAAAAACTTCGTCCATAACAGAGGATATAAAGCCAAGAATATACAACAGCGAAGCAGTCCCACCACGCTTGTATGGCTTACCGAAAATACACAAAGACAATGTACCTCTACGCCCTATTGTGAGCTCCATAGGGTCTCCGTCTTACAGCCTTGCTAAATATCTGGCCAATATTTTACAATCACACGTAGGAAAAAACGATGTCTTTGTAAAAGACTCCGCCCATTTCATCCAGAAGATCAAAGGAATAACTTTACAGGAACATGACATTCATGTTAGCTTTGATGTTATTTCCCTATTTACAAGATTTCCCCTAGAAGACGTTCTAAATTTAATTGAGGGACTAGTTTCCAAGGATATGGTGAAATTATACCGTACTTGCCGCACTACCACCTACTTTTCATGGAAAGACCAGATTTATGAACAGGTAGATGGAGTAGCAATGGGAAGCCCACTAAGCCCGTTCGTAGCCAACCTTTTCATGGAACATCTAGAGAACAGGGTAATGAAGTCAGCATACAAGCCAAGGGTATGGTTTAGATACGTCGATGACACTTTTGTGATTTCGCGGAGTAGAAAAACTTAACGATTTCCTGTCTTATATAAACACACTACATCCAAATATTCAATTTACATGGAAACAGAGAAAGATCAACAACTAACTTTCCTAGATGTATTAGTAAATCGAAAGGAAGGTTACTTAGGACATAAAGTGTATTTCGATACACTTACACGAACCTACACCTACATACAAAAGCTACGAATGACGACACGCTCCCTCACGCCGAAACCAGTATTGGGGTGACGAGTAGAAAATATAAATATGGCCTCCGTAGTACAACACGGCGTCAGTTTCAACTTACAAGCGAAGCAGACATCTCCGGAAGATGCCAACCTCTAGTGTTGGCGAAACGTCGAGAAATAATCTCAGAAGACAACGACCTAACAGCCCGAACAAACATTTTAACAAGTTAGACGATAGCCGTGAAAGCCTAATGGATTTTATAGAACCATAGTCTAGTTTGAATCATATTAAAGTTCGGTATATTTTGAGTAGTACACTTTCATCGGCACCCTATTGATGGTGGGACAATTTTTTTAACAGATTCATTCTGCTTAAGTAGTTGCCTTTTATTTTATTGATATGATGACGCCAGGTGAGTTCATTATCGACGATTAGTCCGAAAAACTTGTAATGATCATTTAACTCTAAATTTGCTCCGTTTAGTGTTATTTTGGATATTTATGGGATGTTGTATCTCCTGGTTAATTTATTTATTTTAGATTTATTGACACTAATTGAAATAATATAACAAATGAAAAATACATTTGATAAATGTCTTACCTGTCGGCCATTTTCTCATAGAGGGATGTTTTTGAAATAAAGCCTCTTTTCCGAACTCATATTCCGGAGATGATTTATTAATCTAAAAAATAATATATACTTAAATATAAAGCCTTTTTTGTCTTACTACAGCTCATTGGTTTATTTTACATTTATATGTTGTAGTGTTAAGTAATTACCTTTTTACTAATATATGAATAAATGACTTGGTAGCTCATATTGATAATTGCTGCTGAATTCATAATTCACAAGCGTAGATCAAAAAAATTCTACAATAAATTAAAAAGAGAAAATAACCAAGAAACAAAAGCGAAAGAACCCCATGTGCTAGCAATAGCTTTTGATTATGCAAAATATTCCATTGCCCATGATTCCAGTACAGTAAACCTTATATTTGAGGCAACTAACAGTGAATGTGTTTTGCATTCATGATGTAAAAAGCAGTAAGTCTCATATTTATCTATACCACGAAGGGACCACCAGAAAATGTCCAGATGAAGTTTGTTCCTCTTCAGTTTACTGGAAGTCCACATTTATTCGGATAACTGTGGAGGTCAAAATAAGAACCATACATTAAACATAGTGTTTTTAGTCCTTATCGACAGTGGTCGGTTCAACCTAATTGAGCAGTATTATCCCATCAGATGACACTCTTACCTTCCTTGTGATAAAGATTTTTCAATCATCAAGAGAAAACTAAAAAGACATGATAGGGTATACACCTTACACCAAATAACCGAAATTATCATTACTTTATAGTGACAGAAGTTAGCACAGAAAATATACTAGATTTTCAACATTGGTGGCCAACCTACTATAAAAGACGTGCATTTCTTAGGAAATAAGAAGAAAAAGTGTTCCTGCTAAGGATAAGATATCTTTTGGCATAAGTTTCTTAATGTATTTAACTTATGGAACAGCTCAAGGTGTGATTGTTTGTAGATCTTTTATTGATGGGTTATCGGAACACACCTATAAACTTTCTCAAGTCAGCAATCAATCAATTGAATTCCCCACAATACTTTGTTATCCATCCGATAAAGTACAACTTAAAAAACTGAAGCTCCAAGATATTGGTAAGCTGTTCCCTAAATAGCGGATAGTGTCAGACATTTTTATTACGAATTAATGGAGTGACCAACAACTGATAATCCCAATTCTGGAGAAGAAGAAAATGACATCCAATAGGAAGACACATGGCATTCTGAAGCATTCAAAAAATTACTGACTATTTGTATTTAAAATTTTTACTTAAAATCGTATTTTTTTAGGTTAAATATATTTTTTTTTAAACAAAATGTGTTTTTTTGTATCATTTTCTAAATGTAAAAAAAAGTTCTAAGTCGACAAAACTTGAATATTTGTGTCTCTTTTTGTTTACACCGATTCATTTGTCTTTCTATCTTAATTATATAATTATATATTATAAAATAAAAAAAATTAAGTTTAAAATATTTTGGAGTCTGGAACAAGTTTCTACATAATTGATTTATATCGAGAAAGAAGCTGTTTATATAATGTGAATAATCTACATTATTATAATTATTTCAGCCTTTTTATTTTCATTGTGGATAAGAAAAATTTGAATCGTAAATAAAAATAACTATATATAGTTATTACCTAAGAATATGTTACCTAAGAGTAAGAGGTAAGTTTTTTAACATCAGTCTCATCAATGTACATGCCCCAACCGAAGACAAAGAGGAGGATGTCAAAGATCAATTCTATGAGGAAGTAGAGACCATCTACGATAGATGTCCCAGAAACGACATCAAGATCATAATTGGAGATCTTAATGCAAAAATAGGGAAAGAAAATATATATAGTCCATACATCGGAAAATGCAGTGCTCATGACGTCACCAACGACAATGGAAATAGAATAATAGGATTTGCAGCATCCAAGGGCATGGTCGTTGGAAGTACCTACTTCCCCCATAAGAACATCCATAAAGTAACATGGACGTCGCCTGATGGTACAACCAAAAATCAAATAGATCACATCCTAATAGAAACCAGGCACTTCTCTAATCTAATGGATGTACGTACTTATCGTGGAGCTAATATAGATTCAGACCACTTCTTAGTAGGCGCAAAAATAAGAGCAAGAATCTCAAATGCAAAAAAAGAAAAGGGCAAGAAAAGTACTCGCTACAATTTAAAACTCTTGAAAGAGCTCCGTGCACTAGAAAGGTATCAAAATTACCTTGAACATGAAAGCACAACAGATGAGAATTTAACAGCTAGCGAGCAATGGGATATATGTAGAAGAACAATTAAGGAAGCGGCAAACAACGTCCTAGGACCAGAAGAATCCACTCCACGCAACAGTTGGTTCGACGATGAATGTGAAGATATCACTAAAAGAAAAAATTATGCATATAAACTTATGCAACAAAGAAGAACACGGGATAAGGAGCAAATGTACAAAGATCTTAGGAAGGAGGAAAAACGCATACATCGAAGGAAAACGCGGACCTTCGAAAACCAGATTATGCAAGAGCTTCAATCATTAAAGGGGCAAAATGAAACTAGAAAGTTCTATAATATCCTAAATAAGACAAGAAAAGAATTTAAACTACGGCTGACGATGTGTAGAGACAAAAATGGACATATAGTCAATACCGCTGACGCAGTACAAAGCAGATGGGTTGAGCACTTCAAAGAACTACTTGGTACCGAAGTGGAAAATGATGCGTCACCCCAAAAACCAAGAAATAACACTCACGTAGAACCTCCTTCAATATTTGAAGTGAAAGACGCAATCACACGACTCAAAAATAGCAAGTCCCCAGGAGTGGATTGTATCCCCGCAGAGCTCATCAAACATGGAGGTAACAGCATTATGCACCAAATTCACAACATAATAGTCAAAGTCTGGGAAGAAGAACGAATGCCAGAGGAATGGTGCACTGGAATCATATGTCCACTGCACAAAAAGGGAGATTTGTTGGAATGTAAAAATTATAGGGGTATAACTCTTCTGAATACAATGTACAAAATATTCTCCAACACCCTGTACAGCCGTTTAAGTACGTACGTGGAAGAAATCCTTGGTGAGTATCAAAGCGGTTTTAGGCCAGGTAGGTCAACAATTGACCAGATTTTTGTGCTACGTCAAATCTTAGAAAAAACCAATGAATTTAATATTGACACGTTCCATCTCTTTGTGGACTTTAAGTCAGCGTATGATAGCGTCCTAAGAGGTAAATTATACGAAGCCATGAATGAACTTAACATTCCCCATAAATTAATAAGGCTCGTAAAAACAACTATGAGTAAAGTGATCTGCAGAGTGCAAATACAAGGCGATATGTCACAAGCGTTTGAAACATATGCAGGGTTACGGCAGGGAGACGCGCTGGCGTGCCTTCTCTTTAATATAGCGTTAGAAAAGACTATAAGAGATGCCGAGTTACACAATAGGGGAACAATCTTTAATAAATCAACGCAGATTATGGCTTACGCTGACGATCTGGATTTGATCGCACGTACTACACGAGGACTTAAAGAGATGACTTCCACCTTCTTGACAGCCGCACAAAATATGGGCCTTAAAATAAACGAGGAAAAAACCAAAATGTTAGCATCTATTCCAAATAACAGAGATAGAGCTAGAAACGCCGAAGAAAACTTCAGTATAGACCAATATAATTTTGAGGTAGTAAATAAGTTTACATATTTGGGTTCTCTCATAACAAACGATAATGACACATCTGAAGAAGTAAAACGGAGGGTACTGCTAGCAAACAAATGTTATTTTGGACTAAGCAAGCAGCTAAAAAACAGAAATTTAAGCCAGAAAACCAAACTAATAATATATAGAACACTCATCCTACCAGTGCTGACATATGGGTCAGAAACATGGACCATCTCCAAAACAGACGCAAATCTTCTGCTCGTCTTCCAAAGGAAGATACTAAGAAGAATAATGGGCGCATTCTTTGAGAATGGTATTTGGAGAAGGCGATATAATTTCGAATTGTACGAGAAGTATAAAAAAATAGTAAATGGTAGAGATGTAATATCCTTCATAAAAATAGGTAGGCTTAGATGGGCTGGACATGTGTCAAGAGCAAATGAAAATTACCAACCCAGACGAACTCTATTATCGGTTCCAGTGGGAAATAGGAGTAGAGGCAGACCACGACTGAGATGGAGGGACGGTGTGGACGAGGACGCAAGGAAAATCGGCGCGGCAAATTGGCAACGGTTGGCGATGAACAGAAACGACTAGCGAAATAGACTGGGGAAGGTCAAGGCTCAACTAGAGCTGTAGCACCACTGATGATGATGAAATAAAAATAACTAAGCAAAAAAACAATTCATTTCATTGACATATGTCAATTTGAACAAATTTGAATGATCGTGTAACAGGTAGATTTTTTAAATTTGAACAAACTGTAATTATGACGTCATTACAGTTTACTCAAACTAGTTATCAAAAATTTGACCGTCTGACACGGACTTTTAAAGATCAAACACAAATTACCTTTTGTAAAGTTCCACTAATAAGTACCTTGGCACATCGTGGGTCTTGTGGATCAAAATGATCAGTTACACAATAGTTAGTTTCTGCAAGTGTAGCCATTATCGTAACTCGATTGTCGCTCTAAAAAATATTAAATTTTATTTTCATATATTTATATTTATATATTTAAATTACAGTTATTTAATTTTTTGTAATCTCAACGTTACTTTCTTAACTTGATTTAGTTCAAAAAATAATCTACAAAGTTTTAAATTCTCAATGGAGAAATATAGGGATACAATGGGATCTTAAGTAAGTAGGTATATTGTAATAATATTGCATGAGCCGAATAATGCTATAAGCCGAATCTTAGTGATGTTTTAGCATTTCAAATATATCTTTAATACTGTTCTAAATTGTTACATAAATTATTTATTATTTTACCTCTATATCCTTGCCTGTAACATCCATTTCAGTCATGTAGAGGTAAGGGTTACCAGTTGAATTTGTAGCAGGTCCATCACTTAAGGATTTTAAGCTAATAAACGGATATCCTTTTATTGACGACTGCGTAGATATTGTTGCTATCGAGACCCAACCTAAAACAATTAGGAACACTTTTAAATATAAAAGTTTAAGTAGAAATAAAAGGGACATTATTATTCAACCAATCATAATAAATCCTGGTAGTATGAATAGCTCAGATTTTGACAGTAAAAAAATTTTAAATTTATGATATACCAATAAAAGTAATAATAAATTATTTTTTCTGCAGCCGTCCCGAAAATAAAACTTTCGAAAGTAGCTACTTTCGGGACTAATTTTTTCACTTTCTTGACGATTTTGGGTAGCTAGCTAAGAATAATGTTACGATAAATATTATGGCGCACAAAACTTTAAATATATTATTCTTTTCTGTTCTAGTATTTTCTCTGAGCCGCTATAAAAAACCAGTCTGAGTTCCTGTTCATTCGAGGCAATTCAGGTCAACACCGCTACGACCGGTTTTCCCCCATGTTCGAGCCAATTCATGTCTGCTTCGAGGGAATTCCGGAACTAACGGCACTTTATATTTAAAGAAGGAACTTTTCTGAGAACAGTTAGTCGAAAATAAATTGTTGTATCGAATAAGTTGTAAAATAAATTAATATAAATTATTGTGTTTATAGTCAATTAGAATAAGTGTAGAAGACTGTAATAAATTAGAATAAGTGGAAATAAAGATTAAATAAACTAAGTGTTAGAACATTTTAATAATAAATAAAGACAATAAATTAGATTAATAATAAAAATACAACAATAACATCAACTTTGTATTTTATTATGACAACGCTTGTCATTTAAGATTTGTGTGTTTTCCCTGTTTTTGTTTTTCAATTCCATGAAATGGAAATCAGGAATGAAAGTGAAGCCGAAATGATTCCAGATGAGATTAGGAAAACTGCTAAAGCCGCTATTTTTGAATTATTGCCGGTAAAGTCAAGAAAAAGGTATGAATTGGTCTACGATTCATTTCAAAAATGAAGCAATGATAAAAATGTACATACTATAAATGAAGAAGTCATTCGATATGCAATCTAATGGAAAAATCTAATATCTTGAAAGCCATCAAGCCTTTGAAGCAATTACTGATGCTTAAGTCCACACTGAACATTAAAAATAATATAGATATAAGCTGCTATCAAAAAGTTATTGTTTTCCTTAAAAGAAAATCCATCAGCTACAAACCAAAAAAATCGAAAGTATTGAATAAAGAAGAAATACTTTTGGAAAACGATCTGTATAGGAGTTAGACAGGGATGTGTTTTATCGCCACTTTTGTTTAACTTATATTGTGAAGAAATTTTCCAAAACACGCTCAATAATATCAAAGCGGGAGTTATCGTTAACGGAAAATTGATTAACAACTTACGGTATGCAGACGACACCGTGATCATAGCAACGAGTATAGAAGATCTACAGCATCTTATCGAAAGCTTAAGTATGAATAGTGCTGAGATGGGAATTACCTACTATAAACGCTAAAAAAACGAAGTACACGCTAATTACAAAAAGGCCACAAAATATACATCACCTATTGACAATCAATGGTAACGTGATAGAACAAGTAGAAAAATATCAGTACTTGGGAACTTTGATCAGTGAAAACATACTGCAGAAATAAACAGGCGAATAGAGATTTCCAGATCAACATTTATACGAATGAAACCACTCCTAACGTACAAAAATCTAAATTTGGAGATCAGACTACGTACTATTCGCTGTTGTATATTTTCAATATTGTTTTATGGAGCTGAGACTTAGACATTAAAAAAATGCAATTTAAAAAGAATCGAGGCTAATCGAACTCTGATTATACCGCAGAGTATTAAAAATATTATGGACTAATAGAATTACAAATAAAGAAGTACTGGAGAAGGTTGGTAAAGAAATAGAACTAATCACCACTATACAAACCAGAAAACTGGAATACCTAGGCCACATGATGAGGGGACCAAAATATGAAATTTTGAGACTCATAATACAGGGAAAGATTCAAGGAAGATCTGTTGGCCGAAGGCAGAACTCACGGTTGAAGAATCTACGTGATTGTTATCAATGCAGATCGATTGATTTGTTTAGAGCAGCAAGTTCAAAAATAAAAATAGCCATATGATTGCCAACCTCCGTAGGGAGACGGCGCCCTAAGAAGAAGAACTTTTGGAAAAATCGCCTGCACTATTGCTGGAATTTCTTAAATTACCGTATCCCAAAGAATACACCGGGCCGTGTGCTATTTAAACAATGGTAAAATCATTTATTAATTAATTATGAAAAACATATTTAACACTGAATAAACAAAATGATTAAGACGATAGAGCCCTGAAGTAGATTTTTATTCAGTTTTTTAGATATATTTACTTATATGCAATAAAAACACTTTTATTTCTGATTACTCGGTTTAAATATTTATTTACTGTTAATATTATTGGACAACCTGTTTCCAAAAATTGGAAAATCCCATTCATAAATGTATGTAAAATTCATAAATGTAATACAAGAGAAGTATATAAACGTCCATTGTAAGATTACCCATTTTCTAATTCTTAAAAGCCACGTACGTTTGGCTCACATGTTTTGGTTTATTTACGAATCTTATCTATCTTACGACAGAAGTAAGATAATTGTCTGTTCTTTAGGGTGTTAATATTTTTTAAGTGAAATCAAAGAGAACAATGTAACTCTCCTCCTTCGATGGTGACCGTCAAAAGTTGATTTAACGAGTTTTAACGTGGTCGCACGTTAGTTTGATAAGTCACGTCCAGGGGCGTGAAAGTGTCTAAAGGGCTACCACATAAGACAACGCAAAAAAATCCAGGATTTCGTTTTGGCAGATCGCCCATTGAACGTGCTCGAGATAGCGAAGACAGTAGGCATCTCAAAAGACTGCGTGGATTATATCCTACATAAAATTTTGCGCATGAGAAAGCTGTCGACGCGATAGGTGCAGTGTTTGCTCACTTCGGACAACAGCTGTAACCATGAGACCACTTCAGAGCAGTATTTGACGCTGTGTAAGCATAATCCAAAGGAGTTTCTGTATCGTTTTGCGACCGTTGACGAAACGTGAGTGCACTGGTTTACATCAGACACCAAGGAACAGTCGAAACCGTAGACTTCTCCCAGCCAACGTACTCCGATGAAGGCAAAGGCTGTTTTATCACTCTATATTAAGGGAGATCAACTTATGGCACTTCTTCTTCCTTTGCCCTATCCGTTTCGGACGTTGGCTATTAACAAGGCTATTTTGACTTTGTTTACGGCACCTCTGAACAGTTCGGTCGATGTTAGTCCGAACCATTGTCGCAGGTTATGCATCCATGAGTGTCGTCTTCTTCCCGGTCCCTCCTACTGTCGATTCTTCCTTGAACTATTAACTGTAGCTGCCGGTACTTAGTATGCCTCATGACATGTCCGAAGTACTCAAGCTTCCGTTTCTTTACGGTGAAGATTATTTCTTTGCTTTTGCCTATTCTCTGCATCACTTCCACGTTAGTGATGTGGTCTGTCCAGGATATCCGAAGAATACGGCGATATATCCACATCTCAAAGGATTCTAGTTTTTTCAGGGTGGCTTCCGTTGTGGTCCATGCCTCTGCTCCATAGAACAAGACCGGGAAGACATAACACTTGACCAGTCTTAATTTTAGTTCCAATGAGATTTTGCTTGTGAACCACTTTTTCATATTGTTGAACGCGTTTCGCGCTTTTTCAATTCGTGATATTATTTCTGTTGACTGGTCCCATTTTGTGTTGGCTGTGGTTCCAAGGTATGTGTATGTCTCGACTTGTTCTATTTTTCGGATGTTTAATGTCAATTGCATCGGAGGTTGTTGTGTTCTGCTGATGAGCATGCATTTAGTTTTGGTTGTATTTAGTTCTAAACCACTATTATGGCACTAATTAATTTATAAATAAAAAGAAAATAAATTAAGATGGATAGATCCCGTTCCCGTTGGAATAATAATCAGCAAATACATAGAATGTCCAAGTTACGATTTCCTTATATATAAAAATGTATTTGTGCATAATATATAACTGTCCAAAACCATAAAAAACTAATTCAACACTTTCTTCACATTTGAAATTACCTGTATTGTGGATAATATATCTAGCCATAAGTGCTGCTTGCCATGGAGGAGGTGGATCTCGTGGAACAAGTAAGGTTTCGGTAAAAACCGCACACAAACATGTAAAGAAGAAGCTGGTTAAGTACATCCTCCTAAAAATAATTAATTAAATTATCTAGTGACAATTGACATCTATTGGGAGTAACGATGCAATAGTACATTACATATTTTTCAAAAAATTTGTCATTACAGCAATCTTCTTTTTCTTTAATGGCGACTCCACTAATGAAGGTTAGCTATAACCATTAATGTCACGCTTAAGCTTAAACGTATTAGAAAACCCCAAAAAAACTCCAAAATTAGATGTTAGAAAACTGGATGAAGCTGACATAAAAAACAAACTCAATCAGAAAATATACGAAAACTTTGATAAATTAGATACTAACACCTACGAGATAAACTAACAATGGGAAACTTTAAAAAACTGCCTCCTCGTTCCATGGAAACAGTTATGAAAAGAACCTATAAGAAAGAGAGACAACTGGATGATCGACGAAATACTCGGCAGGATGGACCAAAGAAGATAAGCCAAGAACAAAGACAGTCACAATTACAAAATCATGAACAATGAAATCAGAAAAATGAAAAGAGAGGCAAAACAAACTTACTATGAGGAAAAATGTAAAGAGATAGAAGATTTTCAGAACAAATACTCAACCTAAAAATTTAAAGAAATGGCAGGGCTGCAAAACAGAAACCATAACACAACTCTTTTAGATAAAAATGGAAATAATATGATAACGACTGACGACAAGGTAAAACGATGGGAAGAATATATGGAAGAACTCTTCGACGACGAAAGAGGAAACCTACAAGACATATCTTTCGAAGACAGAGAAACAAGAATAGAAATTGTGAAACAAGTGAAGCATGGACACTTAACGCGTCGACTACTAAAAAGTTGGAAGCATCTAAGGAACTATGGGTGTGTAGAAGAATCCTGAAGATGTCATGGACCGAGCATGTAACAAACAACGAAGTCATGAGAAGAGTCAACAAAAGAATGGAAATATTGGAAACCATCAAGACACGAAAGCTGCAATACCTGGGGCATGTTATGTGTAATGAAAGATACAACATACTTCAATTAATTATACAAGGGAAAATCCAGGGCAAGAGAAGAATCTCATGGTTGCGTAACTTGACGGAATGGTACGGATGCACATCAATGGAACTGTTCTGAGCGGCAGCATCTAAGATCATTTAAGATCTAAGATTTAAGCATGTAAAGAAGAAGATAAGCATTTCCAATTCGTCTCTATCTGCTGCTTTTCTTAAAAGCGTCTTTGTGTTCAACCCGGTCCAGTCGCGAATAATTTTTAGCTAGTAACTCGATAAAATAGCCCTAAAAACACCAATACTGTAGGAAAGTTGTTTTAGAAGACCAAAACTCCATCGACCCCTTTAGAATATACAAATGTTGTCTATTATTTACCCAGTGTAGAGTGCAACTCCTGCTAAATTGGCCAGACCAGCCGCTCTCATTAAGGTCGCATAAGTTCTCATAAAAGAGACATTAGGATTTTCAAACCCTCTTGTGCCCTTGCACAACATGTCATCTCAACTAAACATCAAATCGACTGTACAAATGTCAAAATACTGGCCAAACAACAAAGTTATCATAACAGATCCCTCCTTGAAATGTGCCGTTTTCCCTAACATCCATTAGCCCTAAATAAACGAACCGACATTGATAAAATTTGAGCCAGATTTATCACTCTCGTATCTTACACAATAAATAAGAATCACATCATACTCCTTATTCCGAGTTAAACAAATAGTTGAATATTAGTCCGCCATTCAAAACCTCCCATCATTTATTCCATGAATTCCGTATACTTCTTCGTCAATTCCTTTCGCCAATTTGGACCGTTAAGCCATGACCACCCACTTAGGGATAGAATATACACATCTTCTTCTTCTGCTAGTGCCTATCCTCTGTGGATGTTGGCTACCACAATGACCCATCGTAATTTATTAGCAGCTGTTCGAAATAGGTCTATGGTGGTCATGCCTGTCCACTGTCTCAAATTCTTAAGCCAGGATATTCGGCGGCGTCCTGGTCCTCTATTTCCTTCTATTTTCTCTTCTAATATCAATAGTAGGATTCTGTATTTATTTTCATTTCTCACTATATGTCTGAAGTATGCTAACTTTCTTTCGTTCTTTAATGGATTTCAAGACTTCAGGTTCTTTTTGTAAACGTTGCATTACTGCGTCGTTAGTTATATGATATACGTATGATATTCTGAGCATGCGACGTGAGTGTTCGTGCCTCTGCTCCATGTAAGTTGGTAAGAGATGTAAGTTCAAGGTTAAATTGCAGAGAACTTTCTTCATCTGTTGAAAGGCACTCCTTGCTTTTTCGATCCTACATTTAATCTCGTATGAGTGATCCCAACTGTCCGTGATGTTGTATCCTAGGTATGTTATTTTTTCTGTTCTATCCAATACCTCATTGTCTGCCATAAAATTTGCATCTGTATCTTGGTTTTTGCTTATGATCATAATTTTCGTCTTCTTATTATTAAGTTTCATTCCATATTTTTACTGATGTTAACTACTTGATCTATCAGTCTTTCAAATCCTTCAGCACTATCCGCAACAAGGACAGTGTCGTCTGCATATCTTAGTTTATTTATTACTTCACCGTTAACAATCACGCCATCAGTCGTTTCTCCCAAAGCTTCTCGAAATAGATGTTCAGAGTATGCATTAAACAGCAAAGGCGAGAGTATGTAACCTTGTCGTACTCCTCTTTGTATTAGGACTTCATCGGATAATTGATTGTATACTCGAATATTGGCTACTTGTTTCCTATAGAGATTGGCTATTATTCTTATATCCTTGTCATCGATTTTTGCGATTCGCAAAGTTTCAATGGGCCTCTCATACTGTACTTTGTCAAATGCCTTTTTGAAGCCAATGAAACAGGCAAAGACATCTGTATTGACATCTCTTGCTCGTTGTATCAATACTTGTATGCTAAAAAGTGCTTCTCTTGTGCCAAGACCGCTGCGAAATTAAAATTGTACATCAGCAATACCCTCCTCCAATTTCTTGTATATGCGAGCATGGATGATGTTTAAGAATATTTTGAGTGAGTGGTTCATGACGCTAATGATTCGGTGTTCTTCACATTTCTTGATATTTGCTTTTTTTGGCAGTGGTATAAATATGGACATGTACCAATCTTTTGGTAAAGTTCCATATATAAAGATAGTTGGTAAAGTGTTTCATATATACGGTTAAATAATTCGGTCATAATGTAAGTTGATTATCTTCTATCAATTTCAATACCTCAGCATATATTCCATCAGGTCCTGGCGCTTTGTTGTTTTTTAGATGACTTATAGCAGATCTTACTTCTGATTTTGTTATTGTTGGTCCATTCTTGACGTTGTCATATATTTCAATGTGTTGGTTGTCAGTGAACAGTTCTGATATATATTCCTGCCATCTGTCCAGTTTTTCTTGCGTATTGAATAGTATGTTTTCATCTATCAAACAGTGCAGTGGGCATTGTTGTTCTATATATTCCTGCCATTTCTTTGATTTTCCTGTGCATATTGAATATATCATATTTTTTCTGTAGGATCTGTATTTCTAAGCATTTCTCTAACAGCCAATATACACATACAATACATCTGTTAATTTCTGTCGGCAGAACTAGATAATTTAAAAATAAACTGAAGATAGTGGTTACTTTGAGAAAGGCCTATGTTCAACAGGGGACACAGCAAGCTGGATGATGAATGGTAAGTTCAGGAAAGTATTCTAAGGAATTAATATCGTATAATAATAGCATAATAAACTAAAAAAGGTGAAACATTAAAATGGAAAAAATTCAATAATTTTTCATTAACAATAACTTTGTTCAATGTCAACATGTCTTTGTTAAAATCAGTAATGTGTTTGTTATTGTAAGTTATCTGGTTTGGGGAAATACGTATATACGTAAATATATATCTTAAAAATAAAACAAATACTATTTCAAATTATTAAACGAATATACATAAATATTCTAAGTAAACAATTTTTCCAAAACAATTTGATTTTTTAATATTAGTGATAATGTGTAATGTAATGTAATATTAATAATAGTGTAATCCTTACCTTTATTGTTAAACAATATTCCAAATAGAAGACTATATCTTTCTAAATAACAATGATTACTGATTTTCCAGTTTATTTAAAATGAACTAAGGCAAAGGTTAATATAATCAGCAATGTTGATTGATAGCGCGATTTTTATTTTTATTCCGCCATATACGAGGTATAGGCAAAAAAATTTTCAGACAACTATTAACATTACTTTTTAATATATTTAATGTACCTAATAAATACCAAATTTCACCTAATATCTTCCTTCTTAAGTAAATAAAACAATATTACAAACAACAAACCAAAAAACATCAAGTTGTCTTCTAATTCAAACATACAAACGCTTACTAATAAACTAAATAGCTTCCTAAAAAGTCAAAATTATGAAAATTATTGGTTCCTACAGCCCCCGCTGCTTCTCGCATTTCGACCGCCATCGTTTTCTGTCTTCATCATCCATTCGTCTTCTTTGATGGCTCCATCTCCCATTATGTGCCGTACATTTTCTTCCCAGGCAACTGAAGGCCTTTCCCTTCTTCTTCTTTGTTTTGGTATGTATGTAATTTAAAGCTTTCTTTGGCCATCTATCTTCATTAATTCGCTTCACGTGACCATGTGTGACCATACCACACTAGTTGTCTCGTTTCAATTCTGCCTACACTGGAATATACAGTATTTGTCCTCCTTCTAATATCTTCATTCCTGATATGATCTTTTTTGGATACACCACACGCTTTCCTTAGAAATTCTACTCCATTTCTACTACTTCTATTCTTTTTCTATTTTTTTCGTGATCTGCCAAACTTCTGCCCCATAAGTCATAATAGGCTCTACCAAGGTTCGATAGATTGTCAATTTTGTTTCTTGTCTAATATCTTTAGACAATAGTAGAGAGTTTAGAATGCCTACTGCTTTTTTCCCTGCTGTGTTCTGTTTTGGATGTCTCTTTTGGTAGTGCCTTCTTTAGATATTATAGATCAGAGATATTTATATTCATTTCATGTTTTTATGTTTCCAATTTCTAACTTTGGATCGTCTTGATCATCTCCTATTTTAAGATACTCTGTCTTTGACATATTCATATTGAGGCCCCATTTTTTATATTTTTTCTTTAGTTTTCTAAACATGTAGTCCATCTTCCATATTATTCGCTACGACTACCTGATCATCTGCGAAAAATAAAGTTGTTAGACATTTACCACCGCCTATTCCCATTCCGGATACTCGTTTCCTCTACTACTCTAGCTATAATTGAATATATATTTTAAATAAGGTCGGAGATAGACAATATCCTTGTTTAAGCCCCTTTGTTATTGGAAATGATTCAGAAATAAAGTTTCCTTCTTTACCGACACTTCTTGCATTTTTGTATACATTGGCGATAACATCCACATACCCTCTACTGAGACCCAGTTTCGTTAATGTTTGAAACAGTTTTTTCAAAGGTACCGTATCGTATGCCTTCTCTAAATCTACAAAAAAATATGTGGAGCCTTCCGTTTTTCGATTACCTGCTGCAGAACGAATATACATCAGTGCACGATCTTCCCGCACGAAATCCATTTTGTTCTTCTATGTCTTCGTATTCTGATTCTATTCTTTCTTTTATTATTCGACCGCACAACCTCCCCACTGAGCTGGTAACAGTTATTCCCCTATGATTAGAGCATTTGAGTGTATCCCCTTTCTTGAATATTAAGCTGATGTATCCAACATTCTAATCATCAGGGATATTTTGTCCTTTTAAGCATTTGTTAAATAGTTGAACCAACATTTCATGTAATATTTTTGGTCCATACTTTACTAACTCAATTGGGATGTCTCCAGGTTCTGGATGTGACTAGGAGTATCCGTATACAACATGTAAACTTTTTCAGTTTTATTAAAATCTATAAAAATATAATAAAATAATAAAATTATTTTATTTAATTTTAAAAGTATTTAAATTTTAAAATTACAGAAACCAGTATAATAGAGTAAGATCCCAGAGCGATCAGACATAACTTATTTTCACACAGATGAAACCTTAGAGCCTCAGTAGCGTATCGCGTGCTTTGAATACCTGCGTATTTATGAAACTTGCTGAGTGACACCTGGGCAGGTACCAGGTGAGAAAGGTAACTAAAAATAAGAACTATTTAACTTAAATTTACATAACTGATTTTTATACATATTTTGTAGAATATTATTTTGAAAATACTGTAATAAGTGTCAGACACCTGTCATGGACCAGAACTTTTGTCAGACGCTTTAAAGCTCCACTAAAATTAAATGAACTTTACTTACTTTTACATGTCTGATTTTTAAATATATTATTAATAGAACTATAATAAAGTTATGTTTAATCAGTCAGACAAATTAGAATGACCAAATATCACTCAAACACAAAAATTAGTTAACCAGAAGTATGAGCGCGAGAGTGCTGTGTTTGCATTTCAGAGTGAGTGAGACATTGCGATAATTATGTTACGATATACGCATAGTTTAAAAAATGATGATTCGAATGTATTTTTAAACACAGGCACCGGAAATAACCAGAGATACATTAATTTGACAAAGGTTTACGAGTATTTGGGACCATCTTTATGTAGAAGTTTGCCAGGGTTTCACGCTCTAACTGGATGTGACTTTAATTACGCCTTTTTTAAAAAGGGTAAATAAAGACCATTCAATATATTAATGAAGAAACATGAATATCAGCGAGGTTTCATGCAGTTTGGAGAATCAGAGTTGTTTACCGATGAAGCCACCCAAAAAGATATTTTCAAAATAATCCAAAAATTTATCTGCGAAATTTATAGTTTTCCTGATACGTGCAACATTAATGCTGCCCGGCTTCAATTGTTTTTAAATAATTACAGCGTATCTAATATTAACGAAGAATTCGATCGCAAAAATTTAAAAAATTTTGATGCTAGCAGTTTACCACCATGCTAAAGTGAGTTATTCCAACAATTCCGCCGTGCTAATTACATTTTTAGCATATAGAATAATGCAAATGCAAAACAACCAACCATTTTAACTCCTGAACACAATGGGTAGAGATTAGAAGAAAACCAATATCACTTTCATTGGTTTGATGGTGACCAATTACCAGCAAACGTGAGTGAATTCCTTCAAACTTCAGGTATTATACTTTGTTTTCAGGTTTAGAATTTATTATGTTTGTGATTTTCTGCTTTTTAATTCTTTGAATTATTTTTTGCAGAACAACCAGCCAGCAACAACATAACTGATAATGACGAAGATGATGACTCGGATGAGCAGCATCATGATTGGTTGAATGATGAAAATTGTAATAATTGCGACAATGAATATTATGATAATTAAAATATAGAAAAATGTTTGTTTCAATCAATCCCAGTTGAAGATTTTTTACAAAAATTATTTCTTTTTAAATTATCCTAACTAGTATCTTTTTTACAATAAAGTAAATATAATTTCTTATGAAACCAAATTGCTCCGAATTAATTAATTATCCCAAATATATTCAATACAATAATTTACTTTAATATTTATCTTAATGCTAGAGTTCATCATATTAAAATAGAGATGCAAAAATATTTAATCGGATCGAAAACAGTAAGTATTCTTAATGTATTTGAATTTTTTACTCTGAGGCTTATACGCACAGCACTCTCGCGCTCATACTTCTAGTTAACTAATTTTTGTGTTTGAGGGATGTTTGGTCATTCTATTTTGTCTGACTGATTAAACATAACTTTATTATAGTTCCATTAATAACATATTTAAAAATCAGACATGTAAAAGTAAGTAAAGTTCATTTAATTTTAATGGAGCTTTAAAGCGTCTGACAAAAGTTCTGGTCCATGACAGGTGTCTGACACTTATTACAGTATTTTCAAAATAATATTCTACAAAACATGTATAAAAATCAGTTATGTAAATTTAAGTTAAATAGCTCTTATTTTTAGTTACCTTTCTCACCTGGTACCTGCCCAGGTGTCACTCAGCAAGTTTCATAAATACGCAGGTATTCAAAGCACGCGAGACGCTACTGAGACTCTAAGGTTTCATCTGTGTGAAAATAAGTTATGTCTGATCGCTCTGGGATCTTGGACTATAAAGCTTCGCGGTAATTTACAGTACTTTTATTTGACCACTTTTTTGATTAAATAAGTAAAAAATACAGTTTGTTTTGTTTATAAAACTGAGGCATGCTTTAATATATAAAAATATGTTTAGTGTAAATCCAATAAATATTACAAAATTAATGATAACGAAACTACTAGGAAATGTATATTTAAAGTAGTTTTGTCATGTCCATAACATAATGATTCAAAATGCTAAGGTAAAACTAAACACTTAACGTGAATTTGATATATTATTATTTTGTAACTTTGGCGCTTAAAAATTGCATAGAGTATTTTCACATCTCTAGTGAGTCACCCATTTCCAAAATCAGTTAAATCCACTTGAAAAAATTTGTGGGAATAGGCCAATAACTAGTTGCGTACCTACCGTCATAGGGAACGTGATAAAGTTGTTATCAAAAAAAAATTAAAAAATAAAGCTTTTTCCTAATAAAAATTGTATAAAATTAAAGAAAAAATGTAGGCACTGTAAAATATTAAAAATTTATTATAGCTGATTTTGGAACAGTAATAGGATTTAACTACTTTTGAAACTATTATGTCATAGTATTATATTGTTGTGAGGGCAAAATTTTTGCTTTAGTTAGATTGTTACAATAATGAAGCAATTTTTACTGAAAAGTTTTATTCGTACATTTTTTTAATAGTATTTGGTGTCTATTTTTTTAATCAATAGATTCGTCCTCAGCATTCAGTTCAAAATCATCTTCTTCGTCATCTACAAAGTCGATTGGTTGTTGCAACATTTCCTCAAAAAACTTTAACTTCTGGTTGTTTTTCCAGTCTGTTCCATAATGGAGATCCAATAAACACTTTATATCTTTAATTTTCGCGTCTTTAACTGCCACACCTTCTGGTATTACCGGAACAGCTTGATTTCCGAAAACTTTTCCTCTTTTTAAAACTGACTTGGGCTCACCCGTTTCAAAGTTGTAGTTGGCCTCTCCTTTGATCATAGCTGTGTTTGGATTTCTTGTAGATCGTGTGAAAATGAATTTTTTAGCTTTTTGAAATTGGAAATGCCACTGTCCTGGAGGTTTTACCACAGCTTCTGTGACACTTTTCCAGTTACTGACACAGCAGTCTGCACCCAGCTTTATCACAGTACAGGTATTTTTAATGATATCAGTGTATTCGTCTGGATTGTTGATAACACTGAAATTTTGAAACTGTCGTTCTAAAATTCCAAAGACTCGGTCTGGCGGGATGAACGAATGTCCGACTACAGGAAAGTATAGTACCACCTTATTCACGTTACGAGGAGCATCCTTAATAAGCCAACTGATAAGCATACCAACAACAATGGTGTTTTTATTTTGTCCCCCACAACTATCAGAAAAGAGTTTGACTGTGGTGACATTTTCAAAGTTCGAGTTCTGTAATCTATGGTACAAAGCAGATGCTATTTGATTGGATCCCTTTTGATACTGGTTTTCTGTCCAAAGATAGGAGAATGTGTTGTGGCAATTTCGTGTGGCTTTGGAGTGCCCCTCACATATAACAAAGTTATAAAGATACAACTGACGCTTATAGTACGCAGCCTGATCAGGTATTTTAGGCAACACCAAGTTTTTTTGGCAGTCATAGCTGAACACAAGCTCGTTATCATTGTTCTCTCGTAAGAACATATAAAATTTCTCAGCACGAACTTTATGGACTTTCAACTCCAATTTTAAAGCTGCTCGTTTGTCACCATCCTTTTCGGTTGCTGTCTCGCATTCAAGTCGTATACATGTAGAACACTTATCAGTGTATGGGGCATCAAACCCGATATTAAAATTGGTGGAAAACACGTTTCTGAAGAAATCATACTTGCATGTTAATTTGGGAGTTGGATGTTGCTCACTGTACATATACCACATTTTTTTAATGCTCAGTTCACTCGGAAGATATTGTCTGTGTTTGTTCTTTGCTCTACAGTAGTGTTTCTGCACTGGTACAAAAGATTTAATAAAAGTTTTGATGCTTTCTTTCTTTGTGTTAAACTTTTCAACGTGGCGGGCTCCTCCACGAGTTTCAGATGGGAGTACACCTGTCTGAAGAAATTTTTGGCAAAGTAACTGCACCCGGTTTCGACTTTCTTGGAGTATTGCAAGTAATGCCGCTCGACTCACTTTAATATTTTCTGTTTTATTGTGTCTTTGCTTAGGTAAGTAGAAACTAGTGCTTACCATTCTTTTTGAGGTACGTTCTGGAATCCGGGTTCTTTTTGCAGAAAAAACCATAACATGTTGCAGAATAAATTGTGTCTTCGATTGTAGGTCCGCATCTTTGTAATATCTGCGATGGATTTTTGTTACGTCTTGCAAGGAAAGCTCTGAGCATCGATACTTGCTTTTGCTTGGATGTTTGCAGTTTGGCATTTGAGGAAATCCCTTTGGACGGTGCCTAAAAAAACAAATTTGTTACACTTTCAGTTACCTAATCGCTTTCGCTGTAGTTGACGTTATGAGAGTTTAGGAAAGATTAGCCTGAATCTAAAGGTATAAGTAAAGACGAATAATAACGGATTATAAAAGGTGTCTCGTAAATGTGCCAATAAATTTCAGGGGATAAAAGTATACCTCTAAAAAACATTAAAAATGGTTATGTTAACATACCATTCAAAATGTGTCGTTGTTGAGATACTTTTTTTGTATTGTTTGCCGATATCTCTTAAAATTTTAGTACCTACTGTAGATATGATGAAAGTTTGTATACTAGTACTACTTGATAAAACAAGCATTTTTTTCTAAATTGATCATTTCCAGAGGCGCAGATACAGAGTAAATTTTGGGTTTTTATCCCAATAACTTCTACGTCACTGTAAAATAATGAAGGTTGTTGGCATATTGACGAAACACTGTATAAATTTTTATTATAATAATTACAATTAACTTACCTAGATACTTTTGCAATGGTTTTTTTCCAAGTGGAAGGATTGCTTTTTCGTTTTTTAGCCAAAGAACCAGTTGCCTCTGCTATTACTTCAACATTATCAACGATTTCAGGATTTTCCGCTGGCCCCTCCATGATATTAAGAACTGTATCGTCCAGTAAAAGCACCTGTTATGGTTTATTTTAATGTTTTGAAAAAAAAAATAGTGTTATGCTTTTAGGTTTGTCTCAATACTACAATACAAGCGCTTCTATTTCTCACAAAAAATGTTTAACTACCTGCTTCGGTGGTCGATTTGTAACTAACAGTGGCTGTGGCACCGAACTCATGGTCATGTGGGTTTAGTATTTCTTTTAACTTGTTTTGACACCGTGACAGATTTAACTGGTTTTGAAACCGACCACCGAATACATTTAACTGCTTTTGGAACAGTCCGAACTTTTCAGCCGGTATTTTCAACGCAATGTAACTGAGTTTGGAACAGTTTGAAGATACACACATGTAAGGAGACTAACAAAGAATTCATTGAAATCATAACGTCCATTTTTTTAAATTTTGGATTTAACTGATTATGGAACTGGGCGACACTAGTAAAAGTGAGACATTACTCTGTGAGTCATTCGACTTGTGTTAGTGTTAGTATTAGTAATCGTTCGGTTGTCATCATTTTAGAATCGATATCACTTCTTTATTTTTTGTTAAAATTAACCAACAACATATTTACAGAAAATGTATTTGTGATTTGTGAAATAACAAAAGTTAATGAAAATAAAATGACCGTTGCCGAATTTTTTGGATGCACGTTTATGGCCTTCGGGCCACCCTTTGCAATGTTTATTTTTACAATTGCCCATGATCCAATAAGAATAATAATTCTTATAGCTGCAGCATTTTTCTGGTTGGTGTCTTTATTGTTATCATCAATTATTTGGTCTGCGATACCATTAAAAACGCATCTTGAATTTGCTATATTTTACACTGTTTTGTTCCAAGAAGCTTTTAGATTTGCAATTTACAAAATATTGAGAAAAGCTGAAAATGACTTAAAGAAAATTACTGACAATAGTACAACTTTAATTGAAAATAAACACATATTAGCTTATGTAAGCGGCTTAGGATTTGGAATTATGAGTGGTGCCTTTTCCTTAGTTAATGTTTTAGCGGATGCAGTTGGACCAGGAACAATGGGGTTAAAGGCTGGAAAGGAAACATTCTTTATAACTAGTTCATTAATTGGTTTATGTTTTATTTTACTGCATACATTTTGGAGTGTAATATTCTTTCATGCATGTGATAATAGGAACTATTTACATTTGGGATATGTCATAATTTCACATTTAGTTGCCTCTTATCTAACATTATTAAATAGTCACTATGAATATTGGGGATCAATTACAACTTTATATGTAATACTCACATTTACAGGATGTGCAGCATTTAAAGTTGCAGGTGGGATAATTGCTTCATTAGTAAATGGGCTTAATTTTAAGGCTATTGTTTAGAAAAATATGTTATTAATAAATATTTCAACTACTAATGTATTTATTACATTTTATTTCCGACTTACTGTATTATATTTATTTATATTTGTATTAATATAGAAATAAACAAATAATCAAAACTTTTGATTTGTTTATTTTATTTAATCGCCTTAAATTGTGTTAGTTGTAAAAACACATTGTTTTACAATCTCTATGTTCATAATACTATACAATTATGAATATTCAATATTTATAGAACATTTTGGTATACATATTGAAAACCATCCTCAAAATAAATAATTTACCTCTATGCTATTGTTTTTAACAAGTTGTTGAGTCAATATTATGTAAAACTTGGAGATTTTATTAAACATAAACTAAACCCAAATCATATACGCTGTTGAACAAGCTTTAAAACTAAAATGGAGATGAGGTGAACTTATTCAATATAATAAAATAAATATCAAATGGTATGCAATTGAGAGTGATGATATTGTTGTGAATTTATTAATTGTTAAGTCTTTAATTTATAATGTCTTGTTCTTATCTTAATTCATTAAAAAGCACAATGACTGATATTTATTTATTTTCACTAAACATACATAATTTATTAAAAAGCGAACGTAACATTTTATCGCGAGCGCGTCGTCCGAATTAACTGCCCTCCATATAAAAATGTTGTATTTATATACGAAATCCTGATATACTAGAACAGCATCGAAAGATCGAGAAGCTTGGCCGGCTCATTCACCATAATTTTGGTTCTAGACTTCCACCGAAATTTCTACAATAAAACAGAATAATTAGTCATAAAAGTTAGGCCAGTATATTTATCGTAACATTGCCCCCCTCTTAAAAGATGGTTCCTCCTGGAACCTTGTCGGGACTGGAACCGGAACTGTATGCTGGTATCGGCAACTGGACCCTCTTTTACAACTTCCAGTTGTATAAAAATGACAAGGGACGGTTTTCTCTCCGCACCAGTAACTATGCGGATTGCAACAGACTAACACCTGGACTTCGGTGTCTTTAAAGATCTCCTCCACCATATTTCGGATAACCCTCCAATCTAATTGGCGGCACTCCAACTTTGGCATGGCTAACTTTTGCACGTCGGACTCTAGTACGTGCTCTCTCAATTGAAGTAAGGCTTCCCATACATCTCGGTAGGTAGGTTGGTCACGGGCAGTGTCTTTTGTTACCAGGTAGAAAAGGTAACGTGATGCATCTTGGAGTTTCAAGGTTTTACCGGGAGCTGGCACCTGGCATTGAAGTTCTGCAACTCGACCAAACTTCCTTCGAAAGACGGATGCCAACCCTGGTGCGTCTTTGATACTGGCCGGGATGGTAAGGGCCAGCGAGTAGTCATCGGGGAGCGCGAGTAGATCTTGCTTTTCTTCAGTGGTAACACCATGTCTTGCTTTACCGGTACCTCCATAGGCACCCATGAATTCCTCAAACGTGAGGTCAAACACATCTTGGACTTGGTTTACTTCCACTTCTTCATCTACGTCGTGGTCACCTTCGAAAGATGCCAACCGGTTATGGTGTACTATCATCGGCTTTCCCCTCGGAATCTTGCTTATTCGGTAGATGACATCGTTGATCTTCTCCATGATGAGGTATGGACCTTCCCAAAACTGCTGCAGTTTGGGAGAACAACCTATTCGCTTCTTGGGATTATACAGCCATACTTTGTCGTTCTTCTTAAAGCAACCCTTTTCGGCTTGTGTATCGTACCGTTTCTTCATTCGGTCGCTAGCGATCTGAAGGTGGGAACGGACCAACTCATGTACATCGTCCATTCTTCTTCGTAATTCGATCACATAATCTTCACCTGCTACATCTTCTCCAGGTCGACACCCAAATTCTAGATCACAAGGTAGTCGCATTTCGCGTCCGAATAGGACTTTGGCTGGTGTCTGGCCTGTTGATTCGTTAACAGCAGATCTGTAGGCCATTGTGAAGAACGGAAGGTATTGGTCCCAGTCTCGCTGATGATCGGACACCATCTTTGTCAAATACTTGCCAACTGTCCTATTCATTCGTTCTACCATACCATCCGATTGCGGATGATACGCGGTAGTTCTTGTTTTCTTCATGCCTAGTCTATCACATATTCCTTGGAATAGATCACTTTCGAAGTTCCTGCCTTGATCACTATGGATCTCCAAAGGCACTCCAAATCGGCTGATATATTCTTGGATCAACTTATCTGCAACGGTGGCGGCCTTCTGGTCTGGAAGTGCGTAAATCTCGACCCACTTAGTGAAGTAATCCATTACTACCAACATGTACTTGCCCCCATTTTCACTTTCTGGAAATGGCCCTGCAATGTCCAAAGCTATTCTTTCAAACGGGCTTCCAACATTATATTGTCTCATAGGAGCTCTCCTTTTCCGGTGAGGCCCGTTACTCGTAGCACAAATAGTACATTTCTTACACCAGTCTTTTACGTCGTCGGAACTGTTCATCCAATAAAACCGTTCCCGAATTCGCTGAAGGGTTTTCCTTACACCAAAATGCCCTCCCGATGGACTGTCGTGTAACTGACGAAGTACTTCGGCTATTCTGCTCTTTGGGATCACCAACTGTCTTCTCTTCTCTGAACCGTCATCATTTTCCAGGACTCGTTTAAGCAAGCCATCTTCGATGATAAATGAGTCCCACTGGGCCCAATACGTCTTAACTACTGAGCATAGGTTTGATATTTCCTGCCAAGGTGGTCGACGGTTTTCCTCTTTCCATTTTCGGATTTTCTGTATAACTGGATCTCTCTCTTGTTCTTCCCTTATCTTAGTAGGCGTCCAGTCGTCGTTGACAATCGTCGTTCTTAGCACTGCTGCTTCCTTGGATTCCGTTTTGTTGCAGTGGGGACACTCTGCTGGGCATGGCCTTCTGGAAAGAGAATCAGCGTTTCTGTGGCTAACTCCGGCTCGGTGCTCAATCTTAAAATCGTATTCTTGGAGTCGTTCGATCCACCTGGCTATCTGACCCTCTGGATTCTTAAACTGCATCAACCACTTAAGGGCGGCATGGTCGGTTCGGATTAGAAACTTTCTGCCATAGAGGTATTGATAGAAGTGCTCTACTGATTTAACTACTGCTAGAAGTTCTCTCCTCGTGACGCAATAATTCCGCTCAGGTTTTGAAAGAACTTTACTAAAATATCCGAGGACTCGTTCCTGTCCTCCTTGAATCTGAGACAGCACTCCTCCAATTCCCACATTACTTGCATCTGTATCTAAGATGAACTCTCCTTCTGGCAGTGGATACCCTAAAATTGGTGCTGTTATTAAATGCTTTTTTCAAGGTCTCAAAGGCATTTTGGCAGTCTGTATCCCAGCGGTAATCTCTTGCTTCCTCCGTAAGTCGCGTTAATGGCTTAGCGATATCTGCAAACTTCTTAATAAACCTCCGGTAGTAAGTACATAGTCCAAGAAAACTTCTCACTTGATGTTTGTCAGTTGGTTTTGGCCATTCCTTAATGGAATCGATTTTTCCTTTATCCACGGCCACTCCTTCTTTACTGACTATATGACCCAGATAATTGACTTTACCTTGAAATAGCTGGCACTTCTTGGGGTTTAACATCAATTGGGCAGCTTTAAGTCGATTAAAAACGTTTTCTAAATTCCTCAAATGATCTTCGAATGTCTCCCCCAAGACGATTATGTCATCTAAATAAACCAGGCATGTTTTCCAAGATAACCCTCTCAACACATTTTCCATAAGCCTCTCAAATGTCGCAGGAGCATTACAAAGTCCAAATGGCATAACGTTGAATTGCCACAATCCAGATCCTGTGGTGAAGGCTGTCTTTTCTTTATCGACTGGGTCCATTTCTACCTGCCAGTATCCAGACTTCAAATCTAAAGTAGAAAACAATTTACTTCCAGCCAATGTGTCCAATGTGTCATCGATCCGAGGCAGAGGATAACTATCTTTCTTGGTAACGTTGTTCAGCAAACGGTAATCCACACAGAACCTCGTCGTTCCGTCTTTCTTCTTAACCAGGACCACCGGAGAGACCCATGGACTCGTAGAAGGTTCTATCACCCCGTCTTTCTTCATTTCCTGAACAATCGTTTCAGCTTCCTCTCTCTTCGCCTGTGGTAATCGTCGAGCTGTTTGACGAATTGGCTTAGCATTACCAGTATCAATTTTATGCTTAACAACGGTAGTTCTTCCCGTCTTTCCTCCTTTCGGTACGAAAATATCACGATACTGCCGCAGAAATTCCCTTAATTTCCTTTTCTCCATCTGATTTAGAGACTGTCCTGCAACTGCAACCATTTGGTCGAATTTGTCGTTGGAATTATCAGATGTTGTCGCCTGACGGATTATGGATGTCACAGGTACACAAGTTCCTACTTTTGTCTCTTTCTTTATGGTCACTGGGTAGTCGTTGACATTGATAAGTCTCACAGGAATTTCTTTAGCCGAAGTCACCAATTCCTTTCCAATTATGATTCCACGGCCAACCTCATCGTCGTGGTTCCAAGGCTCCATCATAACAGGTCTCCCTTCGTCTACAATTCCCTGTAGTCGCGCTACTATGATCGTTTCGCTTCTCGCAGGCACGACTGTATCTTCTGTAATGGCTGCTTGCACAGTGTTGTCATTATGTGGATGGAGAAATACCTCCTCGTTGCCAACTTTGATTACCTTATTCTTAAAATCCAATTGGAATCCATGCATATTCATTACGTCCATTCCTAATATAACATCCTCTTCGATGTCAGCAACTATAACAGTATGGACAAACTTTTCTGCCCCAATTCCCAATTGTACCTGGATTTCTCCATGAATGTTGGCATTTTCACCTGTAGCGGTCCGAAGTCGTAACCTCGTTGGTAACAGTTTCTTTCGGCTGTTTATAACTGTCGGGCGTATAATGGTTCTGGTCGCTCCGGTATCCACCAACAACGTATGCTTTTTACCATTTATGTCTCCATCTACATATACACTATCTTCACGACATTTCAAAGAAGCTATTAGTATAAGAGGGTCTTTGGAAGAGTTCCGGGTCGAAGCTGCCCCCCTAAGGTTGACTCGTTCTGGTTTTCCTGATGGTGAGTTTCTTGATTTTATGGTCTTCTTTTTCTTGCATGTCATGCTTTTCATCAAATTAAAGAGCTGGTCAAGTTTATCTTCGTCTCCTTCCTCTTTTACAGTCCTAACTTTACTGTACCCGCCAGAGGCCTGCGTAGCTGACTCGTATTCGAGGGCGGCGGATAGGACATCAACCAGCGTCTTGTGACGAGCTAATCGCAGTGTTCTCTGCATTTCATGATCACGAAGACCATCAATAAACGTTTGAACGGCCAATTTTTCCATCATGTCTTCGGGAGCTGTTGGATAAGCATATCGTACTAATCTGGCAATATCTACCTCATATTCTTGAAGAGCCTCATCTTTCTTCTGTCTACGATTTTTAAGCTGTGACTGATATACATGCTCCAAATGTTCGTGGCCATATCGCATATTTAACCTCTTCTTCAGTTGTTCGAAATCATCGGTCTCCTCTACGGCTATGGTCTGAAGCACATCTAAGGCATCTCCTCGAAGAGCGATAGTCAGGTTTACAGCCTTTTCTTTTTCAGACCATCCATTTGCTCTTGCGGCTGATTCGAACTGTTTCATGTAGTTGTTCCATGATGATTTTCCGTCGAAAGTTGGGACTTTAACATGAATAGAACCTCCACTTCCTTCAAATTTCGGCCGTGTCTCCAACTTAAATTTCGTCTCGTCTTCTTTTATCTCCACTGTAATCGGATTGTTACCTCTCTCTGCTGTCCCTGTTTCTTCCATCTTCCTTTCCATCTCTTTAATCTTTTCTTCGAAGGCCAACTTATCGGCAGCAACTTGGTTTTTTAACGAAGATATTCTATCGTCCAGGGCAGACATCTCAGAAGTGACTTTAGAGATTTCCGAAGAGATGTTAGCAGAGACTTTGCTTTCCAGAGAAGAAATCTCGTTAGAAACTTTGCTTTCTAAAGAAGCGATGTCGCCGGATACTTTGTTCTCCAATTTCGAAATCGACGAGATGACAGCATCATGTTTGTCTTCAAATATATAAGTCTCTGGGTCTAGTCCTTCTTCTAGCAAAGCGTTCTTTAGTCGTTGGACTAACTCAGCCTTTTTTCCGGTGGAAGATAATTCTCTGTCTTCAAGATGTCTTCTTAAATTAGTCACTGTCAGCTCATAAATCGTAGCCATTTTCACAATTTATTTTATACACTTGTATTATTATTATAAGTCTAATTTATGTTCGATCTCACTCTGACACCATTTGTTGTGAATTTATTAATTGTTAAGTCTTTAATTTATAATGTCTTGTTCTTATCTTAATTCATTAAAAAGCACAATGACTGATATTTATTTATTTTCACTAAACATACATAATTTATTAAAAAGCGAACGTAACATTTTATCGCGAGCGCGTCGTCCGAATTAACTGCCCTCCATATAAAAATGTTGTATTTATATACGAAATCCTGATATACTAGAACAGCATCGAAAGATCGAGAAGCTTGGCCGGCTCATTCACCATAATTTTGGTTCTAGACTTCCACCGAAATTTCTACAATAAAACAGAATAATTAGTCATAAAAGTTAGGCCAGTATATTTATCGTAACAATATTAAGCGAATTGCAGGTTCAATGTGAATAAGATAGGAATAAATGGTTAATATTGAGAGACATCTATATTTAAAAAAAAGTAACATAACAGGCTATAGATAGGTGAAAACTTTATTTAAGAATAAAATTTCTATTGGAGTGCATATAATTTTTTATCCATATTTGGAACAGATCTTGAATTACATATTAGTTGCAGACTTTTTACTATTTATTACTAATAGTTCTTTCAGCTTTTATTCACTATATATGGCTGCTACACAAACAGCCTAATGCTTAAACAAATTTTACTATAATACATATTGAAAACCCAGAAAAAATATATTTTGGATAAAAAATAATACTTTGTAACTGTTTAGTTAAATTTGTAGATTAGCAATTATTATTGTATTATATCGTACAAATTCATTTAAATATAAAGAATTTAATATTACATTTTTAATTTATTAATGATCAATTCGCATCTGGTATATTAGGTGACATACCAGCTAAAATTCTCAAAATTGGAGGACACACACTGATAGGTAGTTTTCATAAAGTAATAATAGATGCAATTATATACTCAATCTACAAGAAGGAATACAAACTCAGCTACAAAAACTACAGAGGCATATCCTTACTCTGTGTGAGATGTAATAGGAAAATACCAGGCAGATTCAGACCAGGATGGTCTAATATTGACCAGATATTCATGATATAGAAATCCACCAAATCTTTGTAGATTTTCCAAGAAACTTCCATTCCAATACAGAGATGGACTATGTTTGGTATATTTATGGAATATGTTATCAACAAAAAGTCTATAAACCCAAAAAATATATTGTTTAATAAGTCTAAACATATGGTGATGTACGCAGATGATATAAACTTGATAGACTGAACCATAAGAGATATCACAGAACTGTGTGTGGAGCTTGGAGAGTTTACGAAAGAAATAGGGCTGTGAACGTAGATAAAACTAAAGCCCTAATACAAGCAAAGAAACAATGAAACTTGTAAAATTTGTCAATAGACGACACAAATATTGAAGTTGTAAAACAGCTCACATACATGTGCCACAATGGTATATATAAAATAAGGTTCAACCACGAGTTATATCAATATTATAAAGAACCCTCTATAGCAAATTATGCAAGAATATAAATATTGCGCTGGACAGGTAATCTTAACAAATAAGAATGGTTAATATCAGAACACCTAGTAGAACGCTTAGTGGAACTATGGTGCGATGTCGGCCAGTAAGAAGACCAAGGAAGAGGTGGATAGACGAAGTAAGAACCGATGCGATGCTAAAGTGATATTGAGGGTGGTTAACTGGAGGAGAGCAGCCAAGGAAAGGTATACTTAAAGGCAGATGCTGGGGAGGTCATGTCATGCTTTGGGCGTAGCGTAATTGACAAAAGTGAGGTATATTAGTTGACAAGGGGGAGTGAGTAATATGGATCAAGGTATTTGAAGGTGAATTTTCGTCTTCCACTCTACCATTATATGCTTCAAAAAAGTCACTAGATTATCATCAACTTTTTATATTTTCAATATATCTATAAGCTATTCATGCGGCACTGAATCAAAGGCCTTCTTGTAGTCAATGAGGGCAGTAAAAAGGTTCCTTTTTTTGGTGTATGCTTGGTTGGAAATGTTACTATTATCCAGATTTAGCCATACGGCTCACACTCCCTCTAAGGGGAAAATTCACTCATCCCAGATACCTACGGTATCAAAAGGATTGAGGTGACCATGTTATTGTTATTTATGGAGATCAACACTACCCGGGAAAAATAAGAGAAGCAGAAGAAAATAAGGCGTTTGTTAGTGTTATGGTAAACATCAACTTTTCGTGGAAATGGCCAAATAAGGAGGATGCAATATGGTATGATCATACTGATATTGTGGAGAAGATCAACGAACCAGCAAGTTTAAATAATCGTAGAATGTACAGAGTTCCAGAAATAATAAAGTTTTCCTGTTTTAATTAGATATTTAATTACATAAGTTTTTGGGTATTACAATAATTACAGGTATTGGGTATTTTTTTGGATTCTGCAAAATTTGTAATGCCGGGTATTGGGGACAAAAATTTTTTTAGGCAGGATTTATTTAAATCAAATCTCCTTTCACATGTACAATTAGTAATAGACTTAATCATACATTTTGCTTAATAGAACAAAAAAATCTGAGTAAAATTAACGTTTTAATATCAGAAAATGCATCTTTCTGACCTTAGAGTGTCAGGTACTGGCCTCTACCTTATTAGGTAGCAATGTATTTTTTTTGTTTTTGATTTTTCCAAGTTTCTTTTATTTCGTAGATAACTTCAAGTCAGTTACCTATAATAAGATTATAAGTTATAAAAATATAGCAACTATGAATATATAGTTTTATTTATAAGCATAGTTTACAAGGTTTACAAATATATTAGTCTACAAAGACTAAAAATATGATATTTTAGAAATTTTCTATTTGAATTACAGATACTCTAGAGAAAGGTCTATCTAAATTGATAAGATCAGTTATATTGGCACTGAAGTAATCATCCACTGTGACAAATTTTAGGCCTCCAAAATAATCCAAAACTTCGATTTGTTGCGGAGAAACTTTCGCTACATAAAATTGGTGATCTGTAACATAAAAATGTAATTAATGACAAGAACTTAAGAATTACTAGAGTACATTATTTTTAGGATTAAGCATTATCCATTTAAATGGTAACGTTCTTTACTCAGTGCAGCTGTAAGCGGGTGTTTTCATTTTTGGGGCATCCTGAGCTGAGCGTGCCTAATCTAATCGTACCTACAAAAAATTGCATCTGTCATACCGGGTTTAGTTAAAAATGTGAAGTCCTTTAGGATAAGGGTGTTTTGAAAAATGCAAGAAATTCAATTTATGGAACGGTGGTGTATGTATCTTGCAAAATAACACAGTCATAATTTGCCTGCAGCATTTAAACGACAATACGATTCAACATAAGTGGCAGTGATTTATCGACTGTTTAATCGGGCAGTCCAAATTCCAAATTATCAGCTGACTTGATACGTATAAATTGCTATGAAGTGTGGAGGTGGAACAATTCTAGTGTTTTTTGTAAATGATGTTGATTAAAAATATTTTCTATCGAATGAATTGCGGACAAGGAATTGGTCCACAGAGCTATACTTTGATGATTGTCAAAAGAAAATTCAAGACCTTTGAAATATTGTAACTGTAGTGATAGAACAACCAACTCCATCTATATTTTGGGGTGCATCGACATAAAGCCCCTTACCATAATGGGACGTATTCACAAAATCCTTGATAGCTTGAAATGATATGTGTTTGTTGCTTATTTAATTTACAGAGGGAAGTGATTATATAAGAAGGTGTTCTGGACCATGGATGGGTATCTGATTTTATAGATGCAAGTGTTTGAGATAAGTTTTTGTCTTGGCACAAGGGTTGTAGGATCTGTGGAATTGAAACGATACATCTGGGCGAGTTTACGAGTCCAGATATTGGTCTGTGTGATATTGGTCAAGAATAAATGCTGAGTTTGTCGGATCGATGAAATTTTACTGGCATAAAACAGGAGTAGTTGCTGCTCCGAAATAGAGTGGGAGTTCATGAGATTCACAATAAAGACTTTCAGTGGGGCTGGATCGAAATGCGCCTAAGCATATTTGGAGAGCTGTGTTGTGAATACAGTTTAACGATTGTACTAAATGATCGTATGGGGACGCATAAACTATAGAACCACAACTTGTTAAACTGTTTGTTCGGGCTGTTATTCCGTTGTCTTATGAGATTAGTTCTCAACGTTTCGTCAACATTAGGTGTTGGCATCTTCTGAAGATGTTACGGCTTCGCTTGTAACCTGAAACTGACGCCGCGTTGTACTACGGAGCCATATATTGCTAGCTAAAGGGGAAAATTTTGCGATTGCACCTAAAGTTATACGCAAAGAAGATATCATGGCTAATATCGAGTCTGCGATTCGCAACTTACCAATCAAAGCTAAAATACCGAAAAATAACCTGAGTCACCAAGAAATCCGTGCGATAAAATCGTTAAACGCAGACAAAGATGTAATTTTAACAGCAGACAAGTGAAACGCCACCGTCGTAATGAAGACAGCCGACTACAAAACGAAAATACAAAATCTTCTAGATCTGTGGTATATAAAAGACTTAAAAAAGATCCCACAGCAGTCATCCTACGAAAATCAATAGACTTATAAAAACTTCGTCCATACCAGAGGATATAAAGCCAATAGTATGCAACAGCGAAGCAGTCCCACCACGCTTGTATGGCTTACCGAAAATACACAAAGACGATGTACCTCTACGCCCTATTGTGAGCTCCATAGGGTCTCCGTCTTACAGCCTTGCTAAATATCTGGCCAATATTTTACAACCACACGTAAGAAAAAACGATGCCTTTGTAAAAGACTCCGCCCATTTCATCCAGAAGATCAAAGGAATAACTTTACAGGAACATGACATTCATGTTAGCTTTGATGTTGTTTCTCTATTTACAAGAGTTCCCCTAGAAGACGTTCTGAATTTAATTGAGGGACTAGTTTCCAAGGATATGGTGAAATTATACCGTACTTGCCGCACTACCACCTACTTTTCATGGGAAGACCAGATTTATGAACAGGTAGATGGAGTAGCAATGGGAAGCCCACTAAGCCCGATCGTAACCAACCTTTTCATGGAGCATCTAGAGAAGAGGGTAATGAAGTCAGCATACAAGCCAAGGGTATGGTTTAGATACGTCGATGACACTTTTGTGATTTCGCGGAGTAGAAAAACTTAACGATTTCCTGTCTTATATAAACACACTACATCCAAATATTCAATTTACATGGAAACAGAGAAAGATCAACAACTAACTTTCCTAGATGTATTAGTAAATCGAAAGGAAGGTTACTTAGGACAGACATAAAGTGTATCGAAAACCTACACCTACATACAAAAGCTACGAATGACGACACGCTCCCTCACGCCGAAACCAGTAGTGGGGAGACGAGTAGAAAATATAAATATGGCCTCCGTAGTACAACGCGCCAACGCGGCGTCAGTTTCAACTTACAAGCGAAGCAGACATCTCCGGAAGATGCCAACCCCTAGTGTTGGCGAAACGTCGAGAAATAATCTCAGAAGACAACGACCTAACAGCCCGAACAAACAGTTTAACAAGTTAGACGATAGCCGTGAAAGCCTAACGCATTTTATAGAACCATAGTCTAGTTTGAATCATATTAAAGCTCGGTATATTTTGAGTAGTACACTTTCATCGGCACCCTATTGATGGCGGGACAATTTTTTTAACAGATTCATTCTGCTTAAGTAGTTGCCTTTTATTTTATTGATATGATGACGTCAGGTGAGTTCATTATCGACGATTAGTCCGAAAAACTTGTAATGATCAGTTAACTCTAAATTTGCTCCGTTTAGTGTTATTTTGTTGTATCTCCTGGTTAATTTATTTGTTTTAGATTTATTGACACTAATTGAAATAATATAACAAATGAAAAATACATTTGATAAATGTCTTACCTGCCGGCCATTGTCTCATAGAGGGATGTTTTTCAAATAAAGCCTCTTTTCCGAACTCATATTCCGGAGATGATTTATTAATCTAAAAAATAATATATACTTAAATATAAAGCCTTTTTTGTCTTACTACAGCTCATTGGTTTATTTTACATTTAGGTATATGTTGTAGTGTTAAGTAATTACCTTTTTACTAATATATGAATATATGACTTGATAGCTCATATTGATAATTGCTGCTGAATTCATAATTCACAAGCGTAGATCAAAAAAATTCTACAATAAATTAAAAAGAGAAAATAACCAAGAAACAAAAGCGAAAGAACCCCATGTGCTAGCAATAGCTTTTGATTATATGCAAAATATTCCATTGCCCATGATTCCAGTACAGCAAACCTTATATTTGAGGCAACTAACAGTGAATGTGTTTTGCATTCATGATGTAAAAAGCAGTAAATCTCATATTTATCTATACCACGAAGGGACCACCAGAAAATGTCGAGATGAAGTTTGTTCCTCTTCAGTTTACTGGAAGTCCACATTTATTCGGATAACTGTGGAGATCAAAATAAGAACCATACATTAAACATAGTGTTTTTAGTCCTTACCGACAGTGGTCGGTTCAACCTAATTGAGCACTATTATCCCATCAGAGGACACTCCTACCTTCCTTGTGATAGAGATTTTTCAATCATCAAGAGAAAACTAAAAAGACATGATAGGGTATACACCTTACACCAAATAACCGAAATTATCATTACTTTATAGTGACAGAAGTTAGCACAGAAAATATACTAGATTTTCAACATTGGTGGCGAATCTACTATAAAAGACGTGCATTTCTTAGGAAATAAGAAGAAAAAGTGTTCCTGCTAAGGATAAGATATCTTTTGGCATAAGTTTCTTAATGCATTTAACTTATGGAACAGCTCAAGGTGTGATTGTTTGTAGGTCTTTTATTGATGGGTTATCGGAACAAACCTATAAACTTTCTCAAGTCAGCAATCAATCAATTGAATTTCCCACAATACTTTGTTATCTATCCGATAAAGTACAACTTAAAAAACTGAAGCTCCAAGATATAGGTAAGGTGTTCCAAAAATAGCGGATAGTGTCAGACATTTTTATTACGATATATATCTCAATTCTGGACAAGAACATGATATCCAATAGGAAGACACATGGCATTCTGAAGCATTCAAAAAATTACTGACTATTTGTATTTAAAATTTTTACTTAAAATCGTATTTTTTTAGGTTAAATATATTTTTTTAAACAAAATGTGTTTTTTTGTATCATTTTATAAATGTAAAAAAAAGTTCTAAGTCGACAAAACTTGAATATTTGTATCTCTTTTTGTTTACACCGATTCATTTGTCTTTCTATCTTAATTATATAATTATATATTATAAAATAAAAAAAATTTAAGTTTAAAATATTTTGGAGTCTGGAACAAGTTTCTACATAATTGATTTATATCGAGAAAGAAGCTGTTTATATAATGTGAATAATCTACATTATTATAATTATTTCAGCCTTTTTATTTTCATTGTGGATAAGAAAAATTTGAATCGTAAATAAAAATAACTAAGCAAAAAAACAATTCATTTCATTGACATATCTCAATTTGAACAAATTTGAATGATCGTGTAACAGGTAGATTTTTGAAATTTGAACAAACTGTAATTATGACGTCATTACGTCAGTTTACTCAAACTAGTTATCAAAAATTTGACTGTCTGACACGGACTTTTAAAGATCAAACACAACTTACCTTTTGTAAAGTTCCACTAATAAGTACCTTGGCACATCGTGGGTCTTGTGGATCAAAATGATCAGTTTCACAATAGTTAGTTTCTGCAAGTGTAGCCATTATCGTAACTCGATTGTCGCTCTAAAAAATATTAAATTTTATTTTCGTTACTTTCTTAACTTGATTTAGTTCAAAAAATAATCTACAAAGTCTTAAATTCTCAATGGAGAAATATAGGGAAACAATGGGATCTTAAGTAAGTACATTGTAATAATATTGCATGAGCCGAATAATGCTATAAGCCGAATCTTAGTGATCTTTTAGCATTTCAAATATATCTTTAATACTGTTCTAAATTGTTACATAAATTATTTATTATTTTACCTCTATATCCTTGCCTGTAACATCCATTTCAGTCATGTAGAGGTAAGGGTTACCAGTTGAATTTGTAGCAGGTCCATCACTTAAGGATTTTAAGCTAACAAACGGATATCCTTTTATTGACGACTGCGTAGATATTGTTGCTATCGAGACCCAACCTAAAACAATTAGGAACACTTTTAAATATAAAAGTTTAAGTAGAAATAAAAGGGACATTATTATTCAACCAATCATAATAAATCCTGGTAGTATGAATAGCTCAGATTTTGACAGTAAAAAAATTTTAAATTTATGATATACCAATAAAAGTAATAATAAATTATTTTTTCTGCAGCCGTCCCGAAAATAAAACTTTCGAAAGTAGCTACTTTCGGGACTAATTTTTTCACTTTCTTGACGATTTTGGGTAGCTAGCTAAGAATAATGTTACGATAAATATTATGGCGCACAAAACTTTAAATATATTATTCTTTTCTGTTCTAGTATTTTCTCTGAGCCGCTATAAAAAACCAGTCTGAGTTCCTGTTCATTCGAGGCAATTCAGGTCAACACCGCTACGACCGGTTTTCCCCCATGTTCGAGCCAATTCATGTCTGCTTCGAGGGAATTCCGGAACTAACGGCACTTTATATTTAAAGAAGGAACTTTTCTGAGAACAGTTAGTCGAAAATAAATTGTTGTATCGAATAAGTTGTAAAATAAATTAATATAAATTATTGTGTTTATAGTCAATTAGAATAAGTGTAGAAGACTGTAATAAATTAGAATAAGTGGAAATAAAGATTAAATAAACTAAGTGTTAGAACATTTTAATAATAAATAAAGACAATAAATTAGATTAATAATAAAAATACAACAATAACATCAACTTTGTATTTTATTATGACAACGCTTGTCATTTAAGATTTGTGTGTTTTCCCTGCTTTTGTTTTTCAATTCCAAGAAATGGAAATCAGGAGTGAAAGTAAAGCCGAAATGATTCCAGATGATATTAGAGAAACTGCTAAAGCCGCTAGTTTTGAATTATTGCCGGTAAAGTCAAGAAAAAGGTATGAATTGGTCTACGATTCATTTCAAAAATGAAGCAATGATAAAAATGTACATACTATAAATGAAGAAGTCATTCGATATGCAATCTAATGGAAAAATCTAATATCTTGAAAGCCATCAAGCCTTTGAAGCAATTACTAGATGCTTAAGTCCACACTTAACATTAAAAATAATATAGATATAAGCCGCTATCCAAAAGTGGTTTTCCTTAAAAGAAAATCCATCAGCTACCAACCAAAAAAATCGAAAGTATTGAATAAAGAAGAAATAATTTTGGAAAAAGATCTGTGTAGGAGTCCACACTGAACATTAAAAATAATATAGATATAAGCTGCTATCAAAAAGTTATTGTTTTCCTTAAAAGAAAATCCATCAGCTACAAACCAAAAAAATCGAAAGTATTGAATAAAGAAGAAATAATTTTGGAAAAAGATCTGTATAGGAGTAAATTACCGTATCCCAAAGAATACACCGGGCCGTGTGCTATTTAAACAATGGTAAAATCATTTATTAATTAATTATGAAAAACATATTTAACACTGAATAAACAAAATGATTAAGACGATAGAGTCCTGAAGTAGATTTTTATTCAGTTTTTTAGATCATAACCGATATATTTACTTATATGCAATAAAAACACTTTTATTTCTGATTACTAGGTTTAAATATTTATTTACTGTAGATATTATTGGACAACCTGTTTCCAAAAATTGGAAAATCCCAGTCATAAATGTATTTAAAATTCATAAACGTAATAAAAGAGAAGTATAAAAACGTCCATTGTAAGATTACCCATTTTCTAATTCTTAAAAGCCACGTAAAATTTCTACGCATTCTGCGAATGCTGATAATGTACAAAGATCCAGGGATCTACGTAGTCGGCTTTTTTCAATTTGTACAACGCGGCTCGATAAGTATCTAACCTCACCGCCCGATGGGACTACTATCGAGAAACTATCGTGTAGTACGGCTAATGTCAAAATTTCAGACAAATCGGACTCATAGTTTTGTCACAGAATAATAAAGAATCAGAATGCCCACTCTGCTTGAAAAAGTACGCGTATCTTGTTCGCGCAGACGGAATCAGCCATGTTTTAGTCGGAACCAGTGCTGTTCAGTGGCATTTTATCTGGTGTGCATAGAAAAATTAATCCGGTTTAATTTATTTCCGGCAACTATAGATATAATATGCACTATTTTATTCGTACTTTTAGTTGAAGAATAGATTAAATTATTTCAAATGTACTAAATTATTATTCTCTAAAAATTTTAATTACAGTTCTCTCGTAACTTGTCACAAATATCTCTTCAAGTCTATGTTTCCGTCTTAAATATGGCGATCGCACAAACTTCAAAGGCGGCATCTGAGAGTGGACATTCTGATTGTTATTTATTTTGTAGATTTGTTTTGACTGCGTGTAGAAGCGAGGGTGTCTGTGATTTTATAAAAATTGAAAAAAAAACAGTCGGTGATTAGATTCTTGTTTTTGGAAGGTGGATCTTCTTCTCCTAAAGGTGCCTATCTTTTAGTGATTTTGGCGACCACATCTTATTTTATTTACCAACTGATCTATTACCTACTCAAATAGATCAGTTGATGTTAGAGCAATCCATTTCCTAAGATTAGCCAGCCATGATATAAGTCTGTATCCAGGGCCTCTCGTGCCCTTAATCTTGCATTGTAGAATCAACCAGAAGTCGGTATTTATTATTACGCATACTGTGACAGAAGTAAGATAATTGTCTGTTCTTTAGGGTGTTAATAATTTTTTTGTCTCTTCTTAGCCTCTGGAGAATATTTATGTTGGTAAGGGAAATCACGCAGTGAAATCAAAGAGAGCAATGTGACTCTTCTCCTTCGATGGCGACCGTCAAAAGTTGGTTTAACGAGTTTTAACGTGGCCGCACGTTGGTTTGATAAATCACGCCCAGGGGCGTGAAAGTGTCTAAAACGGCTACCATGAAAGACAACGCGAAAAAATCCGGGATTTCGTATTGACAGACTGATTGAACGTGCCCAAGATAGTTGAGACAGTAGGTATCTCAAAAGGCTGCGTGGGTTATATCCTGCATGAAATTTCTCGCATGAGAAAGCTGTCGACACAATAGGTGCCGCGTTTGCTCACTACGGACAACAAAAGTAACTATGAGACCACTTCAGAGTAGTATTTGACGCTGTGTAAGCACAATCCAAAGGAGTTTCTACGTCGTTTCGTGACCGTCGACGAAACGTGAATGCACTGGTTTACATCAGACACCAAGGAACAGTCGAAACAGTGGACTTCACCCGGCGAACGTGCTCCGATGAAGGCAAAGGCTGTTAAGATGGAGAGATCCCGTTTCCGTTGGAATAATAATCAGCAAATACAAAGAATGTCCAAGTTACGATTTCCTAATCTATAAAAATGTATTTTATATGTATATATATATATATATATATATATATATACCTGATAAAAATCATAAAAAACTAATTCAACAATTTCTTCACATTTAAAATTACCTGTATTATGGATAATATATCTAGCCATAAGTGCTGCTTGCCATGGAGGAGGTGGATCTCGTGGAACAAGTAAGCTTTCGGTAAAAACCGCACACAAACATGTAAAGAAGAAGCTGGTTAAGTACATCCTCCTAAAAATAATTAATTAAATTATCTAGTGACAATTGACATCTATTAAGATTAACGATGCAATAGTACATTACATATTTTTCAAAAAATTTGTCATTACAGCAATCTTCTTTTTCTTTAATGGCGACTCCACTAATGAAGGTTAGCTATAACCATTAATGTCACGCTTAAGCTTAAACGTATTAAAAAACCCCAAAGAACTCCAAAATTAGATGTTAGAAAACTGGATGAAGCTGATATAAAAAACAAACTCCATCAGAAAATATACGAAAACTTTGATAAATTAGATACTAACACCTACGAGATAAACCAACAATGAGAAACATTAAAAAACTGCCTCCTAGTTCCATGCAAAGAGTTATTAAAAGAACCTATAAGAAAGAGAGACAACTGGATGATCGACGAAATACTCAATAGGATGGACCAAAGAAGATAAGCCAAGAACAAAGACAGTCACAATTACAAAATCATGAACAATGAAATCAGAAAAATGAAAAGAGAGGCAAAACAAACTTACTATGAGGAAAAATGTAAAGAGATAGAAGATTTTCAGAACAAATCCGACCTATTCAACCTACATAAAAAGGTTAAAGGAATGGCAGGGCAAAACAGAAACTATAACACAACTCTTTTAGATAAAAATGAAAATACTATGATAACGACTGACGAAAAGCTAAAATGATGGGAAGAATATATGGATTTCGACGACGAAAGAGGAAACCTACAAGACATATCTTTCGAAGACAGAGAAGCAAGTATAGAAATTACAAAGGAAGAAATATTGTATGCACTAAAGAACACCAGAAACAGAAAAAGCCTGGGGCCAGATAAACTGCCTATTAATATCCTTAAAATAATAGAAAATGAGTACATGGATGTCCTCTTAAAGCTCTTTAATGAAATTTATCAGTCGGGTGACATACCCAATGAATGGTTGACCTTAACATTTACTTGTCTCCCAAAAAATAAAAATGCTAGAGAATGCACCGACTACCGCACCATAAGCCTGATGTCTCACACACTTAAAATGTTTTTAAATATCATCCATAAACGCATTTACAAATACTTGATATGGGTATTGAAGAAACCCAATTTGGATTCCGTAGTGGCGTAGGTACCCGTGAAGCTCTCTTTGCATTCACCGTACTGATCCAGAGATGCTTGGATGTGAACCAAACACTTTGTACTTCTGTTTCATAGATTACAACAAGGCTTTCGATAAAGTCCGCCACAAAGAGCTAATGGACGTCCTCAAAGCAAAACAATTACAATACAATAACCTTCGAATTATAACAAATCTATATTATAAACATCAGGCACACATACGCATTAATGAACACACATCAGAAGAGTTCGAAATTAAAAGAGGAGTGCGACAGAGGTGTGTAATGTCACCACTACTACTCAATAAATACTCTGAAGAAATTATGAAAAGAGCTCTTGAGGAAGAAAAGCAGGAATAAAGGTCAATGGAACACCAATTAACAACAAAGATATGCGGACGATACCATCATAATAGCAGACAACCTCCAAGACCTCCAAAAGCTAATGAACAAGATAGTTGGGTATGGAGAAGAATATGGATTATCAATAAACATCAAGAAAACTAAATTTATGAGGATATCAAAAACCCAAAATAATGATGAAAGCACGAACAAACTTCAATAAAATGAGAAAGGACCGAACATGTAACAAACAACGAAGTCATGAGAAGAGTCAACAAAAGAATGGAAATATTGGAAACCATCAAGACACGAAAGCTGCAATACCTGGGGCATGTTATTCCATAATGAAAGATACAATATACTTATACTCCCTTATACAAGGGAAAATCCAGGACAAGAGAAGTGTAGGAAGGAAAAAAATCTCACGGTTGCGTAACTTGAGGGAATGGTACGGATGCACAGCAATCGAACTATTCAGAGCGGCAGCATCTAAGATCATCTAAGATCTAAGATCTAAGCATGTAAAGAAGAAGATAGCCATTCCCAATTCGTCTCTATCTGCTGCTTTTCTTAAAAGCGTCTGTGGGTTCAACCCGGTTCACTCGCGAATAATTTTCATCAAGTAATTCGATAAAATAGCCCTAAAAACACCAGCGCTGTAGGAAAGTTGTTTTAGAAGACCAAAACTCCATTGACCCCTTTAGAACATACAAATGTTGTTTATCATTTACCCAGTGTAGAGTACAACCCCTGCTAAATTGACCAGACCAGCCGCTCTCATTAAGGTCGTATAAGTTTTCATAAAAGAGACATTAGGATTTCCAAACCCTCTTATGCCCCTGCACAACATGTCATCTCAACTAAACATCAAATCGACTGTACAAACGTCAAAATACTGGCCAAACAACAAAGTTATCATAACAGATCCCTCCTTGAAATGTGCCGTTTTCTTAAACATCCATCAGCCCTAAATAAACGAACCGACATTGATACAATTTGAGCCAGATTTATCACTCTCTTATCTTACACAATAAATAAGAATTACATCATATCCCTTATTCCGAGTTAAACAAATAGTTGAATATTAGTCCGCCATTCAAAACCTCCCATCGAACAATTTATTCCATGAATTCCGTATACTTCTTCGTCAATTCCTTTCACCAATTCGGACCGTTAAGCCATGACCACACACTTAGGGATAGAATATACACATCTTCTTCTTCTGCTAGTGCCTATCTTGTATGGATTTTATTAGCAGCTGTTCGAAATAGGTCTGTGGTGGTCATACCTGTCCACTGTCTCAAATTCTTAAGCCAGAGCTTCTCGAAATATATGTTTAGAGTACGCATTAAACAGCAAAGGCGAGAGTATGCAACCTTGTCGTACTCCTCTTTGTATTGGGACTTCATCGGATAATTGATTGTCTACTCGAATCTTGGCTAGTTGTTTCCTGTAGAGATTGGCTATTATTCTTATATCCTTGTCATGGATTTTTGCGATTCGCAAAGTTTCAATAAGCCTCTCATGCTGTACTTTGTCAAATGCCTTTTCGAAGTCAATTAAACAGGCAAAGACATCTGTATTAACATCTCTTGCTCGTTGGATCAATACTTGTATGCTACAAAGTGCTTCTCTTGTGCCAAGACCGCTGCGAAATTAAAATTGTACATCAGCAATACCCTCCTCCAATTTCTTGTATATGCGAGCATGGATGATGTTTAAGAATATTTTGAGTGAGTGGTTCATGAGGCTAATGATTCGGTGTTCTTCACATTTCTTGATATTTGCTTTTTTTGGCAGTGGTGTAAATATGGACGTGTACCAATCTTTTGATAAAGTTCCTGTTTCATATATACGGTTAAATAATTCGGTCATAATGTCAAGTTGATTATCTTCTATCAATTTCAATACCTCAGCATATATTCCAACAGGTCCTGGCGCTTTGTTGTTTTTTAGATGACTTATAGCAGATTTTACTTCTGATTTTGTTATTATTTGAATGTGTTGGTTGTCACTGAACAGTTCTGATATATATATATATATATTCCGGCCATCTGTCCAGTTTTTCTTGCATATTGAATAGTATGTTTTCATCTATCAAACAGTGCAGTGGGCATTGTTGTTCTATATATTCCTGCCATTTCTTTGATTTTCCTGTGCATATTGAATATATCATGTTTTTTCTGTAGGATCTCTATTTCTAAGCATTTCTCTAACGGCCAATATACACGTACAATACATCTGTTTCTGTAGGCAGAACTAGATAATTTAAAAATAAACCGAAGATAGTGGTTAGTTTGAGAAAGGCCTATGTTCAACAGGCGACACAGCAAGCTGGATGCTGAATGGTCGAACTTCAAGAAAGTATTCTAAGGAATTAATATCGTATAATAATAACTAAAAAAGGTGAAACATTAAAATGGAAAAAATTCAATAATTTGTCATTAACAATAACTTTGTTCAATGTCAACATGTCTTTGTTAAAATCAGTAATGTGTTTGTTATTGTAAGTTATTTGGTTTGGGGAAATACGTATATACGTAAATATATATCTTAAAAATAAAACAAATACTATTTCAAATTATTAAACGAATATACATAAATATTCTAAGTAAACAATTTTTCCAAAACAATTTGATTTTTTAATATTAGTGATAATGTGTAATGTAATGTAATATTAATAATAGTGTAATCCTTACCTTTATTGTTAAACAATATTCCAAATAGAAGACTATACCTATCTTGCTAAATAACAATGATTACTGATTTTCCAGTGGATTTAAAATGAACTAAGGCAAAGGTTAATATAATCAACAATGTTTATTGATAGCGCGATTTTTATTTTTATTCCGCCATATACGAGGTATAGGCAAAAAAATTTTCAGACAACTATTAACATTGCTTTTCAATATATTTAATGTACCTAATAAATACCAAATTTCACCTAATATCTTCCTTCTTAAGTAAATAAAACAATATTACAAACAACAAACCAGAAAACATCAAGTTGTCTTCTAATTCAAACACAAACGCTTACTGATAAACTAAATAGCTTCCTAAAAAGTCAAAATTATGAAAATTATTGGTTCCTACAACCCCCGCTGCTTCTCGCATTTCGACCGCCATCGTTTTCTGTCTTCATCATCCATTCGTCTTCTTTGATGGCTCCATCTCCCATTATGTGCCGTACATTTTCTTCCCAGGCAACTGAAGGCCTTTCCCTTCTTCTTATTTGTTTTGGTATGTATGTAATTTAAAGCTTTCTTTGCCCATCTATCTTCATTAATTCGCTTCACGTGACCATACCACACTAGTTTTCTCGTTTCAATTCTGCCTACACTGGAATATACAGTATTTGTCCTCCTTCTAATATCTTCATTCCTGATATGATCTTTTTTGGATACACCACACGCTCTCCTTAGAAATTCTACTCTATTTCTACTACTTCTATTCTTTTTCTATTTTTTTCGTGATCTGCCAAACTTCTGCCCCATAAGTCATAATAGGCTCTACCAAGGTTCGATAGATTGTCAATTTTGTTTCTTGTCTAATATCTTTAGACAATAGTAGAGAGTTTAGAATGTCTACCGCTTTTTTCCCTGCTGTGTTCTGTTTTGGATGTCTCTTTTGGTAGTGCCTTCTTTAGATATTATAGATCAGAGATATTTATATTCATTGCATGTTTTTATGTTTCCAATTTCTAACTTTGGATCGTCTTGATCATCTCCTATTTTAAGATACTCTGTCTTTGACATATTCATATTGAGGCCCCATTTTTTATATTTTTTCTTTAGTTTTCTAAACATGTAGTCCATCTTCCATATTATTCGCTACGACTACCTGATCATCTGCGAAAAATAAAGTTGTTAGACATTTACCACCGCCTATTCCCATTCCGGATACTCGTTTCCTCTACTACTCTAGCTATAATTGAATATATATTTTAAATAAGGTCGGAGATAGACAATATCCTTGTTTAAGCCCCTTTGTTATTGGAAATGATTCAGAAATAAAGTTTCCTTCTTTAACGACACTTCTTGCATTTTTGTATACATTGGCGATAACATCCACATACCCTCTACTGAGACCCAGTTTCGTTAATGTTTGAAACAGTTTTTTCAAAGGTACCGTATCGTATGCCTTCTCTAAACCTACAAACAATATGTGGAGCCTTCCGTTTTTCGATTACCTGCTGCAGAACGAATATACCATCAGTGCACGATCTTCCCGCACGAAATCCATTTTGTTCTTCTATGTCTTCGTATTCTGATTCTATTCTTTCTTTTATTATTCGACCGCACAACCTCCCCACTGAGCTGGTAACAGTTATTCCCCTATAATTAGAGCATTTGAGTGTATCCCCTTTCTTGAATATTGAGCTGATGTATCGAACATTAAAATCATCAGGGATATTTTGTCCTTTTAAGCATTTGTTAAATAGTTGAACCAACATTTCATGTAATATTTTTGGTCCATACTTTACTAACTCAATTGGGATGTCTCCAGGTTCTGCTGCTTTAATTAGCTTCTTATGTTATTGAATATTCAAAGATATTTGTCTTTGTCTTAACCCAAATAATCTTAAACAGCTTACTTTTCAGTTTGCTTTAAAAAATAACGTAACTGTTACTGATAACTTGACCAAATTTGAGACTGCATCTGCTGACTGGCTAACAAATTTTTTAAACGCCATAATGAGTTATCCATCTGTACCCCTCCTTCCAGTTTTCTGCACATGTCTTTGTTCAAGGTCCACGATTTAACACCATAAAAAAGGACAGAGAAGACGTAGCATCGCAGCATTCTTACTTTTGTACCAAGAGAGAGGTTGTGACTCTTGAAGAAGGCCCCCATTCGATTGAAGGTGGATCTAGCTTTTCCGATGCGTGCTCTAATCTCCTGGTCGTCATTCTTCATTTATTATGGTGCCGAGGTAGTTGTAGTGCGTCACTCTTTCTACAGGGGATTGGTTGACGTAGAGTTGACCTTCTGTTATCCTTTTCTTGCTAATTATCATAAGCTTTGAGTGCATATTGTTGACTGTAATACGTGATTTTATTTATAAGAACTTGTAGGTCTTCTAGGTTGTCCGCAAATACTATGATGTCATCTGCATATCTGATGTTGTTTAGTCGGTAACCATTTAGTAGAATACCTTTTTCAGTTTCGTGCAAAGCTTCGATAAATATTCTTTCAGAGTACAGATTAAAGAGTAGAGGAGACAAAATATAGCCTTGCCTCACTCCACGCATGATTTTCACATAGTTTCACAATGTTTATTTTTCCGCGGAAAAATTATCGAGAACATTTTGTTTCCAGTGGACCACCAGAATGTATAGGAACAAGCAATGCTTCTGGATGGATGACGAAAGTGGTTCCTAGTTTATGTAAAACATTTTCATAATAATATTAACTGTTCTAAGGAAAGTCCAGTATTATTAATACTGGACAATCACTATTTCCATTTGTCGGTTGAGGTAATAGATTATTGCAAGGAAAATGGTATTGTTCTCTTGACCTTGCCTCTGCATTGTTCTCAGCGATTGCAACCTTTGGACAGATCGGTGTTTGGACCATTAAAAAAATTTATTAGCAGTCAGATGGATGGCTGGATGAAAACTCATCCAGGAGTTACAATGATAATTTATAACATTCCATCAATTGTTGGAAATGCTTTGCCGTTAGCTGTAACTCCAAAAATATACAGTTCGGTTTTACGGAGCTTCAGTCACAAGCAGCTGCACAAAATATACGAACGCCAAGTACGCCACCACAAGTTATCAACAAGGAACCAGACCAAGATCCACAACTTTCAACTTCTCGCGCTTTGGTTACAGGACTTATTAGTCCTAAAGATATTTGTCCTACACCTAAAGCTCAACTCAGAAAAAATACTGCACAAAATAGGAAACGAAGACATACGGCTATTTTGATGGGCATTTATAAAAAGCAAGCATTATTACACCAAGAGCAACTGAGAAACTTAAAAGCTAATAAAAAAAATAAAACAAAAAGTCAAAAGAAAATGAAGAATGTTTCTGAATTATATGTTGTGATTCGTACACTAAGTCAAAATCAAAAGAGAAATAGGTGCAATGTGTAGACTGTAAGGGGTTTGCGCATGAATTTTGCAGTGACGGTTCTCAAATTTTTGTATGCATACATTGCTAGTCTGATTAGTCTAATAACTGATTTAAATAATTTTTAAAAATGTCGCACAATAGTTTGCAGTTTAATAAAAAATAAATAAATAAAGTTCATTTAAAGTTTTTTCATTAAGAAAATTAAAATATTCTTGGAAAAGTATGAAAGTTACTAGTGTAACAATTTGCTCCTGCCATATAACAACTTACCCAATTGGGGGGTAATTTGATACAATTTGCAAGACTAAACAAATATATATATTTTTCCTAAAAGTGACAAGTATCTTTTAAATCTACTATTTAAAATAATTATATCAAAGTGAGTGCTTATTACACCAATTTTTATGAGGTGCCTATTTTACATATTGAATGCACAAAAAAATAAAATCTAAAAATTGTAAAAACTAACCCCGGTCTCACCTACTTTAGAAGTTCTTTAAAATTCTTCATGTGGCCATTGTAGCTATAATTAATATTTTATGCTTTTATAATTATTATTTTATTTTTTAATAATAGTTCATTACTAACTAAACACTTCAACTTCAAAATAATGCCATTATTAATTATAATTGACTCTAATGTGAGTAAATTAGTTTTTATGTTTATTCTATTTATCATTCATCAAACGGCAGATAAATCGCGAAGATGATATTGATTTGACTTGCGAGGATGATCTGTTTCTGTACCATCTCCGATTTAAAGACTCAGATGGTTGACATATTGATAAATAATTAGTTGGTTAGTTGCGGAAGAAAATATTAAGAAAGATATTTGGACGAACCAACTGCAGCCATGGTTTGTGGAGAATAAAAATGAACCATGAGCTGGATGAATTAATGCAGAACGCCGACGCCTGCCGCTTTGCCATCCTTTAACTGTGTTATTGCGGAATATACTTCCTGCTGTAATAGTATTGGTCCATCATTTACCTCTTTTAGCTCAAAGGTGTTATCTCTTTGGTCTTTAAATAGTTTTTCTAGATATTCTTTTCACGTTCTTATTTTACTCTGTTTGTCCAAGATGATGTTTAAGTGAGAATCAGTTATATTTTCTTTCTGCCTTCGTCTTAGTCCCCCTATGAGTTCTTTAACTTTCCTATGTAAATTGTGACTATCGTACTTTGACAGCAGAGTCTCAATTTCTTCGCATCTTTCCCTTGCTTATTTTTCTTTCGCTTCTCTGATTTTCGTTCTTATTAATATATTTATGGTTTTATATTTCTCTGGGTCATTTTTGGCTTCTCTTCTCTCGTCCATTAGTTTCAGGATCTCATCTGTCATCCATGATTTTTTCTTCATTAATCTATCTGTCTTTAAGTGTTTATCATTTACATTTTGCACTATTTCTATAATATGTTGGATCGTTTGTTCTTCGTTCGATTCATTCAGCATACGTAGGTCGTATGATTGTGCTTTCCTTTTCTGCACGGTTTTGAGTTTATATACTCCCACCAGTGGAACGTGGTCTGTCTCCAAGTCTGCTCCAGGATAAGTCTTGACAGATGTAAAGCTGTTTCGGAATCTTTTATTTACTAAAATGTAGTCTAGTTGATTCCTAATAAATCTCCCGGGGATTTCTACGTGTACAGCTTGCGAGGTGGTAATTGGAAGAATGTATTGGTGATAACTAGTTCTGAGTCTTCTGCGAATTTTTCTAGGACTCTCTCTTTTCTGACTCCATGAATTTTATTAGTGAACTATATTTCATAGATCAACTCAGATTATGGAATACTTTGATGATCTGCACCTGATCGCCTACACAGATCGAAAACTTAAGGAGGCACTTCTTTTCTTTTTACGTATTACATAAAATGTGGGCCTTACAGTAAACCAGAGGAAAACTAAAGTATTGATGTTACAACTTTAGCATGGGGAAATACAATTCTGAGGTTGTAAACAAATTTATCATACTAGGTTCCGTCATGACTAATGATAATTGAAAAACGGAGAAAATAAAAATACGAATATTACTAGTAAACAGGCGTTATTTTGGATATTAAACAAACACTTAAAGAAAAGGAACCTAAGACAAAAAACAAACCAATAATAGGTATATACACTTGGATTAAAATAATTCTCAATTCACGTCATATTGCCCTTAATTACCATATTTTGTACAATGTTGGGCGCTTGTGCGTTTCTAGACCAAAAGTGTAACATGGCCGGCTGACCAGGTCAGCGCTTTCTTGTTGATTTTCTGAATAAACTCTGTACTAATTCCTTCTACTCTCTTCTATATATTGCTCTGTTTTTGACTTCATCCCATCTTAGACCAATTTTTTCGTGTTCCCGGGTTATAGTTCTCTTCCAGTTGTTCTGGTCCTCCTCTCTTTCATTTTCCCCCAGGTTGGTATTCAAGTACTTGTCCCGTTATATTGTTTTCATCTCTCTTCAATCCAATGGTATGGCCAATCTATTTTAATTTTCTTTGATTGTAGCAGATATGTTAGTTTTTTTGTTCTTTCTCATAGTTCTGTACTAGTTATTTTGTTGGGACAATTTATATTTTCCATATCTTTCTTAAAGATTTGTTTATAAAAGCTTGTAGCTTTTTAGTAACAGTTTTATTATGTTTCCATGTCCCTGTTTATGTTTTGCAAGCGTTGAGTGAATGATAAATAATTATTATCTGGATATCCTGATATCGGACGATCTTCTTGGGGAGAAATGTACCCAATCCCCCTGTGTATCCGCCACTGCTTTATCATTATTTTATTATTTGGCTGGTTATTATTGTTTTCACCCATTTAACATTAAAAAAAAATGGTGAAAATCTTGAATTATGAATATCTGTCAGTCCGTCCGTCTGTATGTCCGTTAACATAACTCCTTCGTTATTAGAAAAATGAGATGTCGAATGAAAGGTGGTAACCTAAAGATGGTATTAAAGTTGAGACTTTTACCTCGGACATCCGGTTCCAGAGTTGCAACAGTAAGTACTGTTTTTAAGTCGCCGAAATAGTACAAGCGACATATTATTCGACGCACCTTAGCAGAATGAGAAGCAGTAAATAATTCCAGTTTTTATATCACTTCCAGTTAAAAAGTTATGAGCGTAACTTTGGCAACAATGACTCAAAATTAATACAATCGTAAATAAATCGACGCAAAGTTACACGGAAAGTTCAAATATCGACTTCCGGTTTTACTTTCGGTCAAGTTAAGTGAAAACCTAGGACTTACTAAGTCCAATTGCTTGTTTTTTTTAAGATTTTGGTTCTCTCTTTGGAAGTACAATATAAACTTGTCAGTTTTTGTTTTCATATGATTTCGGTGTTCAGTTAGAAAGCAGATGCCATCTGCAAATTCAACATCTTCTAACTGTTCTTATAACTTCCATCTGATATCTGTTCGACCATCAGTTACTTTTCTTATTATCCAATCTATCATAATAAGGAATAAGGTAGGGGACAATACGCACTCCTATTTGACTCCACTTTCTATGGTTATTTCCCCTGTTATTTCTCCTGAGTGTTCCAGTGTTGTATCCTTCATAGAAAAGTTTGATTCAATTAATGATTTTTCTGGTACCTATCCCATATATTCTTAAGATTTTATACATGTGTACCCTATTAACGGGTACAGATGTATAAAATTTTATACATGCAGACGAATGTTGAGGATTCCATGGGTACAAAGAGTTACTAATGTTGAGGTACTTCGTCGCATGTGTAAACAAAAAGAATTACTAAGCATAATCAAAGAGAGGAAATGCAATACTTGGGTCATGTGCTGAGAGGCGAAAGATATGAATTACTTCAAGTTATACTGGAAGGAAAAGTACAGGGCAAAAGATCAGTAGGAAGACGCCAGAACTCGTGGCTGAAAGACCTGAGGAAATGGTTCGACCGCTCATCCGCAGAGATCTTTCGCGCAGCAGTTTCCAAAACTACAATCGCCATTTGGATCGCCAACCTTCGAAAGGAGACAGCGCAATGAGAAGAAGAAGACCCTATTAACACAGACTTTTCAAAGCCCATAAAACTTAAATCTATATTTTTATTACATTCAATTGCTTGTTCCAAGATAGTTCCAAGGGTACAAATGTGGTGAAGGGTGCTTGGTTACTTCTCAGTTTCTTATCTAGTTCTGGCTTAAATTTTTACCATATGATTTTGATCAACACTTTGGATGTGGCGCTTAGTAGTGTTATTGCATGCTCAGATCCCGTTTTCTTTGAATTTTTATTATCAATCCCTTCATCCACTTCTCTGGTAATTCTTCGTCAGTCCATATCGTGTTCAAAACTTTATGTAAAATTTTTATTGATCACTCAGTATCTGCTTTTTTACAAGTTTTAGTGTGTTTTTTCCAATCTCATCATCATCATCATCATTCTGGATTTATAATCCTGTGAGGATCCTAGCGTCCTCCAGAATTTCTCTTCAGTTGTCCTTATCCAACGCCTTTCTCCGCCAAGCACATATTCCCATATTTCTCATGTATTTATCGATGTTATCAAGAAACCTTGTTCTTGTTCGAAGTTGACTCGTCTTCTCCATACTCTATTGTCATTCACCGCTCAATGGATTCGCCTTAATACTTTTCTTTAGAAACATGTTTTCATTACTTTTTGTTAGGGTCCAGGTCACTGAACCATATGTAAGGACTAGGCGTATTATTTTTTTGTAGTGTTTTATCTTTGTATTTATCGATATAATTAAGAATTTAAGAAGGAAATTGAGCCCAAAATAGCATCTGTTGGCCGTGCAAATTCTGCGGTTTACCTCTGCAGTAGTGTTATTTTCAGAGTTGACGAGCGCTCCTAGATATAGAAATTCGTTAACTGCTTTAATGACATCGTTTTCTATAACAAGTGGCCCCAAGGATTTGTGGTTGGGTACGTATTTTCATGTATTTCGTTGGTGTTTATTATTAAACTTATTTTTGTAGGCGCTTCTTTTAGTACTACATACGTGATTGTGATTTTGACATACGTATTACTTTTTTCAGAGCCAGATTGAGCAGTATACAGGAAAGAGGGTTACTTTGGCGCAGCCCGTTATCTATTTTGAAAGGTTCAGACAGTTCCCCCTGAATTCGTACTCTACAATAAACTTTTTCAAAGGTAAACTAATTTGGTACATCCGGGTCTTTCATTGCTAAATTTATGGTGGGTATCTATGCCATATTCCTGTGTGTTTTTCTAAAAGCTGTCTCAGGATTACCATCTGATGAATTGTGAATTTACCACCTCTGAAACCAGCCTGATATTTTCCTATTATTCGTTCTGCATATGGTACCATACGGTGGCATAGTATAGCAGAGAATATTTTATACGCATTATTTAGAAGCGTAATTCCTCTGTGGCTAGAGCATTCATAATTATCTCTTTTTTTGTGTATGGTGCAAAATATTCCAATACTCCAGTCACTGAGGAGGAATTTCTGTGTCCATATTTCTTGTATGAGCTGCTGCAGTGTCATTATGGTATCGTGACCACCTTCTTTATATAGTTCAGCTGAGAGTTTATCTACTCCGGCTGATTTGTTTCTGGCTACATTTTTAACTGCATGTTTAACTTCAAGAATCGTTGGTGGTTCCTCTTCCCTCTCGTGTGTTCCGCTTACCTCATCTCTTTCGTCTTTCAGGTTTTCTTCTTCTTCCTTTATATTAAGCAAATTTGTAGGGATTGAAACTAAACAAAAACAAATATAGGTAAACAAAAAAAATTAAACGGTAATAGAGGAAAATATTTAAACAAGAAGAAAATCGTATAACAAATTACTAAAAGGTAAATTATAGATTCTAGCAAAAATATTGAAGACGAAGATCAAGAAAAAATAAGAGATGTTGAGGATATAAGAAGAATAACGAAAACGTTCAGAAGAAATTAAGCTAGGTCAAGAGATGGGACAGCGTTTATTTTCTGTATACTAACATATTTACCCGCATAATCTAAATAAAGCTATCTCATAAAGGGACATAGTTCAAATAAGAACTTTGAAAAGCCATTGCATATTGTGAAAATTTTATTTGAAAAATTGTATACATTTTAGTGAAAATGCCATGAATTTTTCTTTGCTTAAAATAACTGAAACAAAAAACGATAGAAGATCTTACTTCACGTCTCTCTTACGGATAGTGTCACTGCGTACAGAACGTGTGAGCTATTAAAAGAAAGATTTATGTGAAAAAAAGCGTCTTTCCTAAATGTCTACAAATTGTCGTGGCGGCAAATGAGGCACATTTATCTTAACTCTAATACACGCATTGCATATTTCCAACGAGTCGAGTTAATTTCATGCGAACCTTATAAATCGAGGAGATTTGTTGACATTTTTATCTGTTTGGAATTTTTTGGGTTTCAAAACTTTTTGCGGAATGACTGACTTTTATTTTTGTTTTTTTAAATTATTTATGGGTAACTAACTGTTAGTTCCACATTTTTCTTACACATTTAACTTTCACTCTATTAGCACTTGTAATATAAAAATAGTTAAATCATTTTTATGAGAATAATTATTGTAGTTAGCGTTACTAGCTCGACTTTTACCTCCAGGTGGCGAATCTGGGGAAACATGAGCATGAGTAAACCTGTAGAAAATTGCGGTAACCAACTCCAGTGGAAAAAAGGGTCAGCGCTTACAATGGGAGGCGCTAACGAGAGCGGGAGAAATAGTCCTCCAAAGAATAGACTGAAGGTTAACTACCTCTTCCTAGAAAAACGATTAGTTGTGAATGCTCAATGAAGAACAACCGGACTGATTAAACGACGATGATTGTGCGAGAAAAAGGAACACGATTTGAGGTTTACGATATGGGATATTCGAACCTTGTATAGATTAGGAGCTCTCAAAAACCTCCTCAAAGAACTAGATAGATACAAAATACACAGAACTCCCATACAAAAAATAACGTGGCTTCTAAACAATATAATCGAAAAAATAAACCATACGATTTTCTACAGCTGCGATTCTAAATATCCCATCTTAAGTACTGGATTAGTACTAAACAAGAGAGTAAAACATACGTAATTGGAAATATTTTATTGTAGAATCCTGGGCTTAAATTGTTAAGCTTTAATCCAAATCACTTAAATAAAATGTGGCTCCTTACTGAGTTTTATTTAAAAACTCAGTAAGGTGCAGGGTGTTTTATTTAAAAATTATTTGTACCCAGTACTTTAAAACTATTTGACATATCCTTGTCATACTTGACAGGAAGTGACGGTACTGTACACCTTACTAAGTAATGTTAAATAAACGTTTCTGGGTACTACCAGAGGCGTACGACAGGGGAAAGTGAAAGGTTGACTCTTCCCAAATTCTACGCCCCTGGGGAATTGCTATTTTAGCGCAATTTTTTAATTCTCTAATACTTTATATGTAAATAAGATACTCTTTAAGTTAAGGAACGATTAAGTTATTATTTGTCGAGATATTTGAAGTTAGATGAAGTGATGCGGCACAATTATTTTGATTAATGTATTAATTATGTCGGTGTTTTTGGGTCATAGGATTGCATTTATTGTGCGTTTATAATTATTTTAATTGCGTAGTACTATCTCATGATAACGTATCATATCGTATTTTTTTGTCTCATGAAAGCCAGCTGTGTTCAAAGTGCAACCAAACAGGACATTTCTCAAACAATTGCTTAACTACAGTAAGTCAAGAGCCTGCAAACAATTCCAATATCTCTACCACTCGAAATGAAATTCCATACCACGACAGCTCTACAAATAAATGACAATCTTCACTTTTCCGACCTTTGAACCTTAATATAACACCAAATATACTATTATAATAATATATATATATATATATATATATATATATATATATATATATATTTAGGGATTCTACAGTATTCACTGCCTTCCCTCGCTCAACCGTTTCCATCTCTCTCTGTTGTTCCATTCTCCATCGTTTAGTCCTCTCTTACTCATGGCGTCGTCTACTTCGTTCCTCCAGGATTTTCGGGGTCGTCCTCTTTTCCTCCTTCCTATGGGGCTCCATTCGGTTATTCTCTTTATCCATCTGCTGTCGCTAGCTCTTCTTACATGTCCATACCACTTTAGTCTTTTTTGTTCTATATATGTTAGTATGTCTGTTTCTATTGATGTTCTTTGCTTTATTTCGTCATTACTTCTCCTATCCATTCTTGTTACTCTGCAGCATCTTCGCAGGCATTCCATCTCTGTTGCTATTATCTTAGTGCTGTTTTTTCTTGTTTATGGTCCAATTTTCGGCCCCATATGTCATAATACTTCGCACTAATGTTTTATAAATCTGCATTTTTGTCTTCATATTTAGGTGTCTATCCCACCATACTGAGTTAAGTTGTCGGATTGCTGTTCTTGTTTGTCCTAATCTTTGTGTAATTTCTTCCTCTGTTGTTGCCTTTTTCGTGATTATAAACCCCAGGTATTTGAATTTATCCTTTCCTTTGATTGTTACGTTGTCATCAATCTGTAGATCTTCTATGTCTTCTTCACTTGTAGATAGGTACTCTGTTTTCGCGAGGTTAATATCTAGGCCAGCCTTAGGGCCTTAGAAGGCTGGCCTAGATTATAATAATGATACAGATAAATATCTAACCACAGACATTTCTTCGCCTACCCCAGAAATAATGGAATCAAAAAATTTACATAAAACAAGTTCCAAACACAGTATTGCAGAAGTAATAACACCTCCCCCGTCCTAATAAACTGAACTTACATTTTCAGTACGAACTACCCAGAGAAAGAAGAAAACAAAAATTATTACTGAAGAAGAATCTTGCCTAAAACACTTGAACCAAAATCTAATAAAATATTGCCGTTACTGGAACCTACTCGAAGAAGAATCGTTTAAATTCAGTTTTGACCAAATTGTTTATTTCTTTGAAAATTCTAATAATGTTCATGACTTTTTAAAACTATTATCTAAAATTCACCCTTATTTCACTGATAGAAGTATGAAAAACAGAAGTACGAAAATAAGACGTAAGATTTTGAAGCACTAAAAATTCCGCTCTAGGTCCAGATGGTATACCATCAACTTTTTTGTTAAACCTACTAGAAAGTGGTCTTGGCTGTTAAAATTATACACTTTTATTTGAACAAATCAAGTCTTCCCATCTCTATGGTCACACAGCATTATAATTCCTCTGCTCAAAACCGAACAAAGGTAAGTACCAAATAAGAGAAGTATATTATAGAAGTCTTTAGTCAAAACAATGTGAACACTAAAAGAAACTAGAAAATATCTCTCTCGGAGATATCAAATTCCGTCCTATGAAATATGGAATAGGGCGTGAGTAAAAAGCAATTGACAGTATATTTTTACTAGAAGCCTGTGGTAAAGCAAGCCTTTAATGGACAAAAATTATTTACTAAGAATACAACAAATCTGTTGATATCCATCTAAAAGTGAAAAATTGTAACAATTTTTTTAATACAATATGTATCTGGAATGCTAAAAAGTGTTTTATTCCAAAAGAAAAAGTAATATTATTACAAGATAAGATTTTATATAAACATACCTGGTCCAAATGAAACAAGAAATATGGGTACTGGAAAAACTTGTGCTGATAAATTTGGGAAATAAAATAGTTTATACTTATAATATAATTATTTTGGTATAAATAGTGATTGTATTAGATAAGATATTTGATTAGATACATACATTGTAATATATACATAAATTATAATAAATAAATCCGAAAGGTTAAAATACCAAATTTTTGTGGAATTTTAATGGCTAGAATTGAAATATTCAGGTTGATTAAGTATCTTTCAGTTTATGTACCTGTTTTGAGATTTTTAATGAGATATAATCACTTGATCACAATAGGTTTAGATAAAAACAAGTTGCAATTGACAGACTAACACAGATAAGAGAAATTTTTAATATTTTTAGCAAAAACTATAATCAAGTCTTAGAAATCGTTGCAATTTTAATATTAAGCAATATACTTTCCCTAAACCCAGCAAATATAGACTATATTATTGCCAACGTTAAAATGTTTTACCTGAAAGTCGTGTCGGTGTATTTTGGGTTCCAATCTGAACGTCCCTACATAATGTCCTACGAAATACAATAGTAAAAAGCTTTGTGCCACCGCCAAATGTACCAATTGACCAATCGTTCACCAATTAACTTAGTTCTTAATAGCAATCGTTTACCAATTAAATTGGTTCATAATCTGCAAATAAAACTACATACTTACCATAGTAGGGACTCTCTGAAAAAATAAATATGGAATTGGGATGAATTTTTAGATGGTAAGAAACGGCCTCAAGTATTTTTGGTTTTCGTTCATTCAGTACTCTTGTATCATAAAAACCGAAGAAAGAAAAAATATTTCTTTTAGTGTTTACCATGTATCTCCACGGACGTAAAAATTCTTTATCGACGAAAATAAGCAAGATAATCTAACATTTTATAATAATTGCGCGATAAACACAAGACCACTGCTTTTTGAAGCAAAGCTTTTTTACTGACATTGTATTACTTTTTCTCTACAAATTTTAATGCGAGCGTCACGGAACTAGCGCCACGAGAAGGCGTCGTCAGGGGTAGTGTCATAGAGTAGCGGTTTTTGACATCGATTCACTACTCTCGATCAAATCGTTTCTAGTAATTATATATGTACTCTAAACAGGTTTAAATTAAAAACTGCTTTTAAAATTACTAACAAAATATAGGCATTAACTGAGAAGTAAAAAATTAAAAGAATATCGGTCACTGAAAATTCGATTCGTAATGATAACAATATTTAATCATTATCGTTTTAAAATAATTTCATATAAATACAATTATTATTATTAAACATATGATTTAGTTTATATAATAATTAAATTTACTATGAAATGATATTTATTTATATGTTCATAATTTCATATAAATATAATTTCTTAATATTGTTCTGAAGCTATTTTCTTGTGGCATGTTAAAGTAATTACTATTTAAATGGGAATAAGCCACAATTAAAGGTTAAAGTACGTTTATTGACGTTTCAATTTCCACTTCGGGAATTGTTCTCAAAATACAAACATTAGTAAATTAAACAAATTTTGTTTTTTTGTTACGTGATGAAATATTCTTCTAATAATTTAATTTTTATCTGACTCATTTATATTGACAATTCAGGCATACATTATACATTTTAAAGAAGACGACTTTAAAATGATATTGCCAATATTGTTGAGTTGCGTTCCTGGGACGACTTTACTTGTAAGATAGTTCATTCGATTACATGAAATCAACTTTAACTTGAGAATATCCGTCAGAAGAAAAAAACGTATTAATTAAACGTACTTTAACTTTTAATTGTGGCTTATTCCCATTTAAATAGTAATTAAATATAATTTCATATAAATACAAACATTTTAAAAAAATTCATTTTTATACAGTCACAGCGGAAGAGTCCATTTGTGTACCTATCGAGGAGATGGCCGTTAAGTATACAAAATGTCAAAACTGACCATAATTTATTATTTTGATTTTTGACATGTTTAATAATTTTTTAAAATTTAAAAATACAGATTTATATATTTTAAATGTAGCTGCAATAAATTGGTAGCTTAGCTATTAATGGGAAAAAAGTAAGCTTTCTAAACATTTCTTACGTCCAAAATTTTTAGAAAAATTGCATTTCCCAGCTTATTGAGGATCATGTTAGGGTTTGAGCTCTAGAGAGCTACGTCTCAAGACATGCACATAACAGTGTAAAAAGTGTTGCGTAACAACAACATTGAATATTTTTATTCAATTGTCACCTCGGGGGAACAAATAAGGGTCTAACCACCTTCTGTTATCTCCGGGTGCTCTGTAGAGGGCTTCGAATATAGCAGTCGGAAGCTCCTCTACCCAAGTCCATTTACTGGGTATGGACTTGTAAATATTTATCTTCTGATGGCTTGTCTTGAAAAAGACAAGATATTTCTTACATGACAAAGGTGACTTACATGACCAAGTCGAAATAAAGCATCAGGTCGTGGTCTTCTGAAGGCTTGTCTTGAAAAAGACAAGATATTTCTTACATGACAAAAATATAGGTCGAAATAAAACATCAGATTGTAGTTGAATAATATCTCAGCCACAGAGTATAATTGGAACAGCAGGAAGAAGCGCCCCACGAGCACTAAGCTCTCGGAGAGCCCGTAAGGGACTGACCTGGCTGACCTGAAAATCGCCAATATTTATATGCGCTGTTCGAGCGATAAATAGGGATTTCCAGGTCAAGAGCCAATGGGAAAATTCGAGGCGGGGCGATGCGCATCGAAGTGTGTACTATCGCATTCGATGACACAATTTTGTATCATATCATCATATCACACTGTATATTATTGTTCTGAAGCTATTTTCTTGTGTCATTTTAAATTAATATTTAAATGGGAATAAGCCACAATTAAAGGTTAAAATACGTTTATTGACGTTTCAATTTCCACTTCGGAAATCGTTCTCAAAATACAAACATTATTTATAAATATAAATAAAACAATGTTTGTATTTTGAGAACGATTTCCGAAGTGGAAATTGAAACGTCAATAAACGTATTTTAACCTTTAATTGTGGCTTATTCCCATTTTAATATAAATTACACTGTATATTAGTTTTAAGGTTTTGATTTGTAAAATTCCTTTGTACCACTTAATAATCTGTACGGGCGTCGATACCTTGTATTTAAAAGAACTTTCTAGACATAAGCTTCTAAAGTTGTCAAAGAATCATAACAACAATGAAACGATCATTAGTAATTTTCAAATGATCGGTTTGAGTCATTAGAAAAATCCCAACAGCAACGCAAGTTGAAACATAACATTTCCCATCGACCATAAACCTACTCAGGTAATTTTACCAATGAAAGGAGAGTTGAAGATTGCGAAATGTAAACAGATCCTTCATATACATCGAGGGTCAAGGGGGCAATTTCTTAATTTTAAGAAACCGTTCGGGGCCCAGCGTTATTCAAGGGGGCGAGTTGAGATCAGTTCGAATCAATCATTGGCTGAGATCACCGACAAGTTTTCTAGTTTTATTTGCACATACACTCAAGACGACTTAATTTAGTAAATCAGCTGTCGTAGGCAAATTATCGGCGTCCAAAATACGTAGTTGTAATTTTTTAAATAGACTTGTTAAAACGATCTTTGCGAAACTTTCATTTGTCCCAGATTTCTAGGTGGTCCTTCAGAAAAGCATAGAGAAGTGAACATATTTCCCTAAGGTCAAAACTTGTTTCCCAAGGTAAAAAACTAGCGACCTATGACTGGTGCACGAAACAGAGGCATCAGGTCGAGGTGTAAGGAAAAATACACCTGTATCTTCGCACAAAAAGTAAACTGAGTATTTCTGAAATTATTTTCTTGTGTCATGTTTTTCACTGAATCTGTTAAATTGTAACGTGTCGAAAAGCTTTTACGTTTCAATTTAATTATTTTCTCTTTAGTTTTCTAATCTCGTGGAATAACCTATATATTCAATTATTCCTCTGTTGTCCTTTTTATACAACGGCAAACACAAGAGTAGTTAAAATAGCAAAGGATAAATCACCAAGTGGTAGAAGAAATATCGGTTGAATGCGACAAGAGATGGAGTGACAATCTTCCATTGCAGCAGTAACTCGCCAATGAACCAGCAAAATTTCTTATATAAAGGAAGAAGAAGAAGAGGTTTCTCAATTTTGCTTTTTGTCGCTATTAGTATAAAACTAACAATTTTGCATATTGTGTTTAAATGTTTAAAGACAGAAAGGACGGTCTAGACAGACAGACCTATAGAAATACCCAGATATTAAAATACCACAACATTTGATACAAGCTGAGCCATAAAACTGTTGCTATCAATAATTTTGAAACGAAGTATAGTCGATTTTCGTTTTGAATTAGTTGGTTTTATTCTATTGTTGCTACTTATTTAATTTTAAATTTAGACCAATGGTGTATCTATTTTTGTAGATAAGTAAGGTATTAAAGACAACCGACTCCTGATTTTGTGATCCGCTACTGTATAAAAGTGTGTATAGGGATTAAATAGGAATGTTTACGAGGTGGATATTCTTTTAAAATAGCAACGCATAAGCAGTGGCACGGCGCGACAGGCCCATCTCGCGAGAGTTGACAAGACGGACTGCCAACAGCTGAGTCCCTGAAGAGTTGGAAAAAGCAGAAAGATGTGTTATAGTGAGTGATGGGACTCAACTCCTAGTGGTATGTAACTGTAAGTGGCCAAATGTCAACGGCAACTAATTTACTCTACAACACTGAAAGCAGTGCCTAAGATCTGTGCTAGCCATTTTCAGTTTTTTCTCGGTCTAAATATATAATTTATACAAAAATGTAACTTCAGTTAAATAAAAACTCATAAATATCTATAAGCTAAAAATAAAGAAGGAACTAAAAAAAATAAAGAAACATCTAAATGAGGAGGAAAAAATAGGTTGAAAAGGAACGAAAAGGAATCGAAAACAAGCAATCTTGTAATAACTATTAAAGATTGATACAAATGAAGATATAACAAGTTTTAAAAGAATACATAAACGATGAAGTAAATGCAGAAAAAGCAACAAAACGGGGGCAGAAATTTTTTTTGTTACAAATACGAGATACGTGGAAAAAAATAGAATTATGCAAAACAAGAGTCAGCTTCTCACTTAAAGGGAGAAAAGGTATTCATAAAGGATGATCTAACAACTAAAGAAAGAGAAACGAGAAAAGACATAACTGAAAAATGTAATGAACTCAGGGCAAATGATACATAAAAGGGTAAAAGTAGGTTTTAAAACATCATAGTAGACGGATGGGAGGTGGAGATGGGAAAAGAAATGCTTAAACCATTTCAATAACAACTCGTTTGACTATCCGTTGTCTGAACATGCATATATATGTACATCCTATTAGACCATCCCTCTCTAAATGTGGAGCAAACCTAAGATTAATAATCATCGATTAACATCCAATCGATGGCTAAAGATGAAAAGGTCTACGAATTAGAAGAAGAACTATCCAAGATAAAGTGGGATATTGTAGGACTGTCAGAAGTGAAAAGAAGAGGCGAACAATGCATGTATCTAAACTCTGGAAGTCGCCTATACTATATAGGGAAAATAGACGAAACATATGGTGGAGTAGGATTTCTTGTTAAAAAGTATCTCACACCATACATTTCTACATATAAAAGCGTTACTGATAGAGTAGCTTATATTATAATAGAGCTAGATAATAAAACCAAGATCAAGGTTATACAAGTATATGCTCCCAAAAAAACACACCCGGAAGAGGTAGTTGAAATGTTCTACGAAGATTTGAAAACAGCATTAGAAGAAAATAATACAAAGTATACCATCATTATGGGAGATTTCAACGCAAAATTAGGTAAAAAAGAAGAAAATACTGAAACTAAAATAGGGATACATGGTTATGGCACACGAAATGAAAAAGGAGAAAAATTATATAACTTCTCAGAACAACAAAATTTATATGCTTGTGTGGGAACAAAGACATTTTTGAAGATATAACTGCTTTCAATCGATTCACAACTGGCAGCAATCATCGCCTTTTAAGAGCAAGGATTCTTGTTAAACAGACGAAAACCAGTAGAAACAGGCCACATAATTATTGTAATCATATAGATCAAACTAAAATGCGACAGAGGGGAAATGAGTACAGAGAAGTCTTAAGAAAAGAATTTGTAGAATATTATCAACAACAATATTTCGACATGAACATAAATAATAAAGAAATGCAACGAAAGCTCTTAAAAGCAGGACTGACTGTTGCAAAGAAAACGAAAAATAAAGAAGACAGAATAAGTGTCAGAAGTGAATACAGTCAGAACGCTAATAGAAAAAGCCAATGAATATCACTTGAACTTATACATTGGCTTCGTTGATTATGAAAAGGCAGTCGACTCCATAGAACTTTGGGCAATAGAGAGAGCTATGAACAACTGCAGGATAGACTCCCGATACAGAATGCTCATACATAATACTTACAAGAAAGCTACAATGAAAATACAAATAGATGCGAAAACCAAAGCTATACCAATCAACAGAAGAGTTCGCCAGGGAGATTTTATCTCACCAAAGCCATTCACACTTGGACTGGAAGACATGTTCAAAGACACTAAGTGGGCAGATAAAGGAATAAATGTTAATGGAAGAAAACTAAGTCATTTGAGATACAATGATGACATTGTAATATTCGCTACAAGCTTCGAAGAACTACAGACCATGATGACTCAACTATTTCAAGCTTCGGAAAAAGTAGGTCTTAAGATGAACATGGAAAAAACAAAAGTAATGACAAATACACCGAACATTAGAGAAATAACGTTGAACGACATAAATTTAGAAACAGTAAGCGAATACATCTACCTGGGACAGATAATGAAAGTTAACAAAGAGTTTACGATCAGTGTATCCTCTCTATACTCACTTATGGTTCACAGACGTAGACACTCACCAAATCTAATAGGGATAAAATAGTAAAGGCACAAAGAGCGATGGAAAAATCAATACTCGGGGTGAGACTTATAGACAAAAATCAAACAAATGGATTAGAAGCAAAACCAAAGTTAAAGACGCAGGAGAACATGCTGTCAAATTAAAATGGAGCTTCGCAGGACACAATGCCTGACTGAAAGATAAAAGATGGAACCACGAAATACATAAATGGAGACCATGGTTAGGAAAGAGAAGCAGAGAAAGAGCACAAATGAGATGGGCTGATGACATTAAGAAGATCGGAGGACACAACTGGAAGCAAGTAGCGCAAAATAGAAGACACTGGATTGATTTGGGGGGAGGCCTATGTCCAAAGTTGGATTACTTAAGGCTGAAGAAGAAGAAGAAGAAGGGGGACGTAGAAACCAAAAGTACTAACAGCACATAATATAGTAATTGTCCGTCCACGTTCGGATGGAGTGGCACCACCCATTTGTTATTGTCCTCTTTTGGCATAAAATGTTCCTGAATTTTTCTTAACAGTCATTATACCAGACTCGTCCACATTGTAGATCCTATCGCCCCTAAATTTAAACTTGTTCAAAACGTCTTCAAGTTTAAAAAATATCTAACAGCTTCAGCATTGAAGGACGAAGGACTATTCGTCTCAAAATCCAAGGCATAACTCAATAAAATAAATTTCCTAACTTTATTAAGTGATCTGCTAACTCTGCTTCTTGTTCTTTTGCTTGAACAACAGCAGTTTTCAACGCGGTTGAAAGACGCTAAAGTTGTCCTTATCTTGAAAGGTAGATGGGACGAGGAAGAGGTATGCTTTCGGCCAATTTGCCTTCTTAGTTCGGTAGCTAACTTGTACGAGCAGCTAGTGGAAGGCCGCCTTGAGCGACAGCTGAAAGAAAAGCATGCACTGAGCCCCCGCCAATATGGTTTTAAAAAGGCATCATGGGAAAAAATCATGTTCGGGCTGAGAGAATTGGGGGTTAGTGAGTATCTGGTCAACGTGATTGACAGATACTTTACTGACAGGTCCATAAGGAAAAAAATCAGCATAGGTTGTCGCAGGGTGTTCCGCAGGATCCGATACTAGGTCCTACTCTATGATATGTCCTGTACAACGTGGTGTTGAGGCTACAGATGCCAAGGGGATGCACTCTTGTAGCTTGTGCCGATGACCTCGCACAAGTGGATCAGAGAGAACGATCTACAGCTAGAACCTCAGAAAACTGAGGTGGTAGTTCTTAAAGGGACCCGGAAAAATTCCTCTCTTCACTTTATAGTGGAAGGGGTGGAGTTTGCACCGGTTAAATCGGTTAAGTATCTCGGACTCTGGCTGTCGAAAGGTCTGAAGACGTTGGAACGACTGATGCCGATCATTGGAGGCCCAGGTAGCACCAAAAAAAGGGTGCTAAATGGAGTTTTCCGGTTGGTAGTGACCTACGCTGCCCCTGTGTGGTGTAGCGCACTAAACATTGCGAAATACGCCAAGCTGATGAAGACTTCGCTAAGGCGAATGTTTTTCAGGGTATCTAGCGCCGACAGGACGGTTTCAAATGAGGCTCTGTATGTCATTGGAGGAGGATGGATGGAAATATAGATGAGGAAGAGAGAGAGATAGAGAACGATAGAGGAGTGGCAGAGAGAATGTAAGTTCAGGAAACTAGACTACTTCCTGACGTAGTTTCTGACCGAACTTGGTAGTTTTGACACCTTTACAAATAGGACAGGCAAATCTGCCTCAGCAGAGTGTACTGTTTGTGGGGTGCAGGGCGCTCACGCCCACATTTCTAACTGCCAGGGATGGGCAAATGAGAGAGGAGACTTCGACAGGGAAATGGGTTTTAGGCTAGATGAAAGAAACATGGTTAACATAATGATGAGAGGAGAGAAAGAATGGAAAGAAGTACACTGCCTAATCTCTGGGGTGATAAAGAAGAAGGAGCAGGAGGACAGAGGAAGAATTGAACCAGGGATCTGAAATCTTATTTCTTTTTTCTCGAGAGCCAAGAACCAGTAAGTACCAAAATTAGTTTATGGTCTGATGGAAATATTTTCGTTCTTTTGATTTCTTTTGGTAAAAGACAGTTCTTACACAATTTTTTTTATTTATGGTGATAGGTATGATTATTTGTAAGTTTTTCCCTAATATAATATAGTTATTCTTCTTTTAAGCTGACAGTTTATATATGGATTTTGGATAACAGTGGTTAAGGTTTTATCCGGAACACGGTTAATCCAGCACGACCAGCACTATCCTGGGATCTTCTGGCCTAGTATCCTACTCTGTCGAAAGATGCCAGGGTGTCTTGCTCTGTGACGTTAGATGTCTAAAAAAGATTTCCCCCACCGCTGCCTGCCAAAATTCAATGGATACCTTCTTAGGCTCTTACTAGAATCTTGCAATACAGCAAATAAAAAAAATCATCATCTTAAATGATCACACGTACTGTTGACTCCGAAATATTAAAATTTCTAGCGGCTGTACCTATTTTAGCACCTGAGTATTGTACAAAAGTATAAGAAAAACTATCTACTTCAAGCTTCAAAACGGACAGTCGACCGTTTCTACTAGTTGCCAGCTTTCCGTAACAGCGTACACTTCCACCGAGGTAATATCGTCATCGCGCGATATTACCCCTCCTAACTCAAATGTTCTATTTTACATTTATAGACGATCTACAACCGACATTGTTAATTTTTTTTCTTCGCCTATTTTTATATTATTTATTAGTTTAAAAAAATATTTTTCCTTAATTTAACTGTTCTTTTATTGTTGTTTAAATTCATTACAGTATCATTTATAGTATCAATGAAAAGGTCATTATCTTCTTAAACAGTCTTGTAACTTAAGACTTCTATTTATTTTTCATTGTCAAGATTAAGTTATTTACGTTCAAATGTTTTTCAGTTTAATCCCAAGTATATTTTTAAATGTACCACAATGGCTATAGATATAATTTTGAACGATTTAACCGTATAAATGCTCCCATAAGATACTCTAAATACTTTAATCTCGATTTCACAATCCCGAGATCCCCTATTAATAAACACAGTCATCACTAAATCTCACCAAATGTAATACAATTTCAGTTTTTAATTCCCAAACTCTCAAATGTTTACTGTTTCTTCTGAAAATAACACCATTATTGTGGTATTTTTCTGGCAGTTGTTTTCTAATAAATTTTATAGCGATTTGCAGTCTTTTAACAAAAGACCTGGTCAACGGTTTAAGACAATGGTTATTTAATTACTTTGTGTACAAAAAACCGTCAGACTTTATATACTTCTAGAGAATTATGAAGTAAAAGGTATTACACGTGATACATAGATACAAAATGTTAAATGGTTGATAACTAATAAAATATGGTAGTAGTGGTATATTAAACTATTAATATTATTTTGAGTACACTCTCTCTAAGGGGAAAATTAACTCATCCCAGATTGTACCTACGGTATCAAAAGGATAGAGCTCTGGTGGACACTCTTTCGGTGTTATCAAACTCTAGGTGACTTGGTCACTGGAGTGTCTCCCAAAAATTTTTGTACACATCTGGACGTTGAGAGTAGTACAGCTTTCTGCATGGTCTTGTAGAGCTGTTCATTCAGACCTAGCTTTTTTTATGTTTTCTAGGAGGTTGTTTGGAATGACTACAGTAGTAGAGAGAATAATAGGTATTGCCTGGGTACTTTCCATTCTCCACTGTCTTCGTATTTGAATTTCCAGATCCCTGTACTTGGCGATCTTTTTGTTCTGTTCAACACGAAGATTATTGTTGTTGGGCATCGCCACATCAATTAGTGTTGTTTGTCTCTTTAGTTTATTAACTAGTATGAGATCTGGTCTATTATGTGCCACTGTTTGGTCTGTGAGTACAGTGCTGTCCCAGTATAGCTTGTAGTTGTCATTCTCAAGTATACTATCAGGAACGTATTGATAATATGGAAGATGGTTTTTATTTGTCCCAGGTGAAGAAGTCCCAGTTTGATAGCTATCTCTTGATGAAGGATTTTCCCTACTGAGTCGTGCAGTTCCTTATATTCAGTTGCAGCAAATGCCTGATAGCCCCGGTAAGATGTTGGATGGTTTCCTGAGCTTGACATCCATATCGGCATTTGTGATTTTGGACCTGATGGTCTTCGGATATATTTCAGGTAACTTTTGGTTAGTATAACCTAATCCTGAATGGCCAGTAGTGAACCTTCTGTTTCAGGGAACATCTTTCCTGATGTCTGCAAATAGTTCGACGCTATATTACGACATGGTCTTGACTGACCTCATTGGGATGTCGCCCGTGCAGAGGTTTACCCATCCAGGTACGTATTTTTTCGTCCTTAGTAAGATGGTTTATGCGCATTTCTGGTTCCCTCAGTTTGATCGGTGTTGTATCATCTACTAAAATAAATTCTTAAATTAGTAATCTGTTTTTCTACTTGCTCACTTATATCCATACGTCCTCGTCCTCCTAAATACCGCGGTAATGTCGTTCTTTCTACTGCACTTCGAGGATGGTGTTTTGGTGCATTTGTGAGGTGTGTTCGTACTTTTCGCTGAAGATTTTCTATATCTGTTATTGTCCACTTAACAGTACCAAATGAGTAGCTAAGCGCGGGCCATGCGTAGATGTTTAGTGCCTTAAACAAATTTTTACTGTTAAGGTGTGAACGAAGCAGCTGTTTTACCCTTCGAATAAACTCAGTAGTATCTCAGTTTTCATTTGCTTATGGTCAATCTTCCGCGCTTGCTTGATTCCGAGGTATTTATACATATCATTTTCACCTATGGCCTCGATATTCTGGCCATTTTGCATATCGAATCCGGGCTGAACCTTTCCTTTGATTATATTTAAGACACGGCACTTGTCAAGACCGAAGTGCAGACTAATATTATTAGAGAAATTTTCTACTGTTTTTAACATCTGATCGAGGTGACTTCGAGTGGAAGCCAATAGTTTTAAATCATCCATATACAATAGATGATTAAGCTTTGCAACAACAGTAGTGTTATTTTTTATGCTCAAACCTGTGTCAGTTGAGTTCAGTGGCTGGGATAGGGGGTTCATCGCTAGACAAAATCACAGTGAGCTCAACGAATCTCCTTGAAATGGGCCCCGGTTGATTGCAATATTTTCAGTTTCGGTATTGTTTTCACCAGGTATTTGGAGGTGAATTTTTGTCTTCCAATCTGACATTATATGTTTTAAAAAGGTCACTATGTTATCATCGACTTTAAATATTTTTAATATATCTATAAGCCAATCATGCGGCACTGAATCAAACGATTTCTTGTAGTCGATAAAAGCAGTAAAAAGATTCCGTTTTTTGCTATATGCTTGGTTAGAAATGACAGAGTCGATGATAGGTTGTTCTTTGCAGCCCATGGAACCCTTAGCGCATCCTTTCTGTTGACGCTGTATAATATTGTTTAGAGCACAGTGTTGGTTGATACGCCGGGCTACACAGGATGTGACCAATTTATACAGAGTTGAAAGACAAGTAATTGGGCGGTACTTGGTTGGATCTTGGGTGTTATTTTGATCTTTTGGTATTATATAAGTTGTTCCCTGGGTTAGGAAAGATGGTATTTCCTGCGGATTAGAAATAGTGTGATTAATTATTGCTGATAAGCACTCATGAATACTCCAGAACTTCTTAGCCAGAAGTTCTGAACGCCATCTGGTCCAGGAGATTTCCAGTTATGAAGATCTTTGATAATATTTGAAACTTCTTCAGTAGTGAAGGGTTCGAAGGGAGCAGTAACGTAGTGTTGGCAGTTGTGTGCCGTATCTTTGATCCATCCAGCATTGGCGTTAAGAGCAGTTTTTGCGAACGAAAAGTTAATTTCCTAAAAACTCATGGATTTTTTCTCAGCTTGGGTACCTAAGATTTATTGGCACTTTCTTCAGTAGAATTGAGTTTCCGATAGAACACCTTTTCGGCATTCTCAAAAAACGTATTGTATGAATATTATTATTATTATTATAAGTGTAATAGATCACTGTTGCTTTTTTTGAGATTTTTCAATTATTATTACACAATTATTTATTATTTTTATAGCTTCTAATGCCAGTAATATTTTTGCTGCTCTCGTAAAATTTCCAATCAACTATTATAGAAATTATGCAGTCTAAATTACGCCTATTCTATGCGTAAATGCGTGTTTGCCAAAGAGCACATATTCAATGGAGGAAATAAATTAATTTTGTAATTGTACAGTTAAACAAAAGCGCAATGCAATAACAAACATTGTAACGTCTGTAAATGATTTCTAAACCATTTTTAATACTGACTGGTATTATATGTCATTTTGGAAAAACTCTGTCAACGTTAACAAGACCACTCTAGGTTGAATTAATTGAATAAAACGGTGTTGTTGAAAGCAAAATGACTATTTGCTGTACGGAAATTAGGCCAGGTTTTTGTTGTTTTATTACATAATTTAGCAAAAATTACAAATACAAATTTTGGCGTGGAAACTTCGAATATAACTTGTAGTGAATTTCAAGGTAGGCGATATTCTATTTGATATTTTATTTTTGTACGCCTTATTGGAACAAGAACTCGTTCTGTCGTTAGTAATGTGAGAAATAAATGAATCTTTGCACCTGATAAAAGCCTACCAGTTTTAAATACAACAAGAATGCAACATTATTCAATTTTCTTACAAGGTTTGAGTTATAACATTTGTTACAAGATACAGGTTCTCATCTTAATGCTAATGCATTTTCACGTCTACCTATAAAATCAGAACAAAATTTCATACATGATGAACTAGATATTTTCGAAATAAATCAAATTGAAAATTTGCCTACTAATATTAGAGATCTAGCTTATCATACAAAAAATGATCATACTCTAAAAGAATTACTTTTTGGGCTAAAAACAGGAAAATCTGTTGATAAACTATTTAGTTTCAATATAAATCAAGCTGAATTTTCATTACAATCTAATGTTATTATGAGAGGACAAAGAGTAGTTATACCTACTAAATTGAGAAATAAAATTTTGATAGAATTGCATATTGCACATTTTGGCATAGTTAGAATGAAATATTTAGCTAGTAGTTATTGCTGGTGGCCTCTCATAGACCAGGATATTGAGTCACTTTGTAAACATTGTTTAGAATGCAATAAGCACAAGAACAACCCAACTAAAGATAACTCTCATATATGGCAGCCACCAAAATTTTTCTTTGAAAGAGTGCATGCTGATTACGCTGGACCTTTCAATGGAAATTATTATTTTATATTAGTAGATTCCTTCAGCAAATGACCTGAAATTCATTTTACAAAAAATACTACTACAAAAACTACTATTGAAATTTGCCGAAAAATTTTTGCAACTTTTGGTATTCCTAAAAATTTTGTTACTAACAATGATAGACAATTCGACTCTCATGGATTTGGAAGTTTCATAGAATATGGAATTACACAAAAATTTACTGCACCTTACCATTCAGCAACTAATGTACAGGGGGAGAGATATGTCCAAACACTAAAAAAATTGTTTAAGGACTATCAAAAGTGAGGGAAATGACAGGGAGTTCGAATTATGTGAGCTCCTTATGCAGTACCGCAGAAGTCCACATACCGTTACAGGCAAAAGTCCCTTAGAACTTATGTAGGAAGACAAATAAGGAATAGATTAGATTTACTTAAACCTTCGTGTAGTGATAGAGTTACCTATACTGACAAAAGTCTAAGAAACTTTGATATAAGAACGAGAGTTTCAGTGAGAGATTATTTTCATTCTAAATGACAATTTGGCAAAATTGTACTCAGGTTAGGGTTATTATTACGTTATTTAATTCAGTTAGATGATGGTAGAACCTGGAAACGTCATGTAGACCAAATACGGCAAATTGGTGAATATACACCATCTCAAAATAATCAGACATGCTACATTTTAGATACCATGTCTCACAATTTGGTTGCAAGGAAGGCATCCATTCCCGAGCACAGTGTCTCATCACCACCTACTGAAGTGACTACCGAGGAATCGAAAATTTCAGATAATATGGAAAGTTCCAGTATTATACCTGGGGCTCAAACTAAAACTGATGAACCCGTTTTAAGGCGTTCCAGTAGAGTAAGCAAAACTGTTACGAGATTAAATTTGTAAGTACTTTAGTTATCTTTTGTAAATCATGGTCAAGAAAGGAGGTGTTATGTTCATGAAAAACTCCCTAACAAGAAATGTAGGTTGGTATGACGCTGAAGATCGGCTGTTACTCGAGGATTCATAAAAAGGTCACGTTTGTATACTTTTCCGAAATGAAACTTAAATTATTACATTACGTTATTAGCATATTAATGAGGTGATTAATTATAATTACGTCTTTCGACGTGGCCCTCTTAAAACCAGGGAAGGATTCAGCGGATACAAAGATTTTTAGACCTGTTTCTCTTTGTGTCATCTTTTTAAGGCGTTTGAAAGAATGATACTGAACCGAGTCGCTGAAGAGGAATAGCGTGACCATATGCTAGAACACAACGAGACTCCAAAATACCTCGGCATGCGTCTAGATAGAACTATATCTTACCGACCCACTGTTAAGATACCAAAAACTAAGTAAGAGCAAGAATTAAAATCATCCATAAACTACCTGATACAAAATGAGGAGCAGAACCATACATTCTCCACATCTATGTCTTAGCATTATGTTTTGCCGCCGCAGAATTTGAAGCACCAGTATGGGCAAACTTCGCTATCGCTAAAAACGACGAATTGGCTGTCAATGAAACAGTCCGCAACGAGTTGGCTGATGTTGACTACCATCCAAGAGGTTTACTTCATTATTGGAATCGGTCCCATCACCAATCACAAGATAAGTCACGTCACAGTTAGAACGAAAGAAGCAGTTCAAAGTAGTCCCCACCTAGTAAAATGGGTAAACATGAGAGAGACCTGTACATATGAAGACCTAATTTTAGCAAATGACAGGTTAATTTATGTTAAAATTTACATTTGTTACCTGAGAAATGTGATATGTGTAAAATGTTGAGTTATTAAATTAATAAAGAATGAGATGTTAACTTATTTATGTATGGATTCACAAAATATGGAAAACTAAAAAAATTTATAAATAAAAGGAGACTGTTTTACTAAAAAAACAGATGCAATTTTATTGATATTATTAGGAAGAATAATAGCTGGCAAGAGACTGATACTAAAAAGGTGAAAAATGGAGAAAAATTGAAGTGTTTTTTAATCGTAAGGATGGTTTGAGTGTTACTGTAATGCTGTATCAAATATTCTATTGTATAATTGAACTTTAAACAAATTCTGAAATAATCTCAGTATATGTAAACACCAGGAATTTACTTGGCCATAATTATTTTTAAGTAGAATATGTATCACAGATAATTTGTATTAAATTGCCTATGTCAATACATAATTAATAATTTACATAAAATTTTTATTTCAAGAAATGACTCAAAAATACAAAAAAAGAAGAATTTTTGTTAAATTTTTAACTACAACTTATAAACTAATTTATTATCTCAACAAAATCACATGATCGGTCTCAAAAATATATTAAATAAATTATTTGTACAACACAATTTTAAGGGAGACAAATTTGGGCTTATTGAAAAACATCAAATTTTGACTTAGGCACTTCTTGTACCAAGCCACACAAATAAGAGATTAGGGTACGATTGATTGTAGATATAAAAAGTTGAAAGAAGTGATAAAGGATAAGTTTAAGAGTTTAAGAATATGAGTTCAACATATAGAGAGTTAGATATTTTGAAAAATTTTGAAAATTGTCTTAATAGAATTAGGGAAAAGTTAGGACATGTAGGATAAGATATGATTTTCAACAAGTCCTTATTCGTCCTTGGCGACTTTTCATAAGTTATTTCGGTGACTTTGACCCGGTTAGGTATCCGACAAGATTTTGAGTTTTATGGACTTCGAAAACCAAACCCTCTATGTTTTCTGTAGTGGGTTGGGTTTACTTTTTAAATTATTAAGAATTTAAAACCAGAAATGCACAATTTTAAGAACTTTCGTCTACCAGTAAAAAGTAACGCATTTTAAACGGATCTGGAGGTAAGTATCTGATACAACACATTGAAAGCTTTAAAATGGCGATTTATGAATATTGATCTATTAATTTGTTGCTTAGAAAACTGTATAAAACCTAAGAATTCCTAATTTTTAGAATTCCTAATAACTTTTGTAAAAATGAACCTACAACCTTGATACGGCGTGAAAGTTAGGTCTTGGGTCGTATAGTGTTAAAATGTGGTTAAAATTTCAAAGTGATTTGCCAATTAGTTTAAAAGTTATTTAATTTGTTTATCTTAAACAACATTTTTTTGCAATAACATAAGTAAGAAAAACATGAATGATCTTACAATGATTCTACAGATAGTCATTAGACAGAGAGTCATTATATCAAAAGAATTTAAGAAAAGTTAGAAAAAAACCATTTCCAACATTGCAAAACGTACAAAACCTGCATAAACATTGCAGTTTTTTGCTTATATACAATTTTAACTAACAAACTTTTTGCTATTACCCCGGGATAAAGTTGTCCTACAATTATTCTGGACCGAACCCACTAGGAAACAGAGGTTTTAGTTCAGATCAAAATCTTGTCAAATACCTGTCCAAGTCATAGTATAGCAGTACTTTTTCACCTTTTTTCTGGACTAATTATAAAATTTTATAATATTCACATTCTCCAATTTTCCTGGTTGTATTAGCGACTAAACTACTGGCCTAAATAATATTTTGTTAGGCACCATGCCTTACGATAAAAATAAAATTTCTACTAGTTAGTAATTTATTCGAAACAACTGGATTCATGGAGTGGGAGTGACGTTGCGATAAATTTATTTGTCCACAGATTTAACAGGCAGGCATTAGTTGTAGTGATAGATCGGTATTTTTACGTTTTAATGTGCACTGGACTGAATTTTTATAAAACAAAGATCCGTCAATTTTTAATACTTGTCATTGAGATTTTTTAAAAATAGAGAGGGTCAAATATTACACGAAGCCTATGACACTGCCTAAAAGATTTGATTTTATAGTATGTAAAAATATTGAATGTACATAATAGAATCTAAATTCGGTAATGTATATATTTTGAGAACTAATAAGCCATAATAAGATACATGCTTAACTTCATAATAACTGTAACTAAAGCGCGAGAATTTAGAGGTTGTGGATCTTGGTCTGGTTCGTTGTTGATAACTTGTGGTGGCATACTTGGTGGTGTTTGTATATTTTGTGTGGCTGCTTGTGACTGAAGCTCCATATTTTCTTGAAGCTCAGGTATATCTGTAATGGATGATGGCAGAAAATCTTCATCAGTAAAAACGTCCCTATTAAAAGGGGAAAATGCCAGTTACACGAAAACCGGACTGTATATTTTTTGGAGTTACAGCTAACGGCAAAGAAGTTCCAACAATTAATGGAATGTTATAAATTATCATTGTAACTCCTGGATGAGTTTTAATCCAGCCATTCATCTGACTGCTAATAATTTTTTTTAATGGTCCAAACACGGCAAGGTCAAGAGAGCAATGCCATTTTCCTTTCAATAATCTATTACCTCAACCGACAAATTGGAATTGTGATTATCCAGTATTGATAATACTGATCTTTCCTTAGAAGATTTAATATTCTTATGAAAATGTTTCACATAAACTAAGAATTCCACTTTCGTCATCGTGATATATCTTTGAACATTCAATAACATAAGTAGCTAATTCATTTTCTTGTAGGTCAGAGAAGATCTTCCGATTTTTTTAAACATCCTGTGGGCATGGTATTAGCATCTGAAAACAAAAAAGAAAAATTAAGGAGGCATGTGCTATATATGTGTTCATAGAAAAAAAAATTATGATTTTACTACACTCACTATCAAGCAGAATTTTCTGTATCTCTGAAGCATCATAAAATTAGTCCTAAATTCATCCGCTACTGGTCCAAGAGGTCTTTCATTTTCTATCGTCTTCTTTGCTGCAGCAATAATGATTTCTTCTGGCGTTTCATCACGCTTAGTTTTTCCTTGTAGGTTCTTATTTTGATCTATTAAAAATTTACAATTTTAAATCATGAATGTGTTGCGTATGTGAGTCCATTTTAAAAAAGGTAAAAAAGAAATAATTAGACTTACTCACAATCAGTTTAATTTTACTACCTAAGACGACCGGTTTCGCTTTCTAAAATTTGCAAAGCATCATCAGGTCGGTGGTACAAAGTAAATTAAATGCTGAAATTATAAAAAAACCCATATTAGGGTGCTGTCTTATAAGGATATAGATCAAAAAGTTATAGATAAAAAAAGCATCACAACTCCAGAAACACAATTAAGTCTTACTGTTCCCAAAGGTAAAATGTCCTCTTTGGTGAGATATATCATAAGAGGTATGCTGGTGAATCAATTGTCAAAAAACAACTTGTAATGTTGATGTTTTGGTATCGAATCTGCTAATTTGACAACCACGTTGCTGCTCACACTAAGATTTGGTGCTACTAGAGGTACAACATTACTCTGGAAACTAGCAAACAAATTAAAGTCATAGCTGTACCACTCAGACCGGAGTTTCTAATTGTAAAATCGAAGAAGGTAAATTTTCAGAACCAGTAAATTTTGTATCATTTTCTAATCTTCTCAGATTTCCTTTCATCTAATATCACAATACAATAAATTTCAATTTTTTTTCTCCGTAAAAAACTATGTTTTACTATGAAATATAACCCCAACTTCGAGCACTGTTTCACGTGGTTCAGAATTTTAAGTAGAATGAACTTGAAACTGCGCACGGCTGCCTATCTCGCCGTCAGAACTATGCCGCATATCTCGCGTACACTATTAGTACGTGTCAGATATGGGCTGCCATGCAGCTACGACAAAAATTGAGTTAAAACATTAAATAATTTTTTTTTGGTTTGTGCCATTTATGGCACATGATGCGGTAAAGGGTTATATAGACACTTTCAAATTCTCACTTTTACGCAGCACAAAGAAATCAAGAGAATTTTGTGTATGCAAACAAAAATTGTATTTTCTATCATTTTCTTAATCAAATTCTTTTTCATTAATTTGATCAGTTTTTTTGATTTAGTTTACATTTATTTTTTTTATTTAATGAATCGATAAATAAACCCCTTTTTGATTTAGTACAAATTTGTAGCAAACAGTTAATCATTAAATAGAAATAGTTATTTTAAAATTACCTTGTATATCAAATTGATGAAACATCCACTTCGTGGCGGTCCTTTTACTACCCATCCGATGATTTATGTTTGACATTTTTAAGAGCTCAGTAGTCGTCGGCAAGTTTGAGTAAAATATCTTGTTTAGTAAATACTATTCAAGTATTTAGCACTAAATGAGGAGTGTGAACGTATGGGGTGGTGAACTCGATACAGCGGCGTCCTCATTAAACATTCCAATAATTTCATACACTGCTTAAAACTCTAGGAAAATGCTTAAAAAAATCGTTAAAAGAATAATGAAAAGGTTGCTATTGTGAGCACATATTCACGAATGTTAGGGACATACGTTTTCTACTCAAAATCCATTATAGGTTTTTATTAAAGTTCGTAAAAGAGAATTTGCTTACGGTTTCGCTGTTTACACACTTTTACAGCATCTTCAGGCTTCCAAGAAACTAAGGCTAAAACACATGGTATTGAAAAGGGGAGGGATGGAGAGGGAAGTAACATCCCCCTTTTCAGGTCGATGTATATTAAGTTGAAAACCTCCAGACAATACGTTAGCAAAAATGAGCATTTGAAACACGCCATCTTAACAAGAGACCTTGTATCTGAATGTAAGTACTGCTTATAATATCTTTATACTAATGTCACCTTTAAATTCAATAAAAAAAACTACCCCCACCCTCAATTTAACTAACATTAATAATATTGGCACCTTTTGTACCATACCTGATGTAAGGTTTTGTTAAATTAGTAATATGTATTATAATATGTAATTTTTTTAGCTTTGTTAAGATTGTACTTTACCGGTGACCTGATGATGACCAGAAAACTGCAGTGTCGAAACCGGTGAATTTATGTCGCTTACTAAATAAATAAATTTCGAGTAAGTCACAGATCATTTATTTCTACTACCCAGATTAAAAATAATATTTATTAGCTTAATATTTAATTAATATTTGTATTATTTATCGTTGCATATTTATAACAGAACTTTATTTTAATATACACACATCAAAATAATTTAGTGGACACCTATATTAATAGCTTTTTTTTTATTTATTTACGCTGTAACCACCAGGGTTATTAGCGACCTAAATATATAATACAGGTAAAGTTATAAAAAATTACAATAATTAATACAGTCCTGAGTCTTTAAGATAACTTATTGTGTTTTTAATGTTCATGTTTTTTCCTAGGGCTTCCTTTATATTATTTGGTATAGTGTGCTTCTTTCTTGCTGCTTCATATGTTTTGCACTGAGTTAGTATATGCTTCACGGTGAGTGTTACTTGACAATTTTCACACATTGGCGGCACAGTTCGCGTAAAGAGGTGTTTATGTGTAAAGTTACTGTGTCCTAGTCGCAAACGTGTTATTCTCACTTGGTCCTGTCTATTCGCTGTGGGTTGGAACCATGGTTTCACTAATTGTTTGATTTCCTTGAGTTTATTTTGTGATGCACTCCACTTATTTTGCCACGCACTTAACACTTTATGTTTTATTTCTGACTTAAAGTCATCTGAAGAAACCTCATTAATAAGAATGGAGTCCTGGCTGAAGGATGCTAAGCGTGCTAGTTCATCTGCTTCTTCATTTCCTTGTATACCTGAATGTGATGGAACAAACATGAAGTCAACAGTGATCTTATTATTATTTAGAATCTCTATTTCTGATTTGATATGTGAGGCAATTGGATTATTGGTATATAAACGTTTGATAGTGTGAAGTGAGCTTAGTGAATCGGTTATTATGAGAGACGGGGACCGTTTTGACTCTTTTATGTGGATAAGTGCTTGTAATATTGCAAACAACTCCGCAGTATATGACGAAGTAATGGGCTTGAATTTAAATTTTAAGGATGTATTGGGTGTAAGGATGGCTGCACCAACACAGTTTGAAGATTTGGATGCGTCAGTGTATATCTTATAGTGATTTTTATAAGTTTCCATTTCTGTTAAGAATGATTGTTTGATCAGGTCTGTTATAGTCTCACGTTTTTTATATATACTAAGGTTAGTATTAATCTTGGGAATCGGTATTAACCAAGGTGGAGAAGTTAGGAAATTTGTTGGGAGAATTTCAGGAAATTTAAGAAGGTCATGAAGGTTTCTTCTAACTCTTTCGTAAAATGGTGGATCTAGTCTTGTTGTAGAGAAAGTGTTTTGAAATCGATCTGTGAACGTATTGGTATAAGTAGGGTGTTCTTTATTACTAACTATTTTAGAGGCATATGAGAGAGAAAGGTATTTGCATCGTAAACTTAGTGGTGGTTCTCCTGTTAAGCATTGTAAACTTTCAACTGGTGTCGTTCGAAACGCACCTGTAGCTATTCGTAGAGCTGTGTTTTGAACATTATATTAATAGCTTTAAATCAATGTAAGCTGCTAATACAAAAATAAATTTGTGTTTTTAATCTTTTTTGTTATTTTGTCCATTCTTGTACCACAACTAAGTTGTCATATGGCACATGTCATATGACAATTTAACATTTTCGTTAAGACCAGGGGCCATTCTCTCTCCTAATGTGTTAGTGTATAATTTTAAATGTTTATGACATTCTCAATATATTGTTTGATAGGTCAAATTTGACGAAGTAAGTCTAAAACGTTATATTACGTAAAAAAATTTTTATCAACCGTTAACTTCGAGTTTTTTCGAAGTAAATAATTTTCTTCAGTTGAAAAAACGTTTTTTTGGCTTATTTCAGATGCCCCCGAAGATGCTCTAGGAGGCGAAAGTACTTGGGCAAGATTTAATAAATAAACTGTGCTCGATATCTGCCTTGTATTGAATATAATTCATATTGGGCAGACGCATTTTACAACAAAATATTGCGTTCAACACAAGGCAGCAACTGTTTGAGGGCCTTTCAATGGAGTGGAACAGAATACCGTAGCAAGACATTGACGATCTGATCATGAGTTTGCTTTACAGACGTAGGGCAGTAATTAACAAGCGTGGAGGTCATACACTATACTAACTGACCGTAAGGTCTACTTTTTTTTGAGTTGAGGAGCAATACATTAGTTTGTTATTTTTTTTGTTACTATTTTTTACTTATGGAGCTCTCCTTTAATTTTCTTAAGAGCTGTCACGACCCACGATTAGTTTATCGTGAGATATATTTGCTATAAAATATCATTTTATTAAATTAAAATAATATAGGACGACAATTTTCATAGAACTATTTATTGCTTAACTATACATGTTTACAGAACTGTGTCGAATGCTACTACTAAAAATACATTACAAAACGTATAACAGAAGCCCCTAGGGAAGGGGGGTCGTTTCTAAAAACTATAAGATTTTAACTTTTAGAAATAACGTACATTACAAATTTATTCATATTGTCCTTATCAGAACCATTTACAGACGCAGCGACTGCGAAAACAATAGCCGACGGATTTGCCGGTACCTACTTTCTAAACGTAGGGTTTAATCTACAAACTTTCACCAGAAATATGTAAAACTGACAAACATTTTAATCTTTTAATAGATTTCTTGAAGCTAATTTACCCAAACTTTAAGAATTACAGATATGAATCTAAAATAATAAAATAAAATCGACAATAACATGAAGTGAATTATAATGAGACGGAACAAGAGCTATTGCGATAATTCTAAGAAAAAATGTTTATTTTATATTTGAGACAATTGTTTATAATTTTTTAATAAAAATATTTGAAATCCTTCAGTAATCTCTTATTTTGTTTTTGTCCCCTAGATTATTATGATGTGTGTATGTTTCAATGTATATATTTCAAAGAAATCAAAATTAATAACTCACAGTATATGAAAAAATATTTCAAATTATATTTTGTAACTTTTATGCAATACAACTATTTCATTTTTAGTTGAAAGAACAGGATGCTATTTCTTAAAAAATTCTGTCTTAAAAAAGTTATGAAATAAAACTGGAAATAATTTTTGTGTATTTTTTCATAATCATATTACGTGACGCCACTGTTATGAAAAGTGAAGACAAGTGTTAAGAGGGATGGAAGTCATACATTTTAAATCTGTATCCGGCAAAGAGAGGTAACATACTAAGATAACTGCTTCATCTTCCTCAGCTGTTTCTTTCATGTCTCCACCTTATGTCATTAACACGTGAACACCTTTGCTTCCCTTATAATACTTATATTTTTCGGGTAAAAATGAGCTTTTATAACGATTTTGTGTTTCAAATTATGGTAAATTAATTTTTAGACGAAAATCAAATCACAGAATGAACAATTTAAAATATGTTTTATTTGTTTTTTTTTTCAGATTGACCAATAGACACCAATTGACTGTTTCTAAAAATCTTATCAAATTAACCCACAGTTGTCTTTCTTCAACTAATAAATTATAGATCAACATTGAAGATATCTAGGCAATTAGGCAAATGTAATGCTCTTTGGTTTTACAATTGGCTGGTGTATGAGGAGAGGGATATAATATGTCGAAAAATGCGAAAAATGAGCTAACTACACAATACCTTCCAAAAATGGATATTACACCTCAAGGAAAATGTCGATATACACCATATTTAGTACATAAAATGTGTTATTGTGTCAGAATTAAGTTATACAGAGAAGCTAATACACATGTTATTGAAAAATAAAATAGTATTGTATTGCCGTCCCATAAATCACAAAAACCTGTTTTCCCAAAATTATACTTTTTTGACATATATCTCTTTCCCCATACACCCGCCAATTACTCCAGAACTCAAAATTTGCAACGACAGAAGAGAATATAGAAGGCAAACTTATAAAACGAGAAAAGAAATAAAGAGCAGAAAAAACGAATTTTTGCAAAATAAGTTGATAGCTCAAAAGCAAGGGAAGCATAAAAAATGTTCAGACAGAATAGATACGCATGTATCCCTAATAGTGAACTAAGTATATTACTATTACCATCTATTACTTGTCATTGTTAAATGACAAGAATTAAAATTAAAAATAATGTGTTACTCGTGTCTAATAATTTATTACATTATAAATTCATCTACCTACAGCAAAAAACAAAAATGTATTAGGCCAAACCTTCAAAATGCTCACGTCCAATAACATCTTAGTGAATCAGAAGGTTGTACCTTCTTTACAAAGTTTGTCAAATCATTTGAAAATAAAAAGGAAGTACTTAAAAATCAATTAGTGACAAACCTGTTCCACCGTCTTTACATTGACGAATTAAAATAATAAAACAGTATTACTAGGTGGGATGATACTTCTAGTACCGCCTTTATTATTAATTTGGTATATTCCTACCGAATTAGCAGTTCAGAACTGACTGAGTTTATGATCTTAGACAACTGTTAATCACAATAATGATCCAGAACCGCGTTAGCGGACGAGGACTATGGCGGAATTAAAAATGAAGAGGATCAATAAAAACCGTCTATACTAAAACAAAGGCCACTTATACGAAAACAGCTAGTTCTGGAATCAACAAATGTTCCAAAATTCATAAAACCGGTAAGCCGTCGTAATTTTTTTATAAATTTGTTTAAACAATTTACAAGGTTACTTTAAAATTAAATTTTATAACAAACGGCATATTCGTAATATACATAAAGAGTACATACAAATTATAAAAAAATTTTAAAATCTATCAACAAGAACCGAAGGTCTTATAAAGCTTAAGTTTGAAGTTCATATTTTATTTCTCTATATCGCCGATTTGAAAAATGTGTCAAAAAAACTTTGACACTTTTTTTTTTAATTTGCCAACTATTCGAATATGAAAAAGAATATTTCCCCGGGGAATAGCAAAAAAGTTATTCGAATTTTTATGAGCAAAAAATGGCAATGTTTTTGCAATCAAGTTCGGCAATGTTTTTGCAATCAATTTTGCAATGTTGGAAATGACTTTTTTCTTTTTTTTACTTGTTGATGTTTCTATACTGCCTAAGTTTACTTTTTTTGAAATTATTTTGATAAAGTAACTCTCTCTTACTTATGCTATACATAGAATCATTTCAAGTCTAAATTTTTCTGACTTATGGTATCGTAAAAAAAGTTGTTCGGAGTAACAAATTTAATAGCCTTTAAACTTTAACCTTTAACTCTATCTAGCCAATATCAAGGCATGAATTTTAAAGTACCCCCTCAGCTTTGCCAAGCTGAATGAATAAGATCCATATTTTAAAGCTTGATAGACGACTTTTTGAAACTTTTCTACATAAATTCAGTTCTTAATCTTTCAAATGCCGGTAATTAGGTGGGTTTCTTAATTGTTATAAATAAACAAGGTATAAATTTTGAAAAAAAGGTGACTAACTTCGTCTCTAATAATTATCATAGGACAATTTGTTTTAAATTGTGAAAAAATGCCAGGCTTTTCGAAAATGAAAAATAAATAATTCTTTCCGGGCAATAGCGGATAAGTTATTATAAATGGTTATAAGCAAAAATTGTTTTGCAAAAAACTGTTTTTGCAATGAAGTTTTGCACTGAACTTATTAATACTTTCAAATTCTACGTTACACTTAGAATTATTGTAAGGTCATTTTTTTTTACTTAAGTTTTTACAAAAAAAAGTGATACTGTAGACGGTACTGCAGACTAGCTCGAGGCTTCATACTATGTTTTCTGTACTTTTAAATTTTAAATATTTTTTTCCAAATGAATAAAGTGCAATAATTATTTATTTATTATTTTTTTTTATTTTACGTTTATTTTTACAGTCATCGATTTACAAAGTTTATTTATTTATTTTAACAATTTTTTGTGCATTTGAAAGTACATAAAACCTGTGCTAGTTAATATTCTTGTTATATATTTTAATAAAATAATTGAATAAGTTTACATGTTGTATAACGGACCCTCCTCGGCGCGTAAATGGACTCTTCCAATTATTTCGTGTCGCTTCTTTCGTGACGATGGTCTCACCATTTTACTGTAGAGAAAAAAGTACTACAACGCCAATACAAAAACTTCGCTTCAAACTAATTGATGAGTCATTCTGAAATTTTATTAACATTTTTAACCCTACAAGACCCAACTTTCGACGCAATATGGAGGTGACAAGGTTTATTTTTACAATAGTTATTAACATTTATTGAAAATTAAAGATTCTTAGGTTTTACAGTTTTTTAAGCAAGAAATTATTAAATCAACACCCAAAAATCGATAATGACGTACACAGCGGAAACAAGAGCAGATACGGTGAAAATATAAAGACTACTGGAAACAACAGAAATGAAAGTCTTACGAAAAATAACATCAACACATCGAAAGAATGACAGAAAATAGAATAGTACGAATAGCAAGAGACAAATCGCCAAATGGAAGAAGATCATTGGGACGACCGAGGAAAAGATGGTCAGACAACGTCAATTGAGGCTAAAAACCGAAGTAAAACAGGCATTTTGCCTATTTATAAAGTAGGAAGAAGAACAGAAGAAGAACACCCAAAAATCGCTGTTTTAAATCTTTAAATGAGTTTTATCAAATAATTAAGGTGTATGCTAAGCTTTAAAATATTTTTGTTGGATAGTGGGTCATATTAAAAAAGGTGTCACCACTGGAGCTATTCAATGAACTACTTGAAATTACGTAGAAACTACTAAAATAATAGCGTATTTTTACACGTTTACTGGTCAATTTAAAAAAAAAGTCATGGCGATATTTCCAACCCGTGTTGGCAATATCGCCAACCTATTATTTCGAATGCAATACGGTCTAACAGTTGAACATTATACTTCAAAATGATATTTGCTGAAAAATAACAATAAGTAAGTATTTAGGAACAATAAGGACAAATATATGATTGAACAGTGTCTTCTTTTGTTAGTCCAAGGCAGTGCTTATGTAAGTAACACAAACAAACCTTGCATAATCTCATATCGGCTACTCTATCCTCGTTACATACCTTGCAAAAACTATTTTCCTTGATACTCGAAGAACCTTTCTTGGAATTTTTAGGTAAATTGGGTTTCTTACGGGTGGTATTGGTTTTATCGGTGTCGAACAGATCTTTTGTCACAACTTGCACTCTATTATTGGCAGCGGCTTTTCGTTTTTTGCTCTTGTAGATTTTTGTGCCATATCTGGAGTGGTTAGCATACCTGAAAATGAAATTTCATGTTTTTTTTCATCTGATGTTTTCATCTTACTTAACTCTATATCATCAGAATCACTGTTGCTTGCCGATGACTCTACGGCAGAACGTATTTTCAAACTTTCGACGTACTTGGAAAAGCTGACTGCCTTTGATAAGAATGTGCTCAAAGTGGATAATTCTCGGATAATAGTTTATCGGATAAGGTGTCATGGACTTATTCCATAGTATGGAGAAAATGGTCCAAAATTCCAGTATTTTAAAACCTCATCGTACCAGAAGTGCTCGAAGGATCTAAGCCTTATCATCCTTCTTCTTCTTTATGTGCCGTCTTCTACCGAAGGTTGGCGACCATCAAACGATAGGTTTCTCGGTTTTGTGCCGCATGTATTATGTTCGCAGCTTCTGATATTTGAAACCATTTTCTCAAGTTTCAAAATTTCAAGTTTCAAAAACCCACTGCAGAAAACATAGAGGTTTTGGTTATTGAGTCAATCAATAAAACGAAAAACTTGTCAGATACCTGGCCTGGCTTATTTTTCTCTTCTTGTAAGTCAACCTAAATCTTATAAATACTGTACTAAAAACTTTAAGATTTGAAATAAAATTGTATTTCATTTTTTAAATAAACCAACCAATTATTGTGTAAATAAAAATTTGTTTAATAAATACCGTCTTATTAATTTGTATCTCGAAAGGAAAACAAATTAATTGAATATCCGATTTAAAATATGTTAAAACAAAATAGTTTTTCGTTTTCTAGCAAAAACTCAAAACATCCTGAACGAAGGGATACGCGAAACGTAACGCGTTCGCGTGCTTATTATGAAAAGTGTCAAACGAAATCTTTATGTTTAGTAAACGAAAGTGAACATTTTCAACAAACAATCATCTTTGTATTACAAACATATCATTTTATAGTAAATACCATTATTACTTATCACTTAAATGTGTTGAAGTATAGCGTGAAGTGTTTTAGACAGGTGTTGTGGGTTTATTTTTAAAACAAACTTTTTTCAGAATAAATAATGACACTCTTAGAAGTGAGAACACACGCAGATTTTTACTGTTCACTTAATAAAAATACTTTTATCTATGTATTATGAATCAATGTTAAAAATGGTTTTTTTGGCGTCAAAAACAAGGTCATTTGTAAATTTGATAATAAAGCAAAATAAAAAATATGCCGAAAATTTTGATTCTACTATATTATTCTTGCATCGGCAAATGTACTGAATACAGATACAAATATTGTAACTTTAAATACTACAGAATATCTCACGAATTTAAGTTTTTTTTGGATTAGGTACCAAAGCTTTGAATTAAACAGTCCCTTGTGCTGGGATAGTTAGTAGCAAATTCTCCCAATATTTGAAGCACTCTCGAAGACAAGCTAAAACACGGTTTTAACTGATAATGTATTTTACATTTATTTACAGAAATCTACAATTATTAGTGGAAAAATAGAAGAAAATTACAAATTCTATTGTTTCTTAATTGTAGTGTTAAGTTTTTACTGGTAAAATAATAACAATAATACTTAAAATTTTTCTTAACGAGAAAATAAAAATATATTTCCTTACAGTGTAATTAAGAATTAGATCCATACTCGTAATCACTGTCGTCAGAATCTTCATTTGGATTGTAAATAATGACTGGGTCAATTGCTTCGATGTGATTTTCTCGCATCCAACATTCTTCTATTACCTTTTCACATTTCTGCACAGTTTTTTCCCAAATGGCAGGAGTAGCAGTATTTAACGCTTCTTGGCATGTTTCCAAAGCTGCTGGGTCACTGTCACCGTTTCGTCCAATATAGTTATCGTGGTAAAAAGGAAAAGACAGTTAAGATTTGAATTTGGTTTCGAAAATTAGTCTACGATTTTATTATCGTGGTAAGTTTTGCATATTCTCCAAATATGTTCCATGAGATAGAATTCACAATGGCAAGAGGGCAGTTTTAACACATTATGTCCACTGCACGGATATAGTTGTGTATACTAGTCCTAACTGCTTTATTTTCAATCATTCTCACAATCATTTCTCACACTCTAACAAAATTCACACCTGTCTCTCTTTGCATTCTGTTCCTTTCTATTATCCATCTGTTGCACTCTAACATCGAATGTGTCAGAGTCTCCAAGTGTCCGCAGTATAGGCATTCGTCTGTGTTAGCCTTTCCGAACCTAGAGAAGTAGGGCCTAAAACACACGTGTCCTGTGAGCACCTGCGTCAGGAAATAATCTAATCGCCTGTGGCTACAGTCCACCCAATCTCTTATGTTCGGGATCAGCATTTTCGTCCACTGTGCCACATCCTCCGTGTTATTCCATTCTTCTTGCCATCTTTTAATTGACCTTTCCCTTTCCTGTCTTCTCTCGGCCATAGTAAGGTTTGGGCCTCTTCTCTCATAGAGCTCTTTTCTTTCCACCGCCAAAACATGCAACGGAACACATCCAGTGATGGTCCACAAGACTGTCGCAGACACAGTGATGTAGACGCATGCCACTCGCAACAGACTTGTTCTGTACACTCGTGTTATGAGCCTCCTATAAGCCGTTATCTCTACCGCCCCGCTCCAGACTGATGCCGCGTAGAGGACGACCGACTATACAACACCGTGTAAGACCCTCCTCCTTTCGGATTTGGGTCCCCCAATGTTGGACAATACTCTCTTTAACGCAGCTGCACTATTTTCAGCCTTCCGGGCCACCTCCCGCATGTGCTCACCCCATTTTCCATTCTGGTGCAATGTCATTCCTAGGTACTTTACGTGTTTCTTGGGTGTTAGACATGGTCCCGCACATTGTAATTCAACACTTTGCCTGCTCCTTTTACCCTTCAGAATGACGGCTTCGGTTTCCTCTGCCGCAAGTTTCAGTCAGTGCTGCGTCATCCATTTCTTTTCGACGCGGCCTACGTTCCGAACCCGGTATTTGAGATCTGGCCCATCCCGCGCCGCTACCAACCGCACAAGACTTATAAGACAACAGAAAAACATAAATGGAATGTAGATACGAGTATTATATAGATGAAATGTTTTATATTCTCTGATAATAGGGCATGAGATATATTCTCAGACTCACGACAGTGGCCCAAAAATTAACAAAACAAATGTACTTGCTAAATATTCAGTAGAATAAAAACCAAAAAAGAAGAAGAAACTGATGTAATTTACCGATTCAATTGTCTTCAATAATTTTGTCGAACAAATTAAATTTATATTCTTATATTCTATATATAAGTTTTTAATACAGAAAGTAATTTCACAAGCTTTTTCAACACAATACTTTGGACGTTGAGAAAAAAAAATACTTCTGAGATTAGGACGTGTAACTGTTCCAAGATGATTTCCTTTACAATCTATCAAATGAAGGTAAATAATTTATACTTATATCTATCTATGCAACCATACTTAATGTAAATAATTATCGTAAAACAACTACTAAATTTCTTTTATTTCTTTCGTTAACGTTTCCGCAGCTTCCTGTTGTACTACTTTGTAATCGGTTTCAATTTCTGTTAGATTTTTAAGCTCTTTTAGAAGTTTCAAAGTCAATTTGCTACAAATAAAGAAGAGTGGCCATAAGCGTGCTCAGGCAGTCTTAATATATCTCCGATCAAATATATCACACGGGACTAGTAAGATATTTCAAGATTTCAACTAATCCCGATATGAAGTTTGTGAGATCGTAATTCACTCGAACTAATCACGTCCAACATTAATGCCATTTTTTGTGACATGTTTATTTAGCCATTAAATTTTATTACAATCCAGTCAGACGGTTACTCTTTTTCGGTGTATTTATAGGCGAGGATGTGGAATTTTTCGAAAAAATATCTTCAATTTTCACTAAATAAATATTTATTTATTGAGGTACCAAAATTATTCTTATCAACTCTTAAATGATTCAAGTAAAGGTCAATAATCTTCTTACTATAATTTGGCATTAGATGTATATTACGTTTGAAAATTATTTATAGCAGTTTTTATACATAGCACAGATGAAATTGATCACTGGTCTGCAAAAAAAAATTGTCATTCTTTTTGCTTTCATGCACAATAACGTTATTTTGGTGCTTTAAACGAAAAATTTACTATGGAAATAAACCCAGCATATTTACTTTTTATATAATCTTCATTTAATCAAAAGGCGATAATATTAGAGTAGCAACTATAAAAAAAGATTATAAAGTATTTAAGTTTTACAGTAAAAAATATTATTTTTTCAGGTGCAGGTACTCAAAGTTTCACTAAATCTATCTCATTAAGATGATAAAATTTATTTTGTAGTTTTCTTCCTTTTCATTGTTTCAATTAAAGTTTATCGGTAAATCGACCAACAGACGACAGACAATCGCTCAACATCATTGCTGCTGAACATTTCCCATTGTAGCCTCTTCCAATGTAAAATATATCCCGATGAAACCTTTCACCACACTCATCTCATACGGCATCCAGATTTTCAGGAAAAAAATTTAAGTGCGAATCTAAAAAATGAATCTTGTGTGACGTTACATCCTCGATTTTTATAAACAAAGAATTTCTTGAATGATTTCTCGGTGAGCTTTCGTATTGCCAAGGAAACCAAGGACTTATAGTCTAGTGCACTAGAGGTTCTTGAAATACATTTTTAACTCCAAGTGTCAAACTTTTTCTTTTTGGCCAATTTTTAACTTCTTCTCGTAGCACTATAACCCGGGGTGGGTTTTGGCTGACTGCACAACTTGCTTCCATCTTTAACGGTCGTCCATAATATTTGGGTCAGTGGGTAGCCCCATTGTTCTTAGATCTGATCATATATTGTCTCTCCATCGCATTCGGGGACGTCCTAAGGGCCTTCTTCCTATGGGGGCTTCCTCCCATATTAGCTTGAATATGGGAATTTTTAACTACATAATGTTTATCCCTTGCACGACTGTCCCATTCACACAAAAAACAGCAACACTTAGTATGTTCTCCCTGTAAGCCAGAAAGTATAGCTATGACTTTCAGATCAGCACATTTACTCTACAGGTATTGTGAATATTTTATTATCTCAAGTAATATCTCCAAATTTGTATAATTGTCTTTCATGTTTGTTATATGCGCGAAAGGACCTGAAGGGAATTTATTACCATTGTGAAGCAAGATGGCTTTTAAACTAATCTTAAAAGCATCTACAAAAAGTCTCAATTCTTCATATTCTTCTGGGAAATTCAGTTTTTGAAGAAGCCCTGCAGCATCATTACCATACACCAAATCATCCTCTTTGGAAATGTGATTCGTATAATTTTCTTGCCTTGTGCGAAAATATGGGATTCTCGTATTCCTATTTAACAAATTCCACTGTTTTTAATCTTGAATCAAGTAATTGAGCTTTAGATTGGACTATTAAGTCCAAAATCTATAACAAGGTCATTCAAATCAAAGTAAAGATTACTTTAAAAAGTAAAGTTCTTTTGATTCTCTTAAAAATCCAGTTCAAGTGTACGAATATGTTGAAGTACATTAAAAAAAGAAACTCGATTGAATCTGTAGACCAGAAATAATTTTCTCGTTATTTGTTGGAGGTACTGAAAGCAAAGTGGTATTTATCACGAATAACTGGTCTTTTTACAGATGTGATGTTTGGATATATAATTTTATCTTTATGTTTTCTCTAGAATCCTCGTATTGATATCATACAAGAGTAGCAAAAATTTTTATGATTCTGAGGTTCAACCAAAATCATTGGTATTGCAAACGACATAGATTTGTGACTTGCTTCAAGCCTTCCTTTAACGTTCTTGAGTAACTAGTACAGCATAATTCTGGCATCCAATTTTTATCCCTTTCATTGATAGGAAGTCCAAAATAAAGCTGATAGGCTTCTCTGACGAGATCTGTTATTTCGTTTCGTTGTGTTTTCAGGGTAATTTAATTACAAATGTAACAAAAACACCGAAGCATAGGCATCAATCTTTATGGGCGACTGGACCGCAAAAGATGAGGAAGTTGGAATAGTGGGTTTTCACGGACTTAGTACTAGGAATGACAAAGGCACTAGATTCATCCAATTCTACAAAGAAAACAATATTGTAATAAAATAAGTCTAAACTTCCTAAAAGAAGACTATATAGATAGAAATCTCCTCAAGATGAAGAAAGTCATGTTGTTTGAAACAAAATATACCTATATTTACAATCAAAGCAAGATATAGAAATAGCATCGTTAATGCCAATGCCTAATACGGATTCCACTTAGAAACAAATCATAATCCCCTCGTATTAAGTATGAGAGAAGAAGTTAAAAAAACCCAAAACCCCAACATGGACAACAGAATCAACTAGATTAAAGCATTTGAAGAACAAATAAACCAATATAAGCAACATGTGAACATAACTTTAACACAAACGTAGAAATAAACAACCAAAGTTGTTAAAAGCACAAAGAACAACAGAGTGGCCACCACAATCTCCAGATGTTACACCACTTGATTTTTTTCAAATCAAATGTTTACATCGACTGACCACAAAATTTACAAGAATCAGAAAATAGAATAAGATTGGAAATTTGAAGTAAAACTCTAAAAATTATCCATAATATTCAAAAAGATTTGTCGTCTTCGGTTCAATTAACGGCAAGAGACAGGTGGGTGACAATTTGAATATTTAGTTTTTATTTTTATTTGTCAAATAATTTTTCATTTTTTCTGTTTTCGGACAGCAATGAAATGTATTTTGTATTAAATACATTTCATGCACACTTCTTCTTTTTTACTATTGGCGTGCATATCAGTGTATTTGCCAGTACATTCTTTGGTGTTTCTCATGGCAATATGCGATACTGTTTGTAAGATATTAATGAATTGGATAAAATCGTGTTGGTAACACTGTTAGTAAAAAATATAGCACAGCATTTAAACTTTTATCTCTCTGGGGCAACGGTGGAGGAATATGCAGTCTAAAAAAAGTGGTACAGTAGGCGGTACTGTAAACTAGGGCGAAGCTTCATACAATGTTTCTGTATTTTTAAATTTAAAAAAAAAGTTATAATACATTTCAAAAATCAAAATAACAAATTATGGTCAGTTTTTTTAAAAATGTTTTACTACACAATTATGTTTATATGAAATTATATTTATATGAAATTATGAAACTAAAAATAAATATAGTTTGATAGCAAATTTAATTATTATACAAACTTAATAGATGGGACAGTAGGCGGCACTGTAGACTAGCGCGGAGCTTTACTGTGTTTTTAAAATTTAAATAATATATTTAAAATTAAATAAAGTAATTTATTTATTTATTTATTTATTTTTTATATTTTAAACAAATTCATTAAATTATTATATTTGCTGCTAAAGCCACCTGTTAACGTATTATCAAAGTATAGAAGCACACGTTGTTTACTTATGAGAGACCTGTCAAATTCAGACCAAATATTTTGAACCTCTATTCTATGACGCTACCCGTGATGACGCCTTCTCGTAGCGCTAGTACCTTGACGCTCGCCTCAGCATTTTACTGTAGAGAAAAAAGTAATACAACGCCAGTATAGAAGCTTCGCTTCAAAAGTTACCTAGGGTTATAACAACCAAGAAGAGGTACAACTTTGGGTAAGTTTCTTTATAAACGTTTATATATGTTTAAATATCTTATATACTAAAAGGCTAAGCCCTTTTCTTGTGCGCAATACTCCTCCTAAACGGTGATAGATAGGAGAATATTTTTTTCAAATAATTAAACAGATTGTTGAGTAGATTCCTCCTAAGGTTTAAAATTTAAAAATTCGAACCGGTTTAAAAATGGCGGCCATAAAATGAATTTTTCCTATAGTAAAGTATAGGAATTTTACAGGTTTCATTCTTCAAAATTTAAAGTCCTAATTTTCAATGTATTTTTAAAATATGCCCGCGTCTACTTTTTTCTTATACTTACTGATTGAATTCAGAATTATGAAACCGGAAGTATTTACTTCCGGTAAGATATCCCAGCCTAACCTAACCTAACCTAACCTAACCTAACCTAACAGAATCACTTGTCCAGCTGACTGTCCTGTAAAAACTTCACATTCCAAACAATTGGGGGAAGTGATTTGATTTTGAGTCGAGTGCCATTTATGAGACCTTTTGGTGTGTTCATATTTCTCATAAGTAAAATGACAGCATTTACTTTGAGAGGAAGACGGTGTCGTGGCAAGCCTGAACCTTCTACTTTATTCAAGAATTCCGTAGGAAGTAGGAGATGTTCATTGATGTCATCACTGACGACTTTATTATACTTCTTTTTCTTAAACGTGGCATTTTGCAATCTAAAATATGTAAAAAAAAAGTTACTTCCGGTTTTACTTCCTTTTTTTATTTAAGAGGGGCGGAGTCTAACAATCATATTGTTTCCGTTTGCTAATGTAAATCTTCCTGAAAATCCTAAAAAACTACTGTATCGATTTTCAATTTATTTTTATTTTTAGGATTTTTGGAACATTTGGAACAGGCGACGGAAACGATGGATCGTTAGACTCCGCCCCTCTTAAATATCAGCAAAACTTACATCAAAACTCGATGTCGAGTTGGTCCGCTAGTGTTTTATTTATATGTTCAACTTATTCATGCTTAAAAAATGATTTAAAACTTCTATTTGTTTTTGATTAATATTTTGTAATATAACTTTGATGATAGAAGTGTCAGCTGCTACTGCAGCTTGTATTGAATTGCTTTTATTAATTGGACAATGAAGGAAAATGTGATCTAGATCTTCTTCCTGTCCGATGCGTTTAAATGTTGATTCGATGTACGAGCCCCTTCTCATATCAATTGGCCCACCTATGGAAATGGAAGTTTAAGTCGATTAACATAAACAAATTATACTCTGTATGTTTTTATAAGTTCCCATATTAATTAATATGGTATTTTTATTAATATTTATTAAAAACCTTCCCTTAAGGTTTTTATTTATTTTCAACAATAAAAAAAAATCACTAAACCCTGGCTATGCATTTACTTATGTCAACATACGTTGATTTTTTCATAATTACATTAACTCCAGAGGTAGGTAGGTAAATCCATTGTAAAGCTTTTTGCCGTTTGTGGATTGTACAATGGGTCGAGGTAAAGTTATCGATGAGAAAATTTGTTCAATCATTATTAGATTTTTTAATTCTGGAAAATCCAATTCGGAAATAGCAAATATGTTGGAATTGTCACGCTATAGTGTAAGAAATATAGTCAGAAGATAAAAAACTACAGGTTCGGTCGTGACAAATCCTAGAAATGTACGAAAAAATAAAATAAGCGAAGCAAATCGAAGGGCATTAAGACGCATTATAGTGAAAAATCAACGAAAAAATTATATAGAGTTAAGCGTTTTATGGAATGAAGTTATTGGAAGACACGTTTCTAGATCAAAATGTTACCGAGAGGCCCACACATTAGGATTTGGTAGTTTCAAAGTAAGTTTTATAGTTGAAAAAATTAGTACGAATTGTTTTTGATAAATTTCATTTTATTTAAGGCTAAGGAAAAGCCACTTTTAACATTACAACAAAAGAAAAATAGACTAAGATGGTCAAAAGAGCATAAATATTGGACTCAGTCGCAATGCGATTCAATACAATGAAGGGATAAGTCCAGATTTGAAGTGTGTGTTGGAGACAGTAGGAGTCGCGTCATTCGTAGGAAAAATGAAACTTTCCATCCCGACTGTCTGAAGAAAAAAGTCAAATTTCCTGCATCTGTCATGATATGGGGCAGCATGTCGTCTAAAAGTGTGGGAAAGTTACATTTTATCGATGGGATTTTAAACACGGACAAATATTTGAATATTTTAGAAGAATCTCTTTAACAATTATGGAACACCGTTTAACATCAGCGAAAGATTTTGTCTTCCAACAGGACGACGCAGGTTGTCATACCTCAAAAAAGAGTTAAAAAGGGATTGAAGATCATGGCATACCTCTTCTGGAATGGGTTTCTAACAGTCCCGACTTGTCCCCGATATAGACTTTGTGGCGAGAAAAGAAAACAGCTTTGAGAAAACATCCTGCCAGGTCCGTCAATGAATTGAAGAAAAAATTGCAAGAAATATGGAATTCGTTTACTGTACAATTTTGTCAGAACTTGGTAAAAACTATGCCTCGAAGAATTGTGAATGTCATTAAAAATAAAGGGGATGTAACTCACTTCACATTTTTTTTAATATTACATATTCTGTTTTTTTTTTTAAATTTATTATTATTCTGTTTAATCAATAGTTTTGATTACGTTATAAAATATTTTGTATAATTAGGAAATTCAAAAATGTTGTTCAATGCATTAAAACTTCTAAAATTTACGCTGCGCTTTTATTTTTGTTCTCTAAAATTAAATTTTCTTATCAATCTAACGTTGGGCCATCTGATATAGGAAGGGGCTCGTAAATGAGTTTCGAGTGTAAATTAATTTAATTGAAAAATTAAATATTTTTTGACCACTGTGTATAAATAATTATGTTAATGTTTATATGATTAAGAAGAGAATTAAATAACCTTTCAAATGACCTATCACACGACGCCTATTCTCATTTTTAAAAAATCATCGATTACGTCATCACGTCCAGATGGATAACGCCACTAATAGTATGATGATATATATGGCAAAAAATCATAATTTAAAAATAAAAATCAACCTATTTTGTCTCCAAAGTCGTCTATTAATATTAACTTTATTACGGCTCTGTTTAGTTTATTTTCGAAAATGCTAGCAACAGCCGTGGAAAAGTGTTTCCTCTATTTCCTAATCTAAATATCAGGAGACATTTGTGACAACGATAAATTATATTTTATGGGATTTGTTTTTTAAGTACATTAATAAATTTAATATGGTATATCTATAATCATTTCCAATGCTCCATTCCTATAAGAAATTAAACTAGTTTAATAAATTAGTAAATTTACAAATTTTTTTAACATCTCAATTTGTTGACCATCTTTAAATTTAACTTCATTTTACATAACAGTCCACAATTGATTAAATTGAATAATTGATATGTAAAAATTTAGCTGTCAAAGTCTTGTGGTGAATGTTTTTCTTTAAAACCTTTGGGATAGATTGCATGGGTAGCGCCATTTTGCGCTGTGAAGGAAATCTATTATAATGTGGCCAGGAAATAAGTATTTACGGCCAAGGAGCATATATTTTGACGTTTTTTTAGCGTTTTGACTTTAAGGTTCCAATTGTATATATGCATACAACCAAACTTATATGGAATCATCTGATATTTCTTATTATTTTAATCGAATTAAAAAACGAACCGACGAAGTCAAAGAATATTTATTTTAAAGCAATTTAATCACCAATACACAAAAATAAAGAAACCGATAAATACGAGTATCTTAAATAATAAAATTGAAATTATTTGTTTAAAGTCAATAGCATACAAAATTTCAATGTGCAAGGAATAATGTTTAATTGTTTTTATTTATTTACGTTTTTTTAGTAGTCGGTGTTACTAAGCCCTTATGCAAGTTCCAATTCGCGTGGGAATGCTCCTAAACAATTTGTCAAGATCTTATTGTGGTAGGTTGTTTCCTTTATTCAAGAGCAGTTTGTACTAGCTGTACGGTGTTTTGTGAATTATGCCGGCGAAGTCTAATTCTTTTTTAAGCATATCCCACAAATACTCTATAGAGTTAAGGTCAGGTGAGCAAGCATTCCACAGAAATATTATATCTGCTTCAAGGAAGTCTGTAGTGACTCTGCTGGTATGTGGAGATACATTATCATACACGACAATTAAATTTTTTCCACTGCACTTTTTCAGAGTCTAACTGCAGGTTCTAGAACCAAATGAACACACCTACGAGCTATTAAAGTTGGTTGAATGGAAATTAAAGGAGTTCTTTCACCGACCATATTACTTGACTAGAACATAACACTTCCTCCTTTAAGTACACGAATTCATGAGTTATATGATTTTACACTAATCCTGGTTTCGACTGAAAATAGCACATTTTGCCAATTTCTAATGTTCCAGTTTTGGTATTGAAGACACCAATTTAGGCTATCAATCTTGTGCTGCCCTTGTTAACTCGGGAACCCGTAACTATCTACTGTTGTATAGTCTTTAGGCACGAAGTATTCTTCTTAAACTTTTTTTTCATTTTTATAGAGAGGGGGTCTGTAATCTTCAAAAGACATCTCAATCCAGGACGTCGCCTGACTGACCTTAGTGCAGGATTCGTTCTTCGTACTCCCGGCGATATTTCCCGAGGTGCTTTAAAATGCCCTCTCGTCGTCGAGTCTACGCCGAACGTCTACCTGCTAAACCAGACCCTCCTCTGTATCCAGCGATCCGGAAGCGGAATGGCCGCTATAAGGTCGGCATCACTTCTGAAGCACTACCTTCATTCATTCATTCTCAATTCATCCACATCCACACTCCATTTATCAGCAAAGAGACTCCCTGTGTCGTTCCAGGTAGTGTGTAGAAGACCCTCATCGCTCCAAGTACGGCATTACTCCAAGACGTTCATTTCCTCCTTCCCCACAGTCTGACTTACACAGTCTCTCATACAGTCTGACCCACTTTTCTAGCTTCAACTTCCAGCTGCTTTCCCTCTTACCTTTGTCGTCTTTCTTCCTCTTCTTTTTTCTTGATCACTGCACGGATATAGTTGTGTACGCTAGTTCAACCTGCTTTATTTTCAATCATTCTCTTAATCATTTCTCTCACTGTAACAAAATTCACACCTGTCTCTCTTTCCATTCTGTTCCTTCTTCTTCTTCTTCTTGTGCCACTCTTATCGGAGATTGGAAATCATCAAGGCTATCCTGACCTTGTTTACAGCTGACCTAAAGAATTTATTAGTGGTACAGCCAAACCACTCTCACAAATTACGCAGCCATGACATTTTTCTACTGCCTGGATTCCGTTTTCCTTCTATTTTTCTACTATATGTGTCAGCCTTTCCGAACCTAGAGCACCTGCTGAAACTGAAACACTAAGACCTGTGCCTTCGAAAAACTGCTTTTCAAGTTGCGGGTGACAAAGTGTTGGTGTACTGTTGGTGTTAAATAGCTTTATGAGTTCAGCATATGCATTGTGAGGTCCAGGAGCTTTGCCATCTTTTAGTTGTGATATTGATTTTTCCACTTCAGCTGATGTGATTGGCAAGTGGTCATTACAGTAGGACAAAGGTTGTTCGGACCTATTATCATCAAAGAGGTCTTGTATGTATGATTCAAACATTTCTAAACAGTGACACCCTTTTCTTTTGAAGAGCTGTTCTCTTGCCTGTTTCCTTTTTGTTGTTTTATATCTATTCTTTCTTATGTTATTCATCTTCTATTCATATTCTATGAACGGCTTCTTATGTTATTCTTTCTATGATAGGCTCTTAGAGCCCATTGTGTACCGGTGTTCTAAAATTAATTCTTCACAATCTAGATCACCTTATTATGATAGAGCATAATAGCCGGACGTCAGTCAGTCCAGTCAAGTACGTGCCGAACATGCTTCAAGAAAAAAATATGTTACTTATAACGTAACATTTAAAATACATTTTGTTTGCGTGAGTTTCTAATACTAAAGTCGGCAAATATAGTTCAAGTAGACATTTACAACATAATTTTGACATTAAACGATATATGTGAAGCTAAAATCAGCCAAAGTCGTAGTCATATATTTTTTTATTGTTAAAATAAATATTGTTTTTAAAAATAAAGTACTTATAAGTACTTATAAGGAACGAAGAGAACCAAGAAATCATAAAAAGAATGGCCAAAGGTAGTAAGAGTGCTGGGAGCCTGACTAAGATACTGAGGTCGAATATAATATCCAGAACAGCAAAAAAACGAATATATACAACAGTTATCCGACCTACAGTACTCTATGCTAGCGAGACCTGGACACTAAATAAAGATATGGAAGTAAAATTAGATAGATGGGAACGAAAAATTCTTAGAAGGATATACGGAGGTGTAAAAGAGGGGAACATCTGGCGAAGAAGAACGAATGAAGAAATAATGCAAATATATGGGCAACCAAAAATAACAAGACTTGCTAAAATTCAAAGATTAAGATGGCTCGGACATATAGCAAGAATGAAGGAAGGAAGAGTTCCCAATGAATTAATAAACACGGAGGCTGGTACAAAAAGAAAAAGAGGCCGCCCCCGAAGAAAATGGCTGGAGTCGGCAAAAGAAGATCTAAAGTCGCTGCGGGTACAAGATTGGAAAAACTTAGCACAAGATAGAAAGAAATGGAAGAAAACCGTTGAAGCCTTGGGTCTTTGAGGCCTGTTGAGCTGAACTATATATATATAAGTACTTATTTATTTTTAAAAAATTGTCACTATAAACACCTATTAATATTAAAAATAAAGATGATACAGTAAGCGGTATAGTAGACTAGCGCGAAGCTTCATACTATATTTTCTGTATTTTTAAAATTTAAATAATATTTTTTAAATTATATAAAATGATTTTATTATTTATTTATTATTGATATTTTAAACAAATTATATTAAAATATTTCAATAAATTATTATGTTTGCTCCTATCGCCACCTAGTAACGTATTAACAAAGCATACGTTGTTTACTTCTGACAGATCTGTCAAATTCAGACGAGATATTAAATTAATAATAAAATATAAATATATATCATTTGATAGTAGTCACGAGAAGTGTCGTAAATTTAAACAGATGATTTAATATTGTTTTTAATTAGATGACATTTATGACTTTTAAATTTTGTCAATCGTTATGAAACGGATCTTTCATAGATATATATATTCTTTTAATTTTTTATTAATAATTTGTTGTTTGATGGTTATTTTTTATGCAGTTTTTAATTTAAAGTTACTTGGAATAAATATATGATGTCTAGAAACGAATTAATCGAGACTAGTGAATCGATGTGAAGAACCGCTATTTTGTGACGCTAGCCGTGACACCTTTCCCTCGTGGCACTAGTTCCGTGACGCTCGTCTCAACATTTTACTATAGAGAAAAACATAATACCACGTCAGTGTAGAAGCTGCGCTTCAGAATATATTTATACCAATTTCCCACTTCTCCAATTTTTTCCTAAAAATATACCAATTATTGCAGTCACACTATTATCCTAATACGCTGATCAGCTTAAGTCACTAGCTTCCTAATGTCCTAATCAGCTTAAGATGGAATACTGGTAGTTCTGTTATGACATTGTGAAGACACACTCAACTTCTAATACGGTGATTGGCTTGGGTCACTAATTACCTTATATGGTCACGAGTAGTTCGGTGATGACACATAAACACAGCGGAACGAGAGATAATAATTTAGTGTGATTTAATTATGACCATTGTGAACGAGTTTGATTTAATTTAATAAAATAGCTATATTTACGTAAATACGTGTTTTAACTATTTTAATAGACGATACTATTTTAATAGACGATATCAGAAGTGTGTTAAAGAACCTACGGTAGAATTTAGTGAACTGTTTTTAATGTTAAGTGATTGAAAGTGTCCAAAATGCCGAAAAGGAAAAAGTCCAAGCGAGATAGTAGTTCCAGTAGTGAAACCACAACAATTTCGTCTACCGATTCTTCGCCGAGAAGGTAGTCAAGGTATACAAAAACGAAAAGAACACGTAGAATGAAGTAAGTGTACTTAAAGGTTTTTACTAGTCGATATGGAAGAGAAATTTTAATAAATCATACACGTAAAATGTATTAAAGACACTTATCACCTTTTTACTGAATATGGTTTGCAGTAGTAGAAATATATTGTTGTCCGGCATAATAATATATGTGGGCTTACTTTGTTTTACATGCAACAGAACTTTAATTTTATGGAAGTAAGTAGCGATATATTGTTTTATTTGAAAACGAAAAGTTGATTAGGTGTAACTTATTTGTTTATTACACAAATTATCTGCTGAATGGTAAGTCGTATCATTTATTTGGTTTTACCTGTATGTAGAGCGGAAAAAGCTGAGAATTTTGGTATACTTAACTCAATATTTTAAAATTTGTCATTTACCTGGTTTTCGCAGTATACCGACGATATTTCAAGCGATTTCTAAGCTTAAAAGTACCGCTAAAACATGGTACGCTAGTTTTATTGAAAATGAAGTTGCATGGTCTCAATTTTCTTGGGCAGAATGGAGATCAGTGTTAGAAAATACTTTTCAAAGTACACGAAATACTTATGATCTTTTTATGAACGTAGCCCATCATAAACCAACAGAGGGTTCTTCATTATATGAATTTTATTTTGAACATTTAGCAAAAATTAATAAACTTAAAGTAAATTTTTCCGAGTCAGATAAGATTTCTTTAATAATTGGTGCTATTGGAGACGAACATATTAAATCTGCTATTGAAGTTGCTCAAATCAAAGATGTCAATTTATTGGCAGTTTATTTAAGAAATAAGCTTTATCACAAAAGTCCAGAAAAATTGCCTGATTTAACAAATCCAATTGTTTTTTCCAAATCAAAATTTGTACATAATAACAAATTTAACAAGAATAAACCTTGTATGTGCTGTGGAATTCAGGGTCATTTAAAAAAAAGATTGTCACCACAGAAACCAAATATGCAGGTTTTTTTTTTTTAAATTAAAGGTCATATTGAACAATACTGTTTTAAAAAGAACAAAGAATGTCAAGAGACAAAAGTAAATAAAACGAACAAAAATTTAGAAAAAAATAAATCTGTTAAACAAATACAGTTTGATTCATTCGAAAATAAATTTAATAAAATTATTTTCTTAAATGAGCACAGCCATACTGCATTCATTGATTTTGGCAGCGATTGTTCGCTAATTTCAAAAGAATTGGCAGATAAGTTTAAATTAGAAATACAATCATTAACTAAAGATGTAAAACTTTCTGGATTTTTGGGAAATTCTTTATCAGTTGAATATTATGTATTTGCTAAAAGAAAAATCGATTTTGTAGAATTAAATATTATGTTGTATGTCATGGATAAAGATTGGGTTATAATGACCTTCTAATAGGAAGAAATTTTACAGAAGATGTAAATATTATGTATTATAGGATAGATAATAGTTTAACATTTAAATTCCTTAGATAAAGAAAGACTTAGATAAATAAATAAGTACAGGAAATATATCTAAATACGAGAACATGGTGTTGGAAAATATTTTGCTAAATCACGAGGACTGTTTTTATACAAATTTGAAAGCTCTAAAAAAATCGCATTCTGTTGTTATGAGAATCTATATTACAAGTTCAGATGTAGTTAAGCTTCGTCCCTACAGAATACCTGCAGCTGACAAAGAAATTTTACAAAAAACAGTACAAGAATTATTGGATGCAAATATTATTCGAAAGAGTAATTCATCGTTCGCAAGCCCTTCTTTTCTTATTGATAAAAAAAAGATGTAAATTGGACATGGACATAAGAAGAAACAAAAATTGTTAAAGAAATAAAGAAAGTTATAGTCTCAGAACCAATTTTAACAATATTTAATCCGTAACATGACATAATAGTTTACACGGATGCAAGTAGAGAAGGATTTGGAGGCATAATAACTCAAATTGTTGATGGTCGTGAAAAGTCAATTGCCTATTTTAGCAAGCAAACCACAAAAGAAGAAAAGAAATATCATTCTTTTGAATTAGAGCTTTTGGCTATTGTCAAAACCCTAGAAAGGTATAGATAATATTTAGCAGGAAGATCTTTTACTGTAATAACAGACTGCAATTCCGTTAAAAATGCATTAGTAAAACAAACAATAATCCCAAGAACAGCAAGATGGGTTTTGTGTTTACAAAATTTTTGTTTTGAAATAAAACATAAATCAGGAGTACAACTACAACATGTAGATGCCTTAAGTAGGAACTTTGAAAGAACTGAAGCAGGGGAAAGTCTTGAAATTAAAGTGATGCTCATCAAAGAAGACGACTATCTAAGAGAAGCACAGGATACAGATACGGAAATAAATAAAAAAAGATTATTCTTTTGTCAGGAGATCAGGAAAATCATAAGGATACTTTCAAGAAATATGATTTAAGAGGAAACAAAGTTTATAAAATAACGGAATATGGTAGAAGATGGTATGTGCCTAAAGATTGTCGTTGGCAAATTGTCAAAATGAATCATGACGATATTGGACATTTTGCGTTGGATAAAACAATTAAAAGAATAAAAGAACGGTATTGGTTCCCACGAATGCGAAGATTTATTAAGAAATACATTTCGGCTTGTCTTGCCTGTTTATACCATAAACAACCGGGAGAAAAAAAGCCTGGCTATCTACATTCCATTCCAAAATATGCTAGACCGTTTCATACACTCTATGCCGATCATTTAGGGCCATTTGTGTTAACGAAATCTCAAAATAAATACATCTTGGTTTTGATTGATGCCTTTTCTAAATTTGTGTTTGTTGAAGCTGTCCCAGATACATCAAGTAAACATGTTATTTGTGCTTTAGAAGAATTTTTTTAAAATATTTGGTAACACCAAACGAATGATATCAGATGCACGATCAGCTTTTGTTTCAAAAAAATTTTTGAATTATATGGCAGAGAGAGGAATTAGAGTGTTTACAACTGCAGTAGGAATGGCAAGAGGCAACGGCCAAGTAGAAAGGGCAAATAAAACATTACTGGATACCATGGCCACAATGGGTGCAAAATTTGAGTCCGATATGTGGGATAAGAATTTAAAAAACATTCAACAAGGAATAAACGGAACAAAACACCGAATAACTAAATCTTCTCCCAGTGAAGTGTTTTTCGGGTACAAATTAAGAGTTGATGGAGACAAATACATAGATGATAATGATATGGACATTATTGATGTAATGTTATTGAGAAAGGATGTAGCTAAACGATTAGAAGAAAACAGAATCAAACAGAATAACGAATTTAATAAAAAAAGATGCTCTCCAGTGAAATATGCTGTTGGTGACCTGGTATTGACAAAAGTTACAAGTTTTCCAGCAAACAATGAAAGTAAGAAGCTTTTAGAAAAGTATAGAGGGCCATTCAGGATTGTTGAGGTTCTACCAAATGATAGATATCGTGTAACAGAAGATGTACATTCATCAAGAAAAAGGCGTCCTTATGAAGGAGTTGTTGGTGGAGAAAACATCAAGAGATTTAAGATTCAAAGATCTTAAAATTATTCAGGTTAGTTACATGATAGTGTAGTCATTTTGTAGAATGACATAAAGATATTCTATTGTTTAAAAGGAAAAAAATATATTTTAATTGTCATTCTGAAAAATGACAACAAAGTGTTTTAATGTTCTGAATGGATTTTCAGTTCGTCATTCTGCAAAATGACAAATAAATGTTTTAATGTTCTGAATGGATGTTCAGTTCGTCATTCTGCAAAATGACAAATAAATGTTCTAATGTTCTGAATGGATTTTCAGTTCGTCATTCTGAAAAATGACAAATAAATGTTATAGTGTTCTGAATGGATTTTCAGTTCGTCATTCTGAAAAATGACAAATAAATGTTCAATGTTCTGAATGGATTTTCAGTTCGTCATTCTGCAGAATGACAAATAAATGTTTTAATGTTCTGAATGGATTTTCAGTTCGTCATTCTGCAGAATGACAAATAAATGTTTTAATGTTCTGAATGGATGTTCAGTTCGTCATTCTGAAAAATGACAAATAAATGTTCTAATGTTCTGAATGGATTTTCAGTTCGTCATTCTGCAAAATGACAAATAAATGTTTTAATGTTCTGAATGGATTTTCAGTTCGTCATTCTGAAAAATGACAAATAAATGTTATAGTGTTCTGAATGGATTTTCAGTTCGTCATTCTGAAAAATGACAAATAAATGTTCTAATGTTCTGAATGGATTTTCAGTTCGTCATTCTGAAAAATGACAAATAAATGTTTTAATGTTCTGAATGGATATTCAGTTCACCATTCTGCAAAATGACACCCAAATATTTTAATGTCTTGAATGAGTTTGTTTGAATAATAGACAAGCTAGCAAAGGTAGCTATTTGAAACAAATTTATTCACATTGTCATTCTGAAAAATGACAGTCATATGTTTTAATGTTTAAAAATGAGCTTGTATGGATAGTTGTAGCTATCTGAAACGAATTGATTTAGACTATGTCATTCTGCAGAATGATGGAGCCTTTCTGTAAATTGGCATTCTTAATAATAAAGAACATATTATTTTTTTTTTAATAGGTGTTGTACGATCGAGGACGATCGTGACGTCAGGATGGTCGAATGCAGTCACACTATTATCCTAATACGCTGATCAGCTTAAGTCACTAGCTTCCTAATGTCCTAATCAGCTTAAGATGGAATACTGGTAGTTCTGTTATGACATTGTGAAGACACACTCAACTTCTAATACGGTGATTGGCTTGGGTCACTAATTACCTTATATGGTCACGAGTAGTTCGGTGATGACACATAAACACAGCGGAACGAGAGATAATAATTTAGTGTGATTTAATTATGACCATTGTGAACGAGTTTGATTTAATTTAATAAAATAGCTATATTTACGTAAATACGTGTTTTAACTATTTTAATAGACGATACTATTTTAATAGACGATATTATACGCAATCCTCAAGGTTCTTTACTGCTTTGCTGTATTTGGGAAGTATTAATTTATAGAAAACGTAAAATAAATCAAACCTGCTATTATACTTGTTATTATTAATACATTTGTCAACAGGTCATCTATTAATATGAATACATAAATTAGAGACAGATCCGTCTTTTCCAATATTAGCTGGGCACTAACGGTATACGAGTAGGCACAGCAGATGTTTGGAAAGTGATGTCAAACTTGTTAAATATACTGTCTCTTCATCGTGAATTATAATAATGTATAACACTATAACTACGATCCAACGATTTATATTTATATAGGAAATATTAATTGGTTATATTACGCTATAATAAAGTATTAAACAAACAAATAGACTATTAGTAACAATGCTTACATTGATTATGACTGTGTTTTGTGTGTTAATTTTGAATTGCCCGCAAAACGGTGGCTATAAAAACACAAAAGAATCGATTAATATACACGAGCGCCGTATGCGTGATTTATCCTTTGTCTTAACCCTTGAGTAATGGTGTACCTTCAAATTACATGAACAGTCGGGTGGGGTCTGTGAAGTCCAGTTTTTATTTTACACAATACATTGGAAAAGATTAAAATAAAACTATCCGATAATTGTATAATCTTTTTTTATTTCATTTTTAATACATCTTAACCATTTTAAAACCAATGATAAAATAAACAACATCTTTAAGAAAATGCAAAAAAAGTTAACAAAAATGTACATCTCTTATATTTAATAAACAAAATTCTAATCCTAATTTCAATTTTCATTGTAGTCTTCCCAAATCGGTTTAACATGCTCTAAGCATAGTCGTTTTTGGCATTTGACACAAAAATATCGTGTTTTACGATTTGGACAATAGGCGCAACGACCTCATGTATTTGGACGCAGAGGCGCTGGATCTACATGTATTCCGCTTAATTTTTGGGCGATATTTCTGATATCCTTTTGTAAATGAGGGTCTCTTGCTCTGGTTAGCATGTTCTCTCTTGTCAAGGCTAAGCTAATTGATTTCAGAAACAATCTTCGTTCCGAAATTAGGTCGTTTTCATTTGTATTACATTTATGTATGACGTGAGAGTTTATGCCTGCAATGTGGAGTAAATTATAAAAAATGACCACTGGCCATCTTTTGGTGTTTCTGCTAACGTATAAGACGCATATTTCTGATCGACTGAGTCAACGCCCGATTTTGTAATGTTATAAAAAGTAATAATATTGTTCTTACAGGCATCTCCAGAATCTTCATCAACCGAGCCATCATAGTGAAAAAATGACTCGACTCGCCACGACTTTTTTTTTCTTTGGGTAAGTAATGGATTTGGAAAATGCAAACATAGACGAGTACTGTGGTGTGCTGGGATCAAGAAGTTCCTTTGGAATCTCCCTTTTATTTTTTCGAATTGTTCCAACAATTGTAATTTTGTGCTGCTTCAGCATGCGTTACAATTTCGTAATAACTTGTAAACCAATTATCCATGGTTATATTTCTAGACGATCCAAACACAGATTCACATATTCTTTCCACTAAATTAGTGGTTTTAGTACTAACGTGATATCGCCTTCGAAGCTGAGCTCCAACGTATTCTTCCATTTTTACCGTGTAAAAACATTGGGTGTCCACTAAGGAAAATAGTTTTATATCCTATGTGGCTGGTTTATTCGTGATGTACATTCGGAATCCGCAACCTTCACAGAATAAAAAAAGCATCTCGTCTTATTTTAAGTAAGATCCAGGAACGTAATTAAGTTTGCATTTCTGATCAAATTGATCAAAAACGTTTCTTATTGGTGCAAGTTTGTCTATGGTTCTTTTTTCTTCTCTAGTATTTACGTCATCAAAACGCAAGCAACGTAGCAAGAATAAAAATCGCCTATGAGCCATAGTAGCTCGAAACACTTCTTCACCTTCGGCGGCTTTCTTTGAAAACCCCAGCTAGGTATAAGAGACCAATTAACGCCTTTACTTCCACAGTATCTGTAGGTCTGGCTTCATTCTGATCTGCATAATTGTTTCTTAGTTTAAAAATAAATATGTTTGTGTTCTGTACAAAGATTTCGAGAATATTATCATCAATAAAACATTTCCAACACTCTAAAGGATCAACTGCTTGACGAGCATTTCCTCTTAAACCTGGTAAGTATGAAATTAAATTAGAACTTCTTGTCCGAACATTTTTTGGAGGCTCATTTTTTCTCCAGGATACCACATCTTTTGTATAATAAATGAGCCGCCGGTTTTCCGTATTTGTTTTAAAATATTTTGAAGTTGCAGGTTCCTCCCCCAATCCTTCCTCCAATTCTGTTTCCAATTCTTCCTCCCATTTTTCTTCTGTGTCTGTGTTGTGGTCAATTTCTTCACACCTGTCTGATTGTGGTACATCATAGAACTGTTGTAATCTTTGAATTTCTTTCAGATAAGGATCCATCACTGAAATCTGAAATACAAGAGAAAAAAATTAAAGGCTGGAACATTACTATATGTGTATATAACCATAGGAATTAAAATACTTACTCTATGTAGGTTATACTTCCCAAAAAATAGGAAAGTAAATTTACTTGTCGAACTCACAAAAGTTACTTGAATAGTCGGGTGGGGTCTGACAGACCAGAAGTGCAAATAACTAGCAAACTATTATACACTAATGCAAACCCCGTTGTTCTCTGTTTGACATGTAGACGGAAAGGTACTGACGAACGCAGCGCACTCCGACATATAATAAGCAGTGAAGCATTAGAAATAAATTGTCGCTGGTCTCACAGGCCCCACCCGACTACTCAAATGTTAAGGTACGTCTCATTTCGAATGGAAGTGATTCTCATAGCTATTTGTATTCTGTTTACAGTTGCTCTAATTTGAAGAACACTTGAACCATTCTCTGAGATTACGGAGCTCACACATTCGTCTTGATCCAACGCTAAGTTTCCTATAATCTTTCCCTGACTGATACTTGCAGAAGCTGGTATGCTGTTCCTCTCACCTCATGTCCTAGATGTTGTAATTTTCGTATCTATATCTAATTGGCGGTCTTAACTCAGTGGCTATGTTACTAGTTTAACAAGCTGGAAGGACCGATTTCAATTCCTGGTACGACACCATATATTTTTTAAAATGTAGAATTTAACTGAGTCGCTACCGAGTTTCGGAGGGCACGTAAAGCATTTTTCAATAAAGGCATGAAATAAAACAGATTTTCACATAGAAATTATATTTACTAATAATAACTATACAATTTAAATTACATAAATACAGAATTCTATTACACCTAAAGAAAATTGAATATCTTTAACGTTTATATCGGACGGAATTTAAAAAATTAATTTATTTTTTTTACTTTCAGCGTCTTAAAATAAATGACATTGTTAAATATGTATACATTATTTTACTTTTTATACATTAATATGAAATTTGGTTTATACCTTTATTACAATAGAGCTAGCGGTGAATACAGTCAACAAAATTGATTTTCGTTTCTATATCTCCCCATCCTAACTACTTTCTGAATCATAAAATATTATAAAAACTATGAACAATCATCTTGGTTTAGTATTTATGTCGTTAAAAAATGTTTTCTTTGGAATACCAATCGGTCTAGCAATTTAACAAAATCAAATAAATATTGCCAACTATTAGGGTGGCCTTTTTTGAAAGAACAACCCTGTACGTAAGATTATAACACATATCAAAAATTAAAATATTTCTAAGTTTCATAAACTTCTAAAAAAAATCGTTCTGAATTTATTTATATTTAAAACTTGTAAAACTATTCCAGGTGTCGAAAAATTTATTTTAACCCTCCGTCGGTCGCATGTGTATCAAAATAATACAAGCTCGCCAATTATCAATACTATTATTGAACCCTAAAGTAAGGAGAACCCACCTTTATAGTACCTTCCTAGATCGGTTTAGTCTACCGCTCAGTCGTATTCGTAACGTCCTATAGAGCTATATAGTGCTTGAATGTGTTGATACAAGCGTATTGTATCATATTGATACATTGCGACATAACGTGTAAGTATTGTTTTACTTTGGTCGTATTTTAGGCTATTTTCGGCCTACTTATTATAGGTGAGTGTTATTTTATATTTTTATTTTAAGTATAATGGCTGCAAAGCGGATTTACAACCTAAATAATTTCAATGATGTAGAATGTCTTCGAAAATTTATGTTAGAAGAGGATGAAAATGAAGATGCCCCTAACCAAGTGAAAGATTTCGAGGATGAACCGGACACAGATGCGGAAGATCAGCCAACGGATGAACGGTTGGTGACTCTGATACTAAAGAGAGTGGCGCAGAGGAAGAACCAGATTTACACGACAATTTATTTTACTTTGGAAAAGATAAAACCACTAGATGGATAAAAACACCGCGCGCGAAGAAGCGATGCACTGAGCTACATAACCTGGTTACACGTCTCTCAGGAGTAATACATGTAGCACGACTAGCTAAGTTACATATAGAATGTTGGAGTCAGATATTTTCTGATAAAATGCTACAAACAGTAGTCAAGTTCACAAACCAGTACATTCATCTTGAAGTAAGGGATCGCTTTGACCGACAACGTAATGCAACTGACACGGACATGACAGAACTCAAGCCCTTCATAGACCTTTTATATTTAGCAGGAACTTTGCACGCCAACAAAATAATGTTAGAGGATCTCTGGGGTACAGATGACAACGGCGTGGAAATATTTCGACTGGTTATGAGCCTCAGAAGGTTCAAGTTTCTTATGAGATGCCTGCGTTTCGATGACCGCATCACAATACTTGAAAGGAAAGCTGTTGACAACATTGCGCAGATTCGTGAACTCTCCGACGATTTTGTTCATAATTGTAAACATAGCTATTCACTAGGATAGTGTGTGACTACTGACGAAAAACTGGAGGCTTTGAGGGGACGTTGCAGGTTCAAACAATATATCCCTTCAAAGCCATCCAAATACGGAGTAAAAATTTATGCTATGTGTGATGCAGTTACTTTTTATATTCATAGTCTGGAAATATATGCTGAAAAGCAACCCCAGGGACTCTATGAACAAAGTAATAAACCATATGATGTCGTTAGAAGATTCTTCTTCTTCTCGTGCCACTCCTAGCGGAGATTGGAAATCATCATGGCCACTGCGAATTTGTTAGCAGCGCGCCTAAAAAGTTCAATCGAACTACACCCGAACCATTCACGTAGATTACGAAGCCACGATATTTTTCTTCTTCCCACACTTCTTTTGCCCTTAATTTTGCCCTGCATGATATTTCTTAAAAGTTCGTACTTTTCACCTCTCACAATGTGCCCCAATTATTCCATCTTTCTAGTTTTTATCTCATTTAGAATTTCGCATCTTTTGTCTAAAGTTTGGAGTACTTGCGTGTTAGTGACGCGGTCCATCCATGATATTCTGAGAATGCGCCTATAGCACCACATCTCGAAAGCTTCGATGTTTTTTGTGGTCAACTGTTTTAGTGTCCAAGCCTCTACTCCATACAACAGGGTAGAAAAGACATAACACCGCAGCATTCGTATTCGTAACTTTATATTGATATCACGATTGCAAAAAAGTTTGCGCATTCTATTAAAGACTGATCTAGCGATTTCTATTCTACATCTAATCTCTTTTGCTTGATCAGTATCGTCTGTGGTCCAAGCACCTAGATATTTATAACAGGACACACGCTCAATCGTTGTATTGTCTATTACAAGATCAGCTCTGATGTTCTTTGATTTCGTGATTACCATAAATTTAGTTTTTTTCAAATTAATTTTCAAGCCGTAACTGTTACAGTATATATTGAGACTTTGAACGAGATGTTGTAGTTCTACTAGCGTTCCCGTTAGGAGAACCGTATCGTCAGCATACCTTATGTTGTTGATCGTCTCACCATTTATTATCAGACCAAGATCTTCTTCCTCGAGTGCTTGTTCACAAATAGCTTCACTATACAGATCAAACAAAAGTGGCGACAAGATGCATCCCTGCCGGACTCCTCGACGGATTTGAATTTCTTCTGTTAGCCTACCCTCAACCTTCACATTTGCTGTTTGATTCCAATATAGGTTGCATATAATTCGAATATCTCGGCTGTCTATATTTTTCTTTATTAGAATTTGTTTTAGTGGTTCATGTTGTACTTTGTCAAAGGCCTTTTCGAAATCAATAAAACAGGTGTAAATTTCTTGGTTCATGTCTAAGCATCTCTGTGAGAGAACGTTCATTGCAAACAGAGCCTCCCTTGTACCCAGCCCTTTTCTGAATCCCATCTGAGTGTTACTGATGTCTACGTCTAATTTCCTATAGATCCTATTATGGATTATTTTCAGGAACAGTTTTAGAGTATGACTCATCAAAGCTATCGTACGATATTCGCTGCATTCCCTTGTATTTGCCTTTTTTGGCAGTAGTATAAAGGTCGAACGGAGCCATTCCCTAGGTATTATTCCAGTTCTATATATTGTGTTAAATAGATCTAGGAGTATTTTAATAGATTCATCGCCCATAAGTTTGAGCAGTTCTACGGGAATTTCATCAGGACCGGGGGCCTTACCACTTTTCGCTTGTTTGATTGCATAATCTATTTCTTCTCTGATTATATCAGTCCCTGTATCATCTGTATATTCGTTTGAGATTTCTTGTCTATCTTTGTCATCAAAAAGTTGTGATATGTATTCTGTCCATCGATTCATTTTTTGTTGTAAATCTGTTATGAGTATACCATCTGTATCTTTGATCTGTCCTATCTGTGTTGTTCTTCTCCTTCCTGTCATTTCTTTAATCTTTTTGTGTACATTAAAAAAGTCATATTTTCGCTCCAGTTGTTCCAACTCCTGGCATTGCTCACTTAGCCATCTTTCTCTAGCTTCTCTTATTTTCTTTTTTATCAGTTAGAAGATTGGCACAACCTATTTATGGAACGAGGCGCAATATAATGGTAGATAATTGGTTTACAGATGTGCAACTTGTTACCGAATTAAAAATTAATAGACTGTCGTATGATGGCACAATAAAAAAAATAAAAGGGAACTGCCAGTAGATCTGCAAACTGTAAAAAGGCGACCACCACAGTCAACTATGTTTGGTTTTGGAGAACACTCCACTATTGTTTCCTACGTACCAAAAAAAGAATTGAAATGTTCTTGTTATATCTTCTCAGCATTACGATGATTCCATAGATCAGACGTCAGGACTAGCTACGAAACCAGACATGATCACATATTATAATAAAACCAAGTCAGGTGTCGACGTTGTCGATTGCGCTTCCTACAACGTTGCTAGAAACACACGTCGTTAGCCCATGGTCGTCTTTTTTTTTCCATGCTGAACGTTGCAGGCATTAATGTTCAAGTGATTTTAATCGGAAATGAACAGGAGAATATACGGTGTCGCCTTTTTCTTCGAAAACTAGGCCATGAGTTAGCCTTACCACAATTTCAAAAAAGAAGTCTTATGCCACAAGTTTAGTTGACATTTCAAGTTGACAAGTTATTTATTTATTTCGTTTATCAAGAAAATTTATCTATATTTGTGTAAGATAACATTTACTAGCATCAAGTAATATTGTTTTTCAGCTAGCTCTAACTATTACTTCAATTGCTTGTTTCAGGTTACTTCCAAAATTGTTCAAAAAATTTTTGAAAAATTAGGATTACGAAGATCATTAGTTAACTACATGACTTAACACAGATATGGCATGAATGCAGTGAAATTTATGTTTTTCCATAAAAGCATTTTTTAATAATTTAGGTAAATACTTTATTATACTAACAGTAGAATATCTGTTATTAGAACGCTGAACCTTTAAAATTATTTTTAATATACTTTAAAATATTGTACAAAATCACTAGTAGTATTTATTATAAATGCAAAAAAGTTACCAAGATATGTTTATGAGTGTATTAGTATAACACTGCTATTAAGTAACTAGTGTATTGCGACGTACGATAATTTTATGATTGCATATATATATGGAAGTACGTATTATATAGTTTGTTCTAAAACTTATTTTCTAATTTGAACACAAAAAATTCGACGATAACTCAGTAATAAAAATAAAACGGTCACGTAACAGTTTGCAACGTTCGACAAATTTCAAATATATTAATTCTTGTAACTAAGGTCTATATACACTTCCCCTATTTGTACAAAACGTCGAAATGAGGTGAACCAAATGTAGCATATTTTGTATTTATTTATTAATATTCTTTTACCTGAAATTAACAATATTATATTACAACGAAGTAATTTCTCAAATTGTAAAGGATTGTTCACATCTGAGTACAAAATCGTGTCATTTCTGAATCTTGACAAAGTCTAGATACTGTTATGTTAGCTGCGACTCTAAAATAATCTCCGACTTTCGATAAAATACTAGTAAAAACCGGTATCCATAGACGAGGGTTCAACGAGGTCAAGTTTCAGGTAAAGACTTTACGGTGCCCTGTGAAGTAACACCGAAATGGTAGCGTCCATCACTGTCATGCCATCTCACACACTCAGACTGGACTATTTGTGGCAAAACTGCCTCTCGAAAGCTGACGAGTCGCTTTAACGCTTTAACGCAAACGTCCAATAACAGAATTTTAGTGCAATACACTAGTTCTGAAGTTGGACGTAGACGTAAAAACGGATTGCAGGAACAATAGTAACTAGAGACACAGTCTTTGTCACATTTAGCTAAAAAAACACACTCTGGAAAGAACATCCCATCCAGGCAGAATCTCTCACCTCTGATTCGACTTGCCGACTCCATCTCAACAGCCTCTAAGATGCTTCACAACACACGCCTTCGTAAACTTGCCCCAGTGCCTTTTTCGGCGCTGTTATCCCTTACTGTGCTAACCAACAAACATTCAAAGCAAATCTGAAGAGGATCACATGATCCTAAACGGGGACTTGTTCAATCCTAGTAGTAATAAAGTATCCTTACCCTTATCCAAAATGAACAGTGAAGCTAAGGTAAGCTTAAGAATTAGTCTGCAAAGAGGATAAAAGGAATAAAGCGCTTAACGCTGGCCTGAATTTAAATCGGTTAGTTAAGTTATAGTTTTGGTACCCAGGACTCCCACACGAAGAGCATTTGGCTGATAGTTGTGCTCCTATTGCCCATCAGAGTGCTATAGGGGGGAAAGGGATGGTCTGGAGCATTAGAGCGTGGTAAAGTGACTCCTGTTTTACACGAATTAATACACCTCGCTCCAATATATTGTTAAACCCGAACGTAATTCTAAGGGGTGAATATGTCTCACAGGCTGGGTTTAATTAAATTGCTTGCTTGCTTGAATCAGTCTGCATTATAAACTCGTATTGTTAAGTCATAAATAAATGTATATTATAAATTAAATAAGTAATTAGGTTTTAGTATTACTGTAAATAAATTAAAATAATGTTAAAAATAACTGTAAGATAAAGACATTGGTGTAAATTTATTAATAAATAACTAAAAACAGTGCATTTCGTGTCAGAAGTGGAATATTTAAATAAATTTTGTGAAAATGACTATGAGAATCAGCGAGTTAAAGGTGACAGCGTTACGCAAGGAACTAGAAGATAGAGAACTGAATTCCATTGAAAAAAAAAGCTGATTTAGTACAACGTCTGAAGAAGAGGGTTTTAATTCAGAAACTTATGTGTTAGACAACAGGAATTCTGCTGTGATTTCGTTAATCAAATCGTTGGAAAACAAAGTTTCTGGTGATGTCTACAAAGTTTCGGCGTATATTTTTCCGTTGGAAAACAAAGTTTTTGGTGATATCATATCTTTTCGTTACTCATTCTGCAAAGCCCTTAGAGCAGCTGAAGATAGAGATCAATGGAGAAAATGTGTTAGGAGTATTTGAGGAAATCACGATACTCAGTAATGGGAAAGCGACAAGAGAGAGAGAGAGAGAGAGATAGAGAGAGAGAGTGAGAGAGAGTGAGAGATAGAAAGAGATAAGAACATTGGTTATTTTTAGTACATGTGTCTGATTAAGGGTAACAAAGATTCGTTATAAATTATAGAAGACACTTTAAACACTCCAATATTTGATTGTCATGAAACCTCTCTTTCAAGATAAACAAAATAACTCTTCTGTTTTGTTTTTACCTGAATTTTATGAATAAAACCACTAGCTGGAGTGTAACTATTGCTTTATACATACTTTTAGCAAAAAATTATACAAATAAAAATAAAAATTAATATAATAAACTTTGTTGTACTTAGAGTCAGGGAGATCGGTTTCCATAATACCCTAACTTTTGATGATATATAATAGTCTCCCGTTTTATACCGCGTCGCGGCTTTGGGAGTATAGCAGGGTAGTCTGCTATATCTAGGGCCTATGGTATACAAGGAAGGTAACATGGCCAGTGCTACGCTTCAACCGCCTATTATTACCCCTGGTTTTACCCAAGGTACTCATTTTATTCAGGCTGAGTCGACCTGGGGCCTATAAACATTTTTAAAAATGTCTAGTTGTTCTCGCCGGCGGTAGGATTCGAACTCCGGACCACCGGCATGCGAGGCAAGAATCCTACCGCTTGCCCTACTTTTGATGATATGATATCATTTATCCGTCGTACACTACTCAGTCTGTAGTGAGATCAAGAGAAATTATCTGTATATTCATTGGTATGGATTGTCTACAGAGATCATTTCTGATGATGATGCTTTCGGTTTCTGACCTAGGTGTTGCTTTCTTGTTAGTGGTTTAAACCAGAGATCATTAGATCATTTACAATCAAGTGAATGTGATCCGTCTCCTTGACTGGCTTGGCTATTTGACCGACAAATTCTGCAAACCAATTGTAAACAGTCTTATCTGATGGTGCTTCATTTCCAAAACTTTTTAGAAACGATTCGATGCATTATAGACTAGGGAGGATCTGTGAAAAAACAACTACATTTGGATGTAAGAAGTGGATTCGGATTTTTGCAGAAAAAGTTGTGAGATAATTTCAGTAATAATAATTGACTTAGCTTTCCTCGCAAAGAGGTCGCGAATATTAATAAAAAAAGTAAAATATTTAAAAATTACAAAAATACTGTTTTGGTTCCACTTTCCTTGGTTATATGCACAATACCGATTGTTTTTATTATTATAATATATATTTTAAATATATTAAAGATATAAAATTTTTTTTTGAGAACGAGCTCAAAAGAAAAAGGTATTAGTTTAAAGATTACCATCCTATTGTTTATAACTTCGTCGCAAATGCCGGTCAACTTTCTTGCCGTTGTATCTCAGGAACCAATGCTCGTAATTCAAATTTTTTTTTTAAAAGAAGAGTCTTACCAAGTCTTTGCTAACACCATGTTCTGAATTTAATTTAAACTAATATTTAGTGATATATTCTATTTGTTTATAAGCCAAAAAATTGTTTACAATTTAAAACATTCTTGAGGCCGCCAAATAATCCGTTCATTTGTATAAAGTATCTTAGATATGTGGCGTTCTTCTTTATATCTAAAAAAATTAGCAAACTTTTATATGCTCTAGTTTTTGTTTTGCAAGATTTTAAAGAATTTCAATTAAAAAAAAATTAATTGATGGATTCGACCGTTACTTGATGGAAATTCATTTTATGTAACAATAAAACACTGAAAACTTTGATTCTTCAAAATTAATTTTGTGGAAGTTTTGAAAACAAAGTTTTCAGTATTTTATTGTTACAAAACAAAATTAGATTGCAAAATCTATTAAATCGATTTTAATGAAATTTGGTGGACGGTTTGGTGGTCCATCAAATGTGGTATTATATTATAAGGATTTTGTAGGCGAATTATGAAGGTCCTAACTCCTAAGTCCTAAGTTTTTGATAAACATTGAATAAAAAAGAATTGTTTTTACCCTATTTTTTTTTGGATTTATTGCTATTTTACAGCAAGATTCTTCTTCTTCGTGTGCCTCATCCTTTAAGTACATTGGCGATCATTACGGCCCATTTTACTGTGTCTGCAGCAGTTCTGAAGAGTTGTATTGTTGTTTTTCCACTCCACTGCGTTAAATTTTTCAACCAGGACGTGCGTCGTCTCCTCAGTCCTCTTTTTTCTTTCACTTTCCCTTGTATAACCAATCGCATCAAGTCATATTTTTCATTTCTTAGTATGTAACCATTTTTCTTTATAGTGTTGATTATTTCTTTTTCTTTTTTCATCTTCCTTAATGTTTCCGTGTTTGTTACGTATTCTGTTCATGATATTTTTCACATTCTTCGATAACACCGCATCTAAAAGCTGGCAAATATTCTTTCACTTGCGTCCATAACTGTCCAGGCTTCAACTCCATATAAAAGGGCAGAGAATACCTAGCATCTCAAACAGCAAGGTTAATAAATTAAAACAATTTTGACCAGTCTAATTTAATAATGGCTATTTTATTTCAGTACGACTTTGCCCCAAAATAAATCCTTAAGCAAGGAAAATATAAAAAATGATGTTTTTAATAATTTTTAAATATTTTAATTTTTTTGTTAATATTCCCGACCTATTTGAGAGAGAGGATAAGTTAATTATTATTACTGAAGTAATCACATAACTTTTTCTGCAAAAATCCATCACCTCTCACATCCACTTCTACAAAGATCCGCCCTGATTTATTATTAGTCAGTAAGGTCTTTCTTAAAACCATAAAAAGTCATCTAACTCAACTCTTCAAGAGTAATTTTCAAATTTGCACATTTCTAAGTTGCTGCTGACTTAGCAATAACAAAATGTAAATGTTCACGAATACAGTGACGTCACAACTCACTAACGCCATCTATTCATTGGTTGTTGTAAAAGCTTAAAAGGCAAACAACGTATTTGTTTTGTGAATAGTGTGAATAGTGTGAAACATGTGAATAGTGAGACATAATGTGAGAGATATATAAAATTAATTTTAAAACATGAAGCTTATAGTTGCTTCCTATTTTTCTAAATTTTTGGTATCTGCATATACCGGAGTTTGTCATAAAAGCGGATCACCCTGTATATACATGTACCCTATTTCAGTACTTGTTGATATATAATTATCTCCAGTTGTTAGGAAAAAAATAATATTTTCTGATTAATAAATTCTGACATCACTGGTGCCAATGTCGGTAAGAACTGGATCTGCATTACCGGCAGAGATAGCAGTGTTCAAACCCAGTTAGTCAGGGTCGAATCAGGAGTGATTAATTGCAGAGACCCGATCCGTCAACTGCGCAGATGCGAGGACGTTCGAAATGTCTCGAACCTTCAACTGAAAATGTTGAGCGGGATCTTGTCTTGTCGAAAGTCTTTCAAAATCTTGTCTATCAAAGAATATATACGCGTAATGCGTCTATATTCTTTGATTCTACTTTGATCTTTGATATTGTATTTGCACGTGTATAAAATCACAGCATAGAAAATTGTTTTGAGTAGTTACCTATTTGGGTAGTTAGCAAATATCTCAGTGTCCTATTTTCAATTTGGTAAAATTTTCTCAGATCAGTCTAATTTAAATAAACATATAAAGAATATTCATGGCAAAGTATCAGTAATTAATTATGCTTTATTGTGGAAAATACGAAAAAATAGAGACACATACACGTGTATTGTTATTATTATTGTGATCGTGTAGATGTACACCGATAAAATATCGGGAAAATGTGCGTTTCAATAAGTGTCTTAAAGGTTGTAAGCCATCGTTTCAATTCTGTGGGATCTTTGAGCTGTGTAAAATAGTCTGCTGATGATTTTACTTTCAAATTGGAGAAGAATGAATTAATATCTTCAAAAAAGAAAATTTGAAAAACATGCATTCTTCTTAACAAGGAAGAAAATTCAAGCTACGATAATATGAAGCAACTGGATGCTATTGAAAAACGTGTAGTAGATGACACCCCTTATTCTAAATTAATTGTATACATGATGCATATTCTAATAATCATATTGGTACAAAAAATTTAATCTATGTAGGTATATATTGTTTGATACGCATATAACTATTTATTATTTTAGTCCAACTCACAATAATCTGCGGTGGGCATAATTTCCTTATTATAAAATATTTTCACATAGTACAAAATATAAGTGTGTATTGAAATTTTTGTGCTCCATAGCTATGTTAAAAAACTGATAATTTTATGTTATTCCTTATGCCACCATGGTGTTTGTGTTAAAGATTGCATATGCGCAGTTGACGGATCGGGTCCCTGCCATTCCTACTTTTTCCGTCTGTCAATTCGTCTTTTTTAGATGTCTTAAATCGTCTTTTTTTCCGTGTGTTTATTCGTCTTATTTTTGTCTGCCAAAAACGATTACCGAGGCAGCGCAAAAGCGAACCTAACCTCACGATGCGACCAATCTTAGATGTCACATAGAACAAAGCCAGATGGTACGATGCCCTCAGCAAGATGGCGTGATTAGTACGTATTGGTAGAATAATCGAAAATAATGTTAACAAAGTCAAATGAAAAAAGAGAGCAGTTGATAGAGAGGACATCAAGGTATATAAATCGATATCCAGTTATTGAAATATACCGATAACTGTATAATTCGTCTGCTGTTATATGATAAATGTGAAACAGCCCAACATCCACTGTTCGGCATAGACCTCCCCTAACTGCATACCTAAACTGCTCTATAATAAACACCTCCTATAATAAACGCGAAACAGCCCAACATCCACTATTCAACATAGGCCTCCGGTTAGTGTATAATATTAATATTAGTCTGCAGATAAAACGAAATCTACCCTTTATAGGATCAGGTATAAACACCTATTCGATTCTGAAGAATATTTCGTCGCTTATTCTATATTATACATACACAGTGAATATAAAATTTACTCATATTATATTACAGCCCTTGGATTTGAGAATAGTATAAAATATTGTTGAAATATTAATTTCTGATACAGAATGTAGTTTTTCTATACATTTTTGTTCTTTTTTTAAAGCAAATGAGATTACAAGGAATCCTACCTTTCACTAAAGTCGTACACTTGGTTCACCTCATTAAAATCATCACAAGAAAAAACAATTATTTTATAAAATTCATATAAACATTTCACTAGGAGAAGTGATCACTTCACTATCCCAATTTAAATCACATTGCCTTTTTTCAATAACAGTCACCACTGCAGCATCAATTGGGTATCCGTCGGGGGCGATCCGTGTGGTCCTGGAGAATAATCTCCCTCGGGGGGCCAGTACGGAGGAGGGTATCTGGTTGCGGCGTCCTGTCGTACACTACACGTACTAAAAGCTGCGGGGGAAGGATAACCTTGCTGAGGATATGCTGCTGTATTGCAAGTTGTATAAGAGGCTAGTTGAGTTTGGCCAAGCCAATTATCGTATCTGAAAAGAAAGACCGTGTTTTAATATTTTTGAATGTCTAGAATTGTATATTTAAAATATCACTCTGAAAATTTCACAGAAAGAAGAAATTGTTTTCGTAGTTCGTTATAATTCTCTAAATTTAGCAGTAAGTAAGTCATTTAGTAAGTATTAATATTAGCCAAAGAGAGAACAAATCCTACTTCTGACGATATTTACGCTGAAGTTTAAACGCACTTCTAGAACATTGGGGTATTTTTTTATTTTTGGAGGTTAATTTTGGTTGGAAGAGAACTGCAATTATAACCCACAATAGCACAGTTTCCATGAGCAATCAAATGATAACAGCAATAAGTTAAGCATAGCAAGATCACTTAGAGTTGCGGTGAAAACAATCCTTATAATGCGATAAAACTGGTACAGTAGACTCCCTCTATAACGAAAACTGAAATGACAGACTAATTACCTCGTTATAAGCCGATCTCGTTATATCAGACAATCATAATACTGTGCATACATATGAATCTGTAGTTTTCTAAACCATTAACTTCCTATAGTAAAGCCATTCGGAGCAATATAAGATGCTAATAAATATTGTTTGAATGGTGTTTTTGAAAAAAAGTTATTTACTTTTATTGTCAATGAAATATATTAAAACATAAAAGAGTTGTTTACTTTTATTATCAATGATATACGTTAAAACAAAAAAGCTGTACTTATATTTTATATATTTTCTAAAGATGTGAAACAGTTGTATTTATTCATTGTAAAGAAGTTTATTGCGGGCTGCAGTTAAGTTTATTGAGGGGCTGTTTGAAAAGGTATTTATTTATAGCCACGACCGGACTAAAAACGTAAAAAACACAGATCTTATTTTCTCTCGTTATAACCAAATTTGCCTCGCTATAGACGGTTATGGTTCAATAGAAATTTCACGGGACATCTAATGTATCTCGTTATAAGCGAAACCTCGTAATAACCGTGTTCGTTATAGAGAGAATATACTGTATAATACGCTACCAGCGTGCCTTCCTGCAACAATCTATGTAAAAAAGTTGATTTTATTTTTGTTTTTTTGCACACGTGTCATTTGGAATAAAATACTTGAACAAAAATGAACGGCAAGTCTCTAGTGTACTTTTTTCATTATTTTTTACTATACAGCGTTCCACGTTAAGAAAATAACATTAGGCTTATGGAGATCAGTGTTGCCAAAGCTCTCAGGCATGCGGTTTACTAGATTGTCGATATATTTTTCGAATTTCCATTTTCAATTAACATTTAACTGTAAAGTCAGAATTACAACTGAAGAACCACAAAACCTTATTATCATTATGTAGTCTCAGAGAACGACATAAAATCGCTGACATACGTACACCGTATTATCTTAAGTTGCAATTAGTAATTAGATATACGCATTCCAAGCGGTCCGTTTATTTGCTTTTAAAGCTTTAATAGCCGGCAAAGTGCATGATTTAACTAGCAATATTTTCTACTGATTTCTATGATTCATGGTATATGATATTCTTACCGAAAAACAAATAAACTATCGTTACTATAATTAAAATAAGATAAAATAAAATTATCTTTTGTAAATACTATTTATTTAATTAAAATAATTTTCCCTACTTTTCATCTCTTGTTTCGAATGGGCACTTTTCAATGGAATCATTTTGAGGATTGTACCAAATAAAACGTAATTTTTTGACATACTAAACCAAAAAAATGTCGAGATCGTAGTTTACACACAATCCTAAAATTTTTACAGATACGTTAAAGTGAAGTTTAGTATTTATTTGCTAGACAAGGTTCTACAAGACTTTTAATTATTAATTAGGCCTATTTGTCATTACAATTTTTCCAGTACATTATTTATGTTTTTTTAGATGTCTCAAAACCGACTGCTTACAGAAGCTGAACTCCAGTATATAGCGAATCATCTAAATGATGAAGAGTGCTGTCTTTTCGAATTTGATGGCGATGAGGAAGCGGACAACAATTTCCCTGAGACAAGCTTAATTTCCAGAACTCCGTCACAATCCTCGACTACTAGTATCGACAGCCAGTAGACATGTTCCAGTACTTCAATGCAGCACTTAAAAAGGGTGCGCCAATATACTCTTACAAGAAAGACAAATAATTCTAGTGAAAACGAAGATTTTGATAATTCGGATCAAGATCCTGACTTTGATCCAGATGATGGATTTGGTTTAAAACACAAGTTGGCTAGGTTATTTCCTAAAAAATCTTTTCTGATGAAGAAGACGAGGATGAACACCTGTTCAAGAAAAACATTCCAATTTTCCTTTTCGAATCATTTGATTTTACTGAGTCTACAAGTGCCAATGTTGACATTAATTCAAGTAAACAAATCGACCTCTTCAGAGTTTTCTTTAGTGAGAGTATCTGTCAAACAATTTCCACAGAATCGAACTCTACGCTACCCAGAAGAATTTGCAGCTTTTAATGGATATGAAAGAACTCGACGCTTTCTTGGAAATACTTGTAGTCATGAAGTTTCAGAGTTCCAACAAGAACGTCATATTAGTCCAGCAATGAAAACTTCCATGTTGAACGTGTGACTAAAGTATTTATATTAAAAAGGTTCCTGAAAGTCTTGAAATTTTTGTATCTAAATAATAATGAAAATATGCCCCAACCGAAAACTAAAGAGTTTGATAAGCTCTACAAATTTAGATCATGCATAAACCATCCTTCAGAGACCTTTCAAAATGCTTTTACGCCATATAGACACCTATCAATTGACTAGAACATGTGTGCTTTAAAAGGACGTATATCACTAAAACAGAATATCCCAATTAAACCAATAAAAAGAGGCTTTAAAATTTGGGCATAAACGGGATCCCTTCTAAATTTACAATCAATCAAATCTACTGAATCAACGTCAGATATGTTAGAACGTATTGTTTTAGAACTTGTCGAATTATCAAAATCGTGGTGCATACACTTTGATTTTTTCACCACAATACCACTGATACAGAAACTACTGGAAAAGAAAACTTTTGCTTGTGGCACTGTAAGGCAAACAAGAAAATATTTTCCAAAACAAATATTATGTGTTGATAAAGAGCTTTCCCAAAATCAGTTAGTTCTGAGGAAATATCTGTGTATAAGTGGAAAGATCTACCTAATTTTCAAGAAAAAGCACAGGTTTTGAGAACAAACCCGGAAGCCCGGAAATAGATTATGACAAATACATAACTGGATTCTATCAATATTATGCTAACTACTAGATCGTATGGAAATCCAGACGTTGGTGGGTAAAAATATTTTACCAACTTTTAGGCGCAGCAATAGTAAACATCTTTATTTTATATAAGGAGACTGAAAAAAAAAACTAAGTTCTAAGCCTATGACTGCAATACAGTTCCGCAGTGAACTAGCTGATAATTTGATTATCTCTTTTACTTTCAGAAAAAAGTCTGGACCTCCGTCAAACTCAACTTTAAATGCTGGTTCACGCTTACCCACCAAGGGAACTTATAGGCGCTGTGCTCTTTGTGATTTATCTAAAAAGAAATAAATGCACAGCAATTTAATTTATCAAGTTTGTAGCGTTGCTCTATGCAAAGACTGCTTTGTAATTGTTCTTACCGGTCGCTATATATACCATTGCCCAGTAAGTATTAGTTGTTTATCAAAATGCACACTGGTAGCTGTATATACGAGCCTAAGATAAAACTAGAAAACAGACTAAAACCTGAAGAAGTACTAGACACGAAAAGTAAACAAAGAAGAACAAGAACGAATGACTGAAGAAAGAAAATATGAGCAAAGAAATTCAAGAAGTACAAGAACTAGGTAAGCCAACAGAGACAAGGGAGTTTTACCATAAACTAAAGAAAAGCAGAAAATAATTCAAACCGGGAACAACGATGTATAGAAATAAGGTGGGTTATAATATCATATTAACAGACCAGCAAAAAATACTAAAATATGGCAGAACAATTTAAGAAAAATCTCGGGGCAGATAGGATGGAGGCGAACTCTGATATACCATTAGACCAAGCAGACAACAGAGAAAAGAGTCCACTAACAATGGTCGAGATTTGAATAGCAACTACTCAAGGAAGGAGAAGACGGATTATTAAAAAAAATACATGAGCTCATAACAAAGTTACTGTTAAATAAAAAGTTACCAGCGAAGTGGAATAGCGATAGTATTGCACATTACATAAAAAACAGACCAGAATTTGGAAACTCCTGTGGAATCACGCTGTTAAACATAGTATACAAAATAATGATATATGGAACTGTGCATACAAAACTTTCTGGTATACTAATGTCAATATATTTACATTATTGTGAGAAAACATGAGTTTTTTATAAGACTACATACAACATAACATAAGCATAAAACCAATGCAGAAAAACGCTTTTTGGGTAGTGGTTGTAAAAAATCATCAACAAGATTCCTATTTTTTTTAGCGTAGACTAGGTGTCAATCTGCCAGCTACAACATGACTAATACCTCATACATAAAAATTAAATGACCGTAAAGTCCATAAAATATCAATAACAAAGAGCTGACTAATATGATTTAAGTACTGAAATTAAAATAAGATATAAGTTAAATATCATATTAGTCAGCTCTTTCATTTCAAAATCATCAGTGTGTTCAAAAAAAAGTGTACATAATATAATTTAAAATTCTTTTTTTATGTTATCTCCTTTTTACCTATATTTTTACACAAACAAGATGATGAGGTTTTCAGAGTTCCACAGCAAACTCTTGAGCTACTTTTTACTCAATTCGACAGCTGCTTTGCTATGGACTGTCCAAGTTGCTCACCACATTTTTTTATATATATATTTTTTGATAATTGACACTACAAGACTATTTTGGTACTTGACAGAAACTTTACTAATGCATTATAAATTCTCTCATTTCCATTAGCTAAGAGATTAAGGATATTGGATGGGGCCTGTATATTGAGATCATGTAATTGTTGAATAAAGCGATCTGTTTCATCCTTTTGGCATCCATTTGAAAATAATATGATCTAAATCTCCTTTTTTGCCACAATTTTGGCAATGATCATTTTCAAAAACTTGAATTTTATGTAGATGTGTGGGTTAACAGCGTGGCCAAATCCAAGATGTGTCATAGTTGTGATATATTTTCTTGAATATTTAATGGCTGTAACCACGTTCTATTCGGTATTTGATTTTGTATACTACAGTATCTAGAATGGTTGGTATAACGTTCCAACTAACCAACATTCGTTCCAAATATTGAGATAGTTTATTCTAATATAAACTACTGCATCACAAAAACATACAGGTAGTTTTTGGTCAAACCATTTTTTACACCTTTTTTGCCAGCATATCCACATACTCGTTATGCTTAAGACCGATATGTGCTTTAACCCATACAAAATTAATGTTTTTGTTAACTTTTTGCAGTTCTAAAATCCGTTTTTTAATTGCATATATGATATAATTGGAGGAGTAACTTGGATACTTAGCCAAACCCAAGGACAGGGAGTCCAATATAATTATTGCAGAATCAATTGTAGACTGTTTTAAAAATATCAAAGCTTTGCAAATTGCAATAGGTTCAGTATTAGCAAAGATTCGTATTAATAAACCAAAATATGTTTCCTGAAATAGAAATTTTTGATTTTAGGTATATACGAATAACTAGCACTAAAAACAATTTATTACAAAAATAAATTACATGATTCGAAATTACGAGTATGTCTATGCACACGAATAGAGTTATCTTGCTCCCGTGTGCGTGCTTATACCAAATAAACATGTTTTGAAAATATTATTTATATAATTCTGATTTTGTATTACACAATTGAATATCCTTGACACATGAAGACCACGGCTCTTATAATGTATGGTATATTTAAATCAATTTTTATTTTTTAACTTTTTTGAATATATATTTTTATTTGCTAGGTACTATTTGTCTACATCTTTCCTTCCTTGAATTAAAACCCGTCTCCATCTTTGTATTCTTGAACCAGAGCCTCCTGAACAAAATTATCACCAGCTGCCACTGCATCCATGTATCACATATGATTAAGTTTCGACATTACACTTTTATTAAAATTATTCTTTTATTAGAAATTTGTATTTATTATAGCATATTATGTTAAAGGTAGAATATTTTATACTAACCTGGAATAAGCAGGGGGATACGTAGGTGGGGTAAATATATTCCTAGGTAACGGTAATCCGTGCTGGCTAAGGGTGTCCCCGAAAAAGGCTTTTGGATAAGGTTGAGCAGAGCGATAAGGTCGCTTCATTCTTCTTCGTCTTCTGTAATTACCGTTCTCGAACATATCTTCGTACTGAGGATCAAGCGTCCAATAGTTACCCTTTCGTTCACCGCCACCTTCTCTGGGTACCTATAAAGAAAAACAGTGAAAGTGGTATTTTCTTATAAGAACTTAGCATTGATGTATATTATAAAATGTTTATCCAGTCTTATAAAACAAAAGGTAAACATTAAAAATTGCAATGAATTGAAGCGAAATACATCACGAATAACGAAATTTCCGCATTTCTGCAGCAACCTTGTTAGGAGATATTTAGTTGGTTAGCTCCTCCAATTCTTCTGCAGGTGTGGTCAATTGTTTAGAGAACTTTCTCGAATTCGCTTTTCTAAGATTCCACCTAGGTCGAGGATATGATCTTATTATTGGGATTGAAAGGTCGATGTTGAATACATATGTGGGAAGTCTGTAAGCACACTTCTAGCAGTTGTTAGTGATCTATCATTGGTATCTTTTAAGACAAAGCATAAATCTGGGTTATATTGTTTTCTCCAGGCAGCTGATTTATATGTTCCTCTGTCTTTAGCATTAACAACTAGATATGTGTTGTGCGCTTCGGACCATTTGACCAGTGGCTCCCTATTTTCATTATTCGTGGTAAGTATACTATACACCATATTTCGTGGTGGCTGTTGGAAGTCGACGCAGTATATAGTAAAATGTGGATGGTTCTTTACCACATGTGGTCTCCATATAGTGGCTGGAGGTTTATGTATGTTAACTACGGTAATCTCTCCAATTTTGGTGACCACTTTATGTATATTGTTGGCAGACATTTGTTCCGTTGCTCTGCTGCCAAATTTTGCTACTAATTCATTTAACTTTATGCAGGGTGCACCACGTGAAGGCGAACTAGCATTCCAATTATTGATAAGGGTCGCGGACTGTTCTACGATTTCGTGTACGGTAGAATCAATCAAAAATAACTTAACTATATTCTACAAATTATAAATTATCTAAATAGCCTACAAATACTCTACATACATATAAAATATAAATTGCTTCGCTGTCTTAGCAATAAATTGTATTTAGTTTCTCACAAACTGGACCGAAACTGATCCGGCTCGAAGGACCAATGTATAAAATTTGATATATAAATTCGAGTATAATATATTTCGAATATAAATGCTTATGTCCGAAGTTCTCGATCGACGATGTGAAATAATTCTTGAAGTCGTGGAGTAAGTATTTTATTGGTAGCTCCAAAATAAGTATACTCGACGGAAATTTCAAACAATGACCTAACGATCTTTATCGAGGTGAATATTCTGTTAAACTGCACATTAAAGAGTTCAACCCCAATTGATAAGCCCATAAATAAAGCTACAATTCATCCAAAAGGCCATCGCCTTGTACCTTGTGACTTGCACGTTGAACCGAGTGTTTACATAAATATAATTGGAACTAGAAAGTTATTGCAAACAGAATTTAGCAACTAATATAATTCAAATCCAAATATTATCATTCAAATAGGTAAGAAATTATGTACAGGTATATAGGAAGTTAGGATTAATGTAAAATTACAAATTAAGGGGTTTAATGTATGATGAACAATGCCAAAAAATAAGTAGGTAATGTAAAGGATTACTTAAAAAATTTGTACTGACCTTAATAAAACATTCATTTAGACTTAAATTATGTCTAATGGAATTCTGCCATCCTCTTTTGTTCCGTTCGAAGTAAGGAAACTTCGAAGTGATGTACTGATATATCTCTGAAAGTGTTGCTTTTTTCAAATGACTGCTCTGGATTGCCATCGTTATTAGCGCTACGTAGGAATATGGTGGTTTACTTTGGCTGTTGGTGGAAGATGAGGAATTGGACGTCGAAGTGGCTGTTGAGGAAGATGGTTGAGGTTGAGGCGATTGACAAGATGAATTTGAGGCAGTGCGGAGTTCGTCGTTGGACTCTACTCCAGGTGTCTGTGGACCAGGAGTGGTACTACCACCGGTCAATGTTGAGTTGGCTATCGAAGTAAAAGGGTTAACAGGTGACATAGCTGAAAAAAAAAATATATAAAGTGAAAATCGATATTTTTAAAATTCTCGAGGCAAAATTATTAATAAAAGTAATTTTATATATAAATGTTATGTTTATATGAGATTAAGCTACAATTGGTTGTAATAAAATTACATTTTAAATTAACTAATGTTAGATGTTTCAGTTTCCACTCCGGAAATTGTTATATAAAAAAAACTATTTTCTAAATTGTGCAAAAATGTACGACCAACAAGTTGTTGTTAGTAGTTAACCTATTATACAAGTAGGTGTACAACGAAATAAACCTAGAAAAAGTATTATGAATTTGGGAATTTGGAACATTTAGAGAATATCGAGGAAAAAAAGAAGATCTAAAGGTATTTGAACAATTTAAAGCTTTTGTTAGAGAAAAAAATGCCTACTAACAATTGCTAGAATAATAATTGTATATCAAAAAGAGTTATTCAAAAAAAACTTCGCATGTTACTTAAAGAAAAAAGTGGAAAATTTAACTTAAAAGTGCAAAACATTTCTTCTAGCATAAAAAATTCACATTTATTCATGGAAAAGACCTACCTTAATCAAAGATCGATCATCTACTTATTTTTAAAACACGACAAAACAATGGCAGAAGTAGTAAGGGATGTTACAAAAGGAGTTAAAAAAGGAGCCAATTGTGGATCAGATAACATATTAGCACTAAGTGAAATTTTATTTACCCATTATTGCATGGAAGTCAGGGAAGGTAACGAATATGAAACGGTATATTTACTTAAATAACAGAGTATACGATTTCGGTATGTAAATAGATTAAACCAATAACTTCAGAACACTCCGATCAAAATAGATATCGAAAAAAGCACAAAAGCGTAACATAAGCTGTACATTAAGTTATTAAGGAAGCAATAGATAGAAGCTCGAGATAGAAGCTCGGCTTGAACATCGAGCTGCAGGTTGAGCTTGTGACTCGTGTCGCCACCCAAGAGAAAGTGTCTCTATGGGTGTTTGATAGCAACTTAGAGTCTTTATCTCAATTGCTATCAAACACCCATAAATACACCTTCTCTTGGGTGGCAAGCCCTGAGAGTCATGCTTTGCCATGATGTAAATCTGTTTATAACTAAAACATTATTTAAATTTATCAACAGATATGTAATAATTTACAAAGTTAACAATATTTAAAAAGTTTTTACCCACATATTAGTGACTTCACTCATGTATACCTGGTAACTGCACTGATGATGAAGTTATTAGTCAGAAAACGTTGTGTGATGTATCTCGAAAGGGCATTTTTAGATTATATATACCTTTTATAAAGGTTTTTAATGAAGGTTTTTAAGAAATATATTGTTTAATAAGTTTAAACAGATTGTGATGTACGCAGACGATGTAAACTTGATGGGGCGAACCGTAAGAGACACCACATAACGTTATGTGAAGTATGAAGAAAATACGAAAGAAATAGGGCTAGCCGTCAACCTAGATAAAACTAAAATCCTAATGTAAGCATACGAAACTTGCCAAATTTGACAATAAATCACGCAAATATTGAAGTTGTAAAATAGGTCACATACCTCGGTGTACAGATAACTTAGGACGGTAGCGAAGAGGAAATACGGAAAAGGATAATGCTTGCTAACAAAGCATCTTCTCTCTGTGTTTAGATCCGCAAATTTCAAAATATATGAAACTATCATATGACCAATAGCAGCATATGGCACAGAAACATGGATCATGACAGAAAAAAACGTTATTAATACTTTTGAAAGAAAGATAATGAAAATGATATTAGGACCCATTTGTCATAATACTATTTATAAAATAAGGTCCAACCACGAGTTATATTAATATTACCAAAAACCCTCTATACCAAATTATCCAACAATACAAAGATAGCACTGGGCAGAGAACCTTGTAAGAACAAAACACCTAGTGGAATTATGGTGGGACGTCGGGCATGAAGTAATTCGTGTACCTCCGATGTATAAAACATCAGCGGAAAGACATCAGCGAGACCTGGCCTTTCGGCATATGAACTTTCGCTAGCCACTTACTGGTAATTACTTTCAATTCATCTTAGCGTCACCGAGGTCGAAAATAAAGCATTTTAGAGTTTGCTTAGTATTTCACAGATGTGTATTTCCTTTTTATTCTTTGATCGAAACCGTTTAAAGATATTTTTCGTCGTCAAATGAACGAAATATTCAAGTTTATATGTTTTGTTTATACCAAGTTGGGAAGCGAATGATTTTTAAGAATTAGCTCACTCTCGCTGAGGCGTTGTCAGCTGCTTCTAGCGTTTGTCCAAATTGTTCGTCAAATTTGAAATGTTTCTTTGTTTTTCGTCTTATGTAATGGAAGATTAGTAGCTTTGCAGTTAATTGTGCAGTAAGTGTAACGTTACGTACAGTAGTTACAGTTTCAAGTTATAAGGTTTTAAAAGATAACCATATGCTGCCATTATATCCAGTTGCACCTATTCCTGTTTTGTAAGAAGCCAAGTCGTTTAGTGCTACTTCAACCTCACTTATTTGTGCCTGGTCGTCTTTCCAGACCATTGAAGCAGTTTTTTTTGTTTGTGTTCAGAGATTTCCCATCCAGTTCTACCCCCAGAAATTTTAATAAATCCAGTTTCCACCCTCACAAGTTTCAGTGCGTTTTTAGTGAAATCAAGGTAACTTTTTTATTTTAAACTTTAAACAAAAAATAGACATTTTTTAATATAAATAATAATTGCTTTCATTAAAATTTAAAAATATTGTAATAATTAAAATTGTAAGTTTTAGGGCGTGGTCTTAGCTGTCATTTTATTTGTTCTGTTTTTAAATTTGGCGTTGAGATATGATAGCTTAGTTTTATTTTTTTTACACTAGTTTGTTTTGTATTTGAAAAAGGTTAACCTCGGTATATATTTTATTTAAAAAGATAATTTTTATTAGTAATGATTTACTTCTGCCACAGTTTATAGTCCAGTAACATTTGTAAGTTTTGTAGCAACGGATTTTGTAAACAAATGGGACATATGTAAGTTTTTTCTTCTTTATAATTTTGGTATAAATCTCTGTAACTATTAATATAGTATTTTTTGTGCCATCTGTATTTTGTACTGTTTGTGTTGAGACACTAACAAATGTTTAATTTATTTCTCTGAACCATTTTGTCTTTTTATTTTAGAAAAGTCTCCTAACCCCTGTTGTGTTTCTTTTTTTTTAGGAAGGAAGAGCCTTTTTTTCCTTTATCCAGCAAGACTAGGATTCTTCGAAGCGGCGTCCTTATTTTAAATAGTTAGAGGCTTTTCTTGTTGTTTTTGTAGCCCATTTGTCTAGGAGATTCATGTAAGTACCCCCTTTGTTTCATTTTTTGTAGTTGCCCCAATCCAACCCCCTTGACATTCACTTATACACGACCCAGCTACTCCAAATAAACCCTGAGTGCCGTTCGCATAAGTTTCGTTTATTTTGCTTGCCCTATCTCCACCCCAATAGTTTCTGTCCCCAACTTTTAACCCCCATAATAATACTCTATGTGGTAGGCAAAATATAACGTTACAAAGTGAGGACCGATGCTAAAGATATATTGAGGGTGGATAACTGGAGGAGAACAGCCAAGGAAATGGATGTTTGATGGCGGATCTAGGGGTGACCAGGGTTGTGACTTGTGTTGTAGCGCCATTGGCGAGATAGTACCCATATTAAGCAAGCAGTTTAAGATTACATAACTTTTCCAGCGTGTGTCGTTTATTATAAAAAATTGATGCGTAGCTTTCCTCCTTTTCCTAACTCAACTATCTTCTTAAAATTTAAAAAATTTACCTTATATAAATTATGTCACCAATTAATTGGATATGATTGCGTTTATTCCACATTCTGGAAATCATTAAATTTTCGAAATTTTTGTATTAAATGTAAACAAATAGCCAGCTGTATCCTTCGACATAATTCTTATAATAATTATTAACTAATTAAAAATACTTGTAATCAGAATTTCGTATTCAAACCAAAAACCTATTCATTACTTATCGCATCCAGTCAAGATCATCTTTGCGGTGCCAGTCCTTGATTAAAAAATATGGTACAAGATCAAAAAATCTAATTATTGGAGATAATCGTTAAAGTTGTTTACAACTGTAAGTGCCTAATACTATTTAGGCCTAATTATAAAACGAATCGCTCATTAGTGGAGCGCATGTTCTCTATTTATTGCGATAACCCGGGATCGTCAAGTTTATCATTTTTAATTCGATTTGCAGCCTCGGGAAAAGTTAACGAAACAATTTTATAAAATTATGTTTAAAGGATTGCTTTATTTGTCTGAATTTTATCAGATAGTTATTTTATTCATAGATTTGTTATTGTTTTTCTTCTTCTACCTGTATATAAGCAATTTTGCTTGATGTCACTCTATTCCTTGTACGAATTGTGTAATTTTTTTGCAATAACTACATAGTTAGTTAGTATTAAAATTAAAAGCAACGAAATACCTACCGAAAAAGGTATTGTACTAAATGGTTACCGGCTAAACAATATCAGATATGCAGATGACACCATAGTATTTGCGGACAACTTAGAAGACTTACAAGTTCTTATGAACAAAATCACGTATTACAGTCAACAATATAGACTCAATATAAACGTTAAGAAGATAAAGCTTATGATAATTAGCAAGAAGGTCAACTCTATGTCAACCAATCCCCCGTAGAAAGAGTGACGCACTACAACTACCTCGGCACCATAATAAATGAAGAATGGACCAACAAGCAGGATATTAGAGCTCGCATCGGAAAAGCTAGATCCACCTTCAATCGGATGGGTGCCTTCTTCAAGAGTCACAACCTCTCTCTTGATACAAAAGTAAGAATGCTGCGATGCTACGTCTTCTCTGTCCTTTTTTAGGGTGTTGAATCGTGGATCTTTGATATGTGCAGAAAACTGGAAGCATTTGAGATGTGGCTATATCGGAGAATGCTTAAGATCCCGTGGACTGCTTGCTTAATGTGACCGAGTCACACATGAGGAGGTCCTCAGAAGAATGAATAAGAACCGAGAGGTAATGACCACCATCAAATCCCGAAAGTTACAGTTCTTCGGACATATTATGCGAAATGAATCCAGATATGCTCTCCTTTAAGCCATCCTGCAAGGAAAAATATTTGAAAAACGAGGTCCAGGAAAAAAAAGAACATCTTGGATAAAGAACCTCAGAATCTGGTTCATCAGAATCTGGTTCAATACAACATCAGTGTAGCTTTTCCGCGCCGCTGCAGATAAAATAAAGTTTGCCATGATGATTGCCAACATTCGTAACCATACGTCAAATAACTGTCAAAGTGAAAATTTGAATTTAAAAGTTCTCCGAGAAAAATTATAGTTTTTAATAATTTTAAACAGTATTGATTTAAAATTTAAGTGCAAAAACCATAATAAACGGACGCGTTGGCGTGTCTCCTCTTTAATATTGCCTTGGAAAAGGCAATCAGACAATTAAATATTAGAATGAATGGAACTATTTTTAATAGATCGACGCAAATTCTCGCATTCGCTGACGATATAGTTATAGTGGGCAGAAGTATGAGAGACATGGTGCAGTGTTTTACAAGGCTTGCGGACGCAGCAAGTGAATTAGGACTTGTGGTAAACGAGGAAAAAACCAAATATATGTTGGTTTCTAAAAACCCTCGAAATATCCAACAAAGAATTCAAATTAACAACCATACCTTTGAGCAAGTCAAAGAATTTACATATCTTGGATCGCTAGTAAACGCAACAAACACGACAAGCGACGAAATAAAAAGACGCATAGCAATAGCAAACAGAACTGTTCACGGCCTCCAGAGACATTTAAAAAATAAAAATATAAAACGTGCACTAAAGCTTAATATATACAGGACCTTAATAAGACCAGTTTTGATATATGGGGCTGAAACGTGGATCTTATCTCAAAATGATAAAAGACTTCTTGGTATTTTTGAGAGAAAAATTCTTAGAAAGATTTTTGGGGCCGTAAATGAAAATGGGCTATGGCGTCGAAGATACAACTTTGAACTGTATCAGTTATACACCGATCCAGATATTGTGAAATTCGTTAAAGTGCAGAGACTTAGATGGGCTGGACACATTGCTAGGATGTCAGATCACGAATACACGAAGAGATTAACATTTTCAAAACCAGAGGGCACAAGAAGCAGAGGACGACCACGAATGAGATGGATTGATGATGTGGAAGAAGACCTACAGATTCTAGGGGTTAGAAGATGGAGGGAAGTTGCCAGGAATCGACAGGAGTGGCGACTTCTTTGTGAGCAGGCCAAGATCCACAACGGATTGTCGAGCCACTTATGATGATGATGAACCATAATAAACCAGTCGGTTTTCTAATTAGTATTGTGATTTACTTATGTATAATTAGGATTTTAATTTTGACCATATAGTTAAACGACAAGTGTTTTACGGTTGTAAACTTATATTTTGTTCCCCCAATGGGGGACTCTAGTGCAGGGACGTCCTCGTTGACGCAAATGTTAGTAGATAATAGTGAGGACCACTTAAAAATAACTAATAATCAAAGCATGATCATAAAAAATGTCAACAGTGTAGGTGCTGTCATGGAACCGGAAAAGAAAACCTTTAATTTACGCTCAGATAAGTATAATATTAAAAATATTTGGGTTTATATTGAAAAAGTAAATGTTGAAAATTTAGGTAGATTACATCCGATGACTGTTGGTCACATATTATTCAAAAAATTAAAGCTTACAAATATTTTAGAAATTAAAAGCATAGGTAGAAATCGCATCAAGGTTTTGTTAAAGTCTTTACTGGAAGCAAATAATTTAGTAAATAATCAAGCATTAAAATTGGAAAATCTTAAGGCGTACATACCTAATCATTTGTTGGAAATCAAGGGTTTAGTACGGGACGTAGATACTCAGTATGACGTAGATTATTTAATAAATACTATAGAGTCATCTTCTAAAGTTATTAATATATATAGAACTAAACGTAAAGTTGTTAATGATAATAAAGTTGAATTCATAGATAAAAAGACAATAATTATCACATTTGAAGGCAACGTTCTGCCAAATTATGTTTCTTTTAATAAGGTATTTTGTCCTGTTGAACAGTATATTGGAAAAGTCGTTCAGTGTTATAAATGTCTTAGATTTGGACATGTATCCAAACAGTGTAAAAGTACACAAGAACGGTGTATTCAATGTAGTGAAATTAAAGAAAAAGATCATAATTGTAATAGAGAAGTTGTATTTTGTATTCATTGTAAAAGTAGGAACCATCTGTCGATATCTAATAAATGTCCACAATATGAAAAACAGAAAAAAATAAAAAATATAATGGCTGAACATAACATATCTTTTGTAGAAGCACGTAATTACTGTGAAAAGTCCTTTTCAAATTTTGTAAGTAACAACTCCTTTGAATGTTTAGCAGAATATGAAAAAGATTTTCCTAGTTTGCCTACAACTAGTAAAATTATTCCGGTATCTAAACAAGTTTCACACAAGCCAAATTCTGTTTTTACTCACACTGATTTAAATTTTACGAAATCTCAAACAAATAAAAAAAGAAAAGTCAATTCACCAACTACACAGTCGTCTACTGAGAAACCAATGTTTCCTTTTGTTTTTGGACCTGATAAATCTTTACCTGTTAATCGAATTGTACCAAATTATGAAAACGTTGAAATTAAAAGAAATGTAACTGAAAGTCTTTCTACTTTTATATATCAGCTTTTACAAAGTATACAAACTTTTGATGATATACGATCTATAGATAAACAATTAATAGTCAATAATATTGAACAGGTATTGGAGGGTACTCTGATTAATACTAAATAAAAACCTAAGTCTTGTCAACCTAAGTTAAAAATAATGCAGTGGAATGCTCGTTCTGCTGTCTCAAATAAAAATAGTATGATGCATTATTTAGTAACTAACAAAATAGACATAGCTCTTATTAGTGAAACATGGTTTAAAAAAAATGTATTATATGATTTTAATGGGTATAATCTTGTTCGTAATGATAGGTTGGATGGTTATGGTGGAGTTGCTATACTGATAAATAAATCAATTTGTTTTACTGAACTAAAAATTGAAAATAATAATTACAATAACGAAATACAGTTATGTGCTATAAAAATTAAATATGGAAATAGTCAAATTAGTTTTATGTCACTATATAGAGCCCCGAAAATAAGATGCACGATAAATGATTGGATTAATATATTTTCCCAGTTACATAAACCAATTATAATAGGAGGTGATTTTAATGCCCATCATACTATTTGGGGTTCAAGTACAAATGATGGAATCGGAATACAGCTGATTAAAATGGCAGATGATCTTGAATTTACAGTTTTAAATAATGGACAACCAACAATACTAACTCAACCTAACCAAAATTACTCAATGATTGATGTAACTTTCTGCAGTCCGGATCTTGTTAGTAAGACTGAATGGTCTATCTCTTCAGACACGCTAGGATCAAATCATTTTGTTATACATTTGGAAATTTGCATTAAAGCCGAAACAGAAAAAATATTACCAAAAAATAAATGGAACATCAAAAAAGCTAATTGGCCTTTATATACTTCTTTAGTACAAAACTTTTTTAACCAAAATACTGAAATTCCAAATAACACATCAAGCAAATATGAACATTTAATTAATAGTATAAATTATGCTGCTCACATTGCAATACCACAATATAAACCTTTTAAGCCAAAAACTCGAAACCCGCCACCTTGGTGGAATTCTGAATGTGACACTATTATTAAAAACCGGCAAGATTCACTCATGAATTATAAAAAAGAACGTAATTTTGAGAACTATATAAAATGCCAATCAAACATGGCAAGTACAAAAAAACAACTAAAAAGTATTGCGAAACAAAGCTGGGTCAATTGGGTTTCTTCTCTTAATAAATCAATACCATCATCAGTACTTTGGACTCAAGCTAGAAAGTTATACAGAAAATCACCAACAAAAAAAAAAATCTTTTGAAAATATTTGGATAGAAGAGTTTTTTGATATAATTGCTCCTCCAACAGTGATATCTATGCCTAATAAACCTAAGAAAATAGTAACCGACAAAAACCACTTTTTACTTCAACCGATTAGACAGACAGAACTAAGCTATGTTTTAAATAATCGTTCTAGCACAAGTCCTGGTTATGACCACATTAAGTATCCTATGCTTGATCTGCTTCCTCCAATCGCTAAAGATCTTTTATTGGAAATATTTAACGAATTTATGTCTGCAGGTACGGATGAATTTAAAGAAGTTATTGTAATCCCAATTTTAAAGCCAATGAAGGATCCGAAACTGGCAAAATCATACAGACCAATTTCACTTATGTCTTGTGTTCTCAAAGTATTAGAAAGGATACTAAAAGTAAGGCTTGAATGGTGGTTAAGTGAGAAAAAACTACTTCCAAATTCTCAGTTCGGTTACAGACAAGGATGTGGTACTTTGGATGCACTCGCTACCGTAGTAACTCACATTCAAAATGCATATTCTCGCAATACGTATGTTCCACTATTATGTTTGGATATTGAAGGTGCATATGACAGTGTTAATTTAGATATGCTAAAAGAAAAAATGATTCAACAATTCCAAATACCTTTCCTGCTTGCCCAAAATATTGTCAATTTCTACTTAAACAGGAAAATATATATTAGGATGGAAAACAATCAACTCATTGGACCACGTTTTAATAGTTCGGGTCTTCCACAGGGCTCAGTTGTAAGTCGACTTCTATTTAATCTTTACACAGCCGATTTTCATAATATTAGTATCGAAAAAATTTCATTTAATACAATACAATATGCAGATGACTTCTGTATCTATACTGAATCTAAAAAATACAATGACGGCTTAAACACATTGGAATGTGTTCATGAACATTGCTGTAGGTGGTTTAGAAAAAATGGTTTTGAGTTGGCAAACAACAAGTCTAACATTTGTATATTCACTAGACATAACTTGCCTCAAAGAGAACAAATAATATTAAATGATAATTATTTTCCCCTCTGTAAGTCGATAAAATATTTGGGTATGATTTTGGATACAAAACTGACCTGGAAACTGCATGTTGATTTTATGCTTGATAGGTGTAATAAAGCACTAAACTTTCTCAAATCAATTACAAAAACTTGGTGGGGTGCTGATGTTGAAACATGTCTTCTATTTTATCGTTCTTATATCAGGTCCATTATAGATTATGGCTCTGTACTTTACGGATCCGCTAGTAACAATATTTTAGGCCGTATAGATGTTTTTATAAACACAGCTTTGCGGTGTTGCATGGGTGTTATGAGATCTACCCCTATTGAACCACTTTATGTTGAGACAATGGAACCGCCCAGTAAATTTAGAAGAGAATATCTCAGTCAAAAATTTCTCCTTAAAGTTCGTGGTTACAACACTTGTTTATATAAAGATATTAGTAGTTTAAACTATTTCGACTTAACAAATAAATATTGGACTCACAAGAATTCTCCACCCTTATGCGAAGCATTTCGAAATACTGCAAATAAAGATACTGAACTTACAGTTGCAAATAAAGTGGTAAATTTTAAAGATTTCTTTGAGTTACTGGATCAAGTACATATAATACAACCTATTTATCATGAGAACCCTTTAATAAGTCGTATTGTTTTAAACAACTATCTAACAAATTGGCCAAAATCTGTTTGTATTTATACAGACGCATCTAAAAGTTCAAAGGGTACTGGTTGTGCCTTTTATATTCCAGATAAATTTATAGAAAAAATGTTTAAACTGCCCACAAATTTCTCTATTTTTAGTGCCGAGGCTGCGGCCATATATGAAGCTTTAATTTATTTTAAATTTGCATCCTATAGTTCAGCAGTAATTTTATCTGATTCATTATCTGTACTTACAGCTATTCAAAAACCGCAACTACCATGTAGTACTTCTAATCCATACATTTTTTTAATTAAAAAATGCTTATTTGAAATTAATAAATACACCCAAAAAATACAATTGATGTGGATCAAAGCACATTCAGGACTTACATATAATGAACACGTAGACCAGTTAGCTAAAAATTCCATCATTCATGGAACACTAACCAACTATCATCCTTGCATTATAGATGCTTTTGCTTGTTCAAGAACTGAACAAATGAACAACTGGAAAGCACACTGGGAAAAGTACTGTAGTATTTCAACAACACAATATAGTTTGATACAACCAAATATTCCAAAAAAACCTTGGTATAACAATTTCATCCTCCCTCGCAAATATATAACTACCATCAGTAGACTTAGATTTGGTCATGCATGTTATCCTGCACATTTATTTAAAATAAATATATTAGATTCCGATATTTGTCAAAAATGTCAGATTAAAAGTGACTTAAACCACATATTTTTTGAATGTCAAAAGTATAAACAACACACCAACAACCTTATTAAAAGAATGATGGACAAGAACATCCCACTTCCTGTTAATATTCTCTTTCTACTATCACTTAATGAAAAGAAAATGTTTGACTGCTTGATAAACTTTTTGTCTGATAGTAAAGTATGCCTGTAATTAGATTTGTAACCTATGTTTGGAAAAAATAAAAAAAAAAGATTAAAAAAAAAGGAATATAAAAAAATACTTAAAAAATTAGATTAAAAAAATAAATTAAAAAAAAAATAAATTAAAAAAAAATAAATAAAAAAAAAGATTATAAAAAAATATTAAAAAAAAAAATTAAAAAAAAAGAAAAAATAAAAAAAAAAATAAAAATATAGTAAAACATTCACTAAGAGGATCTAAACCTCCGAGGTGTTGAATCGGGTTTATGTCCTAACGTAGTGATTAAAAAAAAATATATATTACCATAGTTGTATTTATTAACATAGTAGGTAGATATTTTTATTTGTAAGATGTATACACTATGTATTTCACGTCTGTCAATAACTGAATTATAATTAAGGTATAATATAGTATTTATTAACATAGTATGTACATTAGCTAAGTACGGAATAATTATATTATTATTATTATTATATTAATCATGTTTCACTAATTCTTTAAATATTTATATGCATATTTAAATTCGAAAATAAAGCTCATGCTGATTGTGACTGGCTGAATGACAATTGTCCAAGCCAAGAAAAAAAAAAACATTCGTAACGGATAGGCATATCAAAAAGAAGAAGAAAGACCTACCCGTATTGTATGGCAACCTTTGTTTATTGTGAGCAGAATTGCTCCTAGAATATATTTTATTAATTGCAAAATTATTTTTTAATTCTAATGTATCACAAAAATTTAAGAAGCTCCTGTAAGAAATTTAACAATTGTGTTAAAGTGGGTAAATTGTCCAGTTTGCAAGTTTGTCTTTCCCATTCCAAATTTAAACCCGAATATAATTATTTATTCGCAAACCAAAAGATTAATAGAGGATCCCAATTAGTGATATCTCGCCCTAATTGCTTAGTTTGCTCCTCCATGTTTATGAATATCGTTTACAAAATTCTGGACTTTTTCTGCTGCTGGTTTATGAATATTTTAGATAGAAAAAATTGTTTTCAAGTGTTCATAAATAAGTTTTTTCTTATTCTCGAACCCAGGTAACCAATCACGACAAAGATTGTTACTTTGGCCGGCCAACCACAGCCCTCGTTATTAACTGTGTGCTGAAAATTCTCAAACACGATGTGTATAAAAGAGCAGCACATCTTCCGAACGGGATCCAGTCGTCATACACTACTAGCCCCGTAAGACCTTGTTGGTTCGGTGCGATACGAAGCTACCTTTGAGTTTTATTAATTAACCAATATCCTGCTATCGTCGAAGACGTCCAAAAATTGAAGAATAATACCTAATAATGGTTATCCAATTTAGAAGTTAAATCATCAAGTATACGAGAACCGGCGTGTCGACTACAAAACGCTTCCTGACAGTAGAACACGACTTTCTGAGATAGAAAAGACATTGGTCCTATAACTATCTCAAATCGTGTTGAACTGACACAGCTTTATTTGGGCCTGTCACGGTAAAGAGCGAATAAAAGCCCCGACGGGGACTTGTAATTGCTTTTCCGATCAGGTTGAGCTGCAATACCACTTCGTCTCCAAAACCTTATGTAAATAGTAACTATATGAATTACTGATACTGGAACTTCTTGCCCGTAGTGGCCGGTATCTCAATCAACTCCTTAAATAAGGAAGACGGACTCTCGAAATTTGAGATCCTCTTCGAGAGCGACGGTTGTAGATCGTCCAGAAACCCCTGAAAACCAGGAGGACGCTACGGCCGTACGACACCTACTTGTAATATAATAATGTCCCATGCAACGTCATAATTATCATAAGTTAGCGAAGGTCCCTCTAACGCACAACGTAAATAGTGGATTTTTTGCGTATCGTTTAATCATAAAAATCACAAACCAGGGATCAGAATTAATGCCAGAAATAACTCCATACGAAATCAAAATGGCACTTTTAGAAATGAAAAAAAAAACAAATCCCCTGGCGATGACGGAGTAGTGATCGAAGCGATCAACCTAGGTGGAAATAAAATTATCCAGACTTTCACCAAGCTTTTCACCGAATGCATCTACCATGGAAAAACTCCTTCTTAATGGAACAATGCAGTCATTGTTTTATTATACAAGCAAGTAGACATAACAGATCTAAAAAACTACCGTCCTATTAGTTTGTTTTCACACATAGATATATAAACTTTTCACAAAAATTATCAAATAAAGACTTGACGCCAAATTAGACTTCTATCAGCCTAGAGAACAAGCTGGATTTAGATCGGGATACAGCACTAACGACCACTTACTAGTCATAAAGAACCTGATAGAGAAGTTTGCAGATTACCACAAACCATTGGCACTGATATTTGTCGACTACGTGAAAGCATTCGATGACCAGAAGCCATCAGAACATGTTACAAGCATTGACAGAATGCCGAATAGACCGTCGCTATACTAACATAATCAAATATATCTACCAAAATGCCACAGCTAGCGTAAGACTATCTGAAAAAGAAACAAATAAATTCTGTATACAGCGAGGAGTACGGCAAGGAGACACCGTCTTTCCAAAGCTATTCACGACGGTTTTAGAACATATTTCGTAACTACGTAAGAAGATACATCTGAACGAGCATGGTATCAACATAAATGGAGAGAAGCTCAGTTAGTTGAGATTTGCAGATGACATCGTACTTATAGCCGATCCTATGCATGATGCAATAATAATGTTTAAAAAATTATTTCACGCTTGGAGGTCAAACTTTGACCTCCAAGAACTTTGATAGACCCTTTGGTCAGAGAAGAAGAGAAAGACCCAGAATAAGGTTCCTTGATAAGGTCGATGAAGACATGGGAAATATGGGAATATGTGCTGGGCGGAAGAAGTAAGAATGATGATAATGAGTCAATTTGCCGTTAAATTTAGGTAAAGAAATGTCCGGTAATTTACTACCATCTGTTTGTTGATAAAATGTTGGAGGAAGACAATATCCTAACCGCGTAGATATTGATTCGTCTATTTTATTACCGTATGAGTATTGTTCTAAAATGTGCTTTGCTACTTGCATTGCATCAAAAAATGAATGTTCAAATAGTTGCTGTTCGACTAGCTGCTCTTCAGCTTGATCGTCAGCCTAAAATTCGATAAATGCGCTGTGATATGTGATATTTAAATTCTATTAGTAAGTAATTTTTCGCATGATTATATCTTTCCTTAAGTTTAATTATATCCACGAGGATGAAATCGGAAATTTTACCGGCAATATCGTCTAAAAATGTAAAGATTGTTAGCCCTGCCTTTACAGTACCCCTATTTGTATAATATATAATCTCATTAATCCGGATATTGTATAGAAAAACACTAAATCTTTGACAGATAGCTACAAGTTTGATTCAAAACAAAGGAATTCAAATGAAATAGGAACGCTGTTTTATATAAATATTATAGTCGACTAGCCAAATAAAAGTTCAGGTTCTTAAAAGAAACAAAAGAGAAATGTAAAGAGAAACCAGAGGCCTACAAGAAGTACAAAACATCAAATACTCCAGAATCCCGAGACACTTAGAGAAGAATACGAAATGAAACAAAAAAGCAGTTGGTAAGAAGAACAAAAAATGAACACTGGGAACAGTTTACAAAAAGGATGTAAAGCGACTTCTATGGTACACAAAAACAAATATGTAGATTCATAAGAAACCAACGGAAAGAAATGGCAGAATTGTAGGAATACAATAACATACCAGCACACGAATGGGAAAGATACCTGACGAAACTGTTTAAAGCAAAGGAAAATAATAATCAACACAATAACGTACCTGAATTAAGACCCGAAATAGAAATCAGTTTTCAGGAAGTAGAAATAGCCATAAATTCACTCAAAAATAGAAAGTCACCAGGACCAGACGGAATAACCAACGAGCTTCTTAAACACGGATGAGAAAGTATAACCCTAGGGATGACAAAAATTATACAAAAACTAATATTGCACTGCAAGATACCAGACGCATGGAGAAACAGCATAATGATTCAAATGTTCAAGAAAGGAGATAAAGAAGACCCCAACAATTATAGAGGTATAAATCTACTGAACACCGCACTTAAGCTTACCACAGAAGTCCTAACCAACAAAATCAATAAACTAACAACTTTATCATATGAACAATAAGGATTCAGATTCGGAAGATCCTGCGTAGACGCCGTATTTGTACTAAGACAAATCACAGAAAAGGCCATCGAGTACAATAAACCAGCATATCTATATTTTATAGATTTGACAAAGGCTTTCGATCGCATCCAAGTCGAAGACGTCTTATACCTACTGTATAAAAGAAACATACCAATCAATATTATACAAACTATTGAAGATATCTACTTCCATAATCAAATACAGGCAAAGATAAATGAAAATCTAACACAGTGTATACCAGTACAAAGCAGAGTCAGACAAAGTGACTCGTTAAGCCCACTTCTCTTTAATATAATAATGGACGAAATAATACAAGCAGTACGTAAATTCATGGTTACAGAATGGGGAACAAAGAAATTAAAATATTATCTTATGCAGACGAAGCCGCATTCATCACCGAGACAGAAGATGAGCTCCAAAGATTAACACACATCTTCAATACAACAGCCAAGAAATACAATATGATAATATTGGCAGAAAAAACCAAATGTATAACGTCTAAATACCCACTACGATGTAAAATCGAAATTGATGAGAAAATAATAAAGCAGGAAGCAATTTTTAGATATCTGAGAATAGATATAACTAGTTACGGAAATGTTGAAGAAGAAGTACGACAACAAAGCTTAAAAGATAGTAAAGCGGCGGGATCTCTTAATGACAGAATCTGGAAGAACAAACACCTAAGACAAGACACAAAAACAAGAATATATAAAGCAGCAATTAGACCTATATTAACATACACGGTGGAGACAAGACCTGACACATCTACAACGAGATGACTACTAGAAACAACAGAGATGAAAATACTTCAACGAATATCAGGGAAAACTCTGTTGGATAGGGAGAGAAGCGAAAGCATAAGAAGAGCATTCAATATAGAATACATAAATGGCTGGGTGACAAAACGGACACAGAAGTGGAATGAACACATTAGTAGAGTGACAGAGGATAGGATAGTACGAATAGCACGAGATAAGTCACCAAATAGACGAAGAAGTATTGGCAGACCAAGAAAAATATATTGTAATAATTTAAACAAATTAGGAGGCTAATATTGAAGAAGAAACAGGCTTTAAAACCTAGAAGACAAGAAGGAAGAAGAAGGAGAAAACTAGCTAACTATATCGTTCGACAGCAACGAAGATTTTGTTAACACTTGTCTGGATCGCCTGGTGGTTTTGTTTTGGAACTTCTCAGCTTATATGAGTGCACATGCACTCTTCATGCACCTGTAGTTTATTTTCACTTAATTTCTGGTACAACTATATTACATATTTGGCTCGAAGGACCAGTTGTTTATAGTACTAGATATTAAAAATAACTCATAGACTCAAAACTGTATCGTATTTATTGATAAATAAATAAAAGTAACTTTACAAATTGTATATTGTGTACACATACTTATAGACTATTGAAAAAAAAGTGTGAAGTGAAGGCAATGTCTGTCCTTGCGTACTCGAAGGAACCGGAACTGCCACTCGACCTTATCCCATTCGGCGTTGTCAGCTTTACAAACATGCGACACACAACCAGCACACAAGTGCCACACTAAGTATAATTTGTGGCGTAAACAGAGATATCTTAATTTTAGAATTTTATTTATAAATTCAGCTTGTTAAGCTAATTTTTATTTAAGTATCTAAATTGTTTTAAAATCAATATATATATTATAATAAAAAATATAAATATATTTACCGCAAACATATTTTACAAAGTAGTAACAAATAATTTTTAGCATATTAACAATAACAAAACAAAAAATGTGACATCTGTTTAGATTTGTATGTAAAACAAATCAGTTGTTGGCATTAATTCGTTTTAAACAATTTAAGTCCATTTGCAAATATTTTGATTTTCTATTTATCAACAAGTACTTCAAAGCATAACACATTTTAAAATTTTCCACAAATAATCATCCATTAAGAAATTAATTAATTAGAAAGAAGAATCGTTTGTTTTAAAAAAAACCTGATTCTTTATACAGTTGATATGTAATGCTAAATATTTTAAATAAATATGTAATAATTATTTTATTATTAAATACCAGTTAATGAAAGAATATACAGTATTAGCGGATTTATAATCTTGTTTTATAAACATACATTTCCAACAAATGGGATATCGTTGTGAATAGTAATAGCAGCGCCAATAATAGTAATCGTAGTTTTAATAACAATAAATGTAGAACTCATAGGCCAGTTAATGAAAGAACATACAGTAGTATCAGATTTATAATTGTGCTTTTAAAACTGACTATTGGTCAAATCTTCTATAGATTTTCACACAAACTGAGCTACATTTAGTATCTTTTCTTCAGAAACTAGAGGAGAGAAGGGTATTATGGAATAGTCGGGAAATATGGAATACCGAGTTTACAGCTCTCTTAAGTGCTGCTATCGTTTGGAAATACCATGAATTACAGAATAATACTGCCATTATTGTTATGCAGTTAAAGTTGACCGCTTGTTGTTGCTGTACAACGCGCTACAGAAGAAAGTTTGTTTTGTGATCTTCAAAACTTTTGTAGGTACGTTTTTAAACATTTTAATCTACTACTATACATTTGATTTAAACATTGGGGTTTTTTTATTTAAACATTGTTTTGTCCATCAGTTTAAAGGTTATTTTTCCAAGATGGTGTGTCGGTTATTATGGAATAATAGGTATTTTATAATATCCGACGTCAAAGTATAGTGTTCCAGAGAAGGAAGGAAGGTGAGAGAAATAAGCGAAAGCTTTGGAGTCAGGCGGAGATGGTTAATGCTATACAAGCTGTTCGTGAGAAAAAGATGGGGTACCCTAAGGCATCCAAGAAATTCCAGGTTCCCAGAGCGTCTCTCTTCCACCTTGTCAACATTTAGGAGAAGGACAGGTAGCAGTCTTAACTACTCTTGGTCGAAGGTCAGTTTTCCCTAAAGATGAGTTGCAAAAATATTTACTTGAAATAGAGGCCATTTCTATGGGCTCTTAGAAAGAGTTGTCTGCAGCTTATCAACTGGTGGTTCACAATAATATCCCCCACCCATTTAAAGATAAATCTCCTGGCAAAGACTGCTTTTATGCTTTTATGAAAAGAAACCCAAATTTTTCAGGCCGTAAACCAATGGGTGTACCTTTTGCCAGAACTAGGGAGTTTTTTGTCCTGGTCAACCAAAACACAATTATCCTCCTAACAGGATATATAATGTTGATGAAACAGGTTTATCTCTTGTAAAAAGTAAAAGTAAAAGTTTTTCATGTAATAGGCCTAAAAGGAAAGACACAAATTGGGTCGCTTACTTCGACTGAAAGGGATTTTCTCGTGACTATTATTTCGTGTATGAGTGCAGGAGGTGACTTCATTCCTCCTCTTGTGATATTTCCGAGGAAGAACATGAACTAACAACTTCTTAGAGGTTCTTCTCCAGGGACCATTGCATCATGCCATCCGTCTGGTTAGATTGAGACAAATATTCTTACTAAATGGTTTAAACATTTCATTGCTGTAACAAAACCTTCAGCTGATTTGCCCATTCTGCTTCTCCTTGACGGACACATAACCCACAAACGGAACATTGATGTAAGTAATTTAGCAAGGGAAAATCATGTTACGATTTTATGTCTTCCCCACATAATTTACATAAAATCCAACTATTGGACAAAACATTTATGGGTCCGTTAAAGTCTCTCTATAGTAGTGAAGTGGGATCTTTTTTAAGAGATAGCTTAAGGTTCTTGAGTGTTTTTGATATGGTAGAATTGTTTGGCAAGGCCTAACCTAAAGTACAACTTAGGGGCATAGCAGTAAACGGCTTCAAAGTGACTGGTATTTATCCTGTTAATAGAAATGTTTTTAATAGTGAAGATTTTATTGCTTTTACACTTACTGTTTCACTCAACTATTTCTAATTCATTTTAATCCTGTTTTTCTAAAAGTCCTATTGTGGTTTCCTCTGACGTTTCTTAATTAAAACTTTTTGTCCTATCGAAAGATATATATCATCACCACCTCCAAAAAAGCAGAAGTCAAATAGACGCAGGATAGCTGAATGTTCTTCTATAATAACCTACTCTCCATATAAAAAGATCTAGAGAACGAACTGAATGAAAAGACCAGAAAAAAGGACCAAAAGTTTCAAAACAACAAAACAAGACCAAAATTCAAAGATCTCCTGTTAAGAAATTAAACTTAGAACTACCCTCTTCTAGATCTAAACCTATTAGAGATGATTCCAGTGTAAACAATGATGGATCATTTTTCTCTGATGTATCATCTGTAATAAAATTCATGCCATCAGCTAAAGAATCAGAAAACAAAGACTCTGAATGTATCTTCTGTAATGGAAAATTCTCCGAAGTTGAACGAGGAGAGATTTGGATTTAATGATTAAGCTGCTCTTTGTAGGTCCACCTTGACTACTGGAGCAGAGAAACTTAAGGTCTATAAAAAATTGCAGGTTTAAACAAAAACTTCACGAAAATGGAGTCTTTACCCCACAGGAAATAAGGCCTTCACATTTAAAAGCCTCCGGAGAGCATTTTATATGGCTTTTGGCTGAAACTCTCGATCCACTTCCGATGACAAAGAGAAGAAACAAGTACTTAATGGTCATAATGGATTATTTTTCAAAAAGCCTGTAATAAAAGCCGCTTATAATCAAGAAACGACTACAGTACCAAAATCATTCATAACACATGTCGTATTAAGACATGGAGTTACTTTAGAGTTATATTTTAAAAAAACTCGCACTGCGCCCCTCCATCTGCAATAAAATGTAAGGGTCGAAAGAACTACTGGTCGATGATTACCGAAGAGGAAATGAAGTTTCGTCTAAATCTTTTTTTCTAAATTATTTTATTTCTTTTTTTAAATGAAGAAGAAGGTTCATTCCTGACACACATCGAAAATTTGAAACAAAAATTGGAAAAAGTCTACAAATTTACTCGTAAAAGTTTGAATCTTCAAAGTGATAAAGCCAAGGCCAGACTCAAAATCTCTGCTACCGGGACAACTTTCTAAAGGGGTGACCCAATATGGTTATAAAATCCCACACGTAAGAGAGGGCTTTGTCCAAAACTTCAACGAAACTGGAAAAGTCCAAACACCGCCCTGCAGAAAATAAACGATCTGATGTACCGCATTCAGTTTTCGGCTAGCAGTAAACCCATGGTAAACCAGTTACTCGAGGAGAATATCTATAAAGGAGGGAGTATTATTACGACAGTTCCGTGAGATTTATTACATATAGAAGAAGTCCGTCGAATCTTTTCTCACAGTGACATGTTATTAAGGCGTATTTCATCTAATAGGCATATTTTTATTTAAACCTGATTCTAGTCTACGTTCAAATAGGTCACCCTGTATATTATATTTAAGCAATGATTCACTCTATACTTGATGCCACGTGTTAAATTCAAGGCGTTGTATTGACCCAGGAAGTTAAGAGGTGCCCCAAAAGTTTGAAATATAATATTATCAAATTAGTTAATTTTTTGAATAAGCTGATAAATAAAAGATTCTCCAAAAATAAAGCAATTAATGAACTAAAAAATACGTCCAATTAAGGAACAGCGTTTCTTACATTATTTCATACAGTTGAATAAACAAAATTTCCAAGAAAACAATATATTCTTTTAGATAAGCCGCTACAGGAGATAAAGATGGAAAAGTGATGACAGTGATAACAGCTGATTTTTTTTCTTTCCTTTTTATGGCATTGGCATAGCTAATAATTGACCAGTTATAATAGCTGATTAATTAGTAAATAATTAGAATTAACTATAAAAAAACGCTAAACTTTAACATTACAAACGATATAAAATGTTTAAAACCCCTTTTTTTCGCTTGCACAAGTACGGTTTTCGAAACTAAACAACTCCCTCTAATGCCATCTTCATGGAAGCATTTTCCTTGGCGTGAGATCATTTGTAATGTGAAAGTTTAAATTCAGCGTTTTTTAGACATATTTCTAATGTCTTTTTTGCCAAAACTCAAAATCGAAATTTCATGCTATAGGTTTTGAAGAGTAGGCTCTAGCAATAGAAATTCCTTAGTTACCGCTGGTCGGTCAATGGAGGTGATAAATTTTATAGCAGCATTATTTATTCATCCGAACAAGCCATCTAACAAACATTGAATATACTCTTCTATTGGGATGACTTCTTGAAGCAAAAGGTAAAACATGGTGAGTTTTTCTATAAAGGTTGTTACTTCTGTTACAGAAAGCATTACATTGAATTTTCCAGCTTTCTTTTAATTCTTGTTTACGCAGCGAGACTAAATAACTTCTATTGAACCAACTAATTTCTAATCCTTTTGAAGCCGCTTCTTTAGCAAAATAATCTACTTTGGTGTTACCCGAGATACCAGCATGTCCCTTTACTCAAATGAAAGAGACTGCATTATTTCTTTTAAGTAAGTTTAGTTGATTTCCTAAAATTTTGACGATAATACTGTTTTTGTATATATGCTTATGCGAATTATCTAAAGCAGACAACGCAGATTTTGAATCCGACAGGATAACTATTTGTTGATCAGCCTTTTTCTTCTCAATAGTCTATTCCAGAGCTTGATATATTGCAAACAGTTCTGCGAAATAAATAAAACATTGTTGGTTTAATTTAAACATAATGTGTTCTTGATTATTTTTGATATATACCGCACAACCAACTCCTAAAATGGTTTTTTACCCATATGTGAATATCTGAAGTTGAATGACGTTGTTATCATCAAAAGTAGGGTAGAGTAGGGTAAAAAACATATAATCAACATCAACCATGCAGGGTTATTAGTGGAGTAACGTACACAAGAGTTCATTTTATTTACATTAAATATATGTATATAAACGTAAATCTTTTAAATAATTTATTACATGGTCAGTGTTTATGGTTAAAGTGGTTTTGATGTCATCTGAGATTCCATATTTTCTTCTTGTTTCTTCGTGGTACTGGCAATCAATCAGAATATGCTTCACCGTCAATGGGAGAGAACAGTTTCTGCAGGTTGGAGAAGGTTCTTTGTTGATTAAGAATCTATGGATCAGGGCAGTGTGTCCAATTCTTAGTCGGTTAATTATTACTTGGTCCCTTCTATTGGATGGATTATTTAAGATGGTCTTCACAAGGGGATAAATCTCATATAGTTTGGTTCCTGAATCTTTCCAGTAGTCTTGCCATATGTTCATACAGTAATCTTTAATTAGGTTTTTGAGATCGAAATATGGGTAATTTATTGATTTGGTTGTGTATTGTGAGTTTATTCGACTTGTGTTTGCTAGGTTATCCACTTTCTCATTTCCAGCTATTCCTACATGCGACGGTACCCAGATAAATGCTACTTCTTTTCGAGTTGATTGAATTACATTTATCTCATTTTTCATAGCCCGTAATATTGGATTTGTAGGGTATATTTGTTTTACACCTAATAGAGCATTTAATGAGTCAGTGATGATGACACATTTATTCTCACTACGCGTTTTGAAGAAAATTAAGGCTTCCAAAATGGCTGTGGTCTCGCCTGTGAGAATGCAGCAGTTTGTAGGTATGGATATAGTGTGAGTAGTGTATTTACAGTAGTATGCAGCAGCATGTCCGTCATGAGCTTTAGAGGCATCACTGAAAATTTGGAGATGATTAGGATAATGAGATATCACTTCGGAGTACAAGTGCTTAATGAAAATCGGATTTGTAGTTGATTTGGGGTATTTTGTGAGGTTTAAATCAATGGTAAGTGGTTGAATTATCCATGGAGGAAAATTTACACTGACTTGTAGAGATCGATTTAGCTTATCCATATCAAAGTTAGAAGATTTTATTCGTTCTATAAGGGGAGTACTATTTTTAGTTGGTTTTGTAGAACCAATACTGGGATGACAAATTTGGGAGAATACTGGATGTTGTTTCTGTGCTGATATTTTCCCTATATAGTTTAGGGATAGTTGTTGGCGTCTAATATATAGAGGTGGTTCTCTCGCTAAAGCTTGTAAGCTACTAATAGGACTAGTTCTGAAGGCACCCAGTACTAATCTCAAAGCCGTAGATTGTATGCTATTTAGTTTTTTTAAAGCAGTTTTGCTTGCAGCACCGCAAGATATGCAACCGTAATCTAATTTACTTCTAATAAGTGATTTGTAAAGGTTAATTAATGTTTTACAGTCGGCACCCCAAAATTTATAGATAATATTTTAAGTATGTTTAACCGCTTGTGGCATGCTTGTTGTAATTTATTAATATGCATATTCCAATTTAATTTTTTATCGAAAGTTGGGCCTAAAAAACTTACTTCTGTTGACTGTTTTATAGGTAAATCATTTAATGTTAAATTAATTGTATGGTGAGTGTTATTTTTACTAAAAATTACGTATTGAGTTTTTTCTGCAGAAAAATTAAATCAGGTTTGTAATGCCCAATTTTGAAGTCGATTTAAACTTTTGTTTGGGAATAAAGAATATTGAAATTAGATTGGAAGAAATTAATTTCAGCTGGGATTTCGAAATAGGAAGAAACATTAGGAAATGCTATAGCTATAGTTGGAGAATTTTTGTTATGCCACCATTTTTCAACTAGGTCAGACACAGATATGTGGGATATTTTTTGCAATAGGTAGGTTTGTTTATTACCTTGACATTTAAGGATAAACCGTTCAGTTGAAAAAACGTCTTAAATGTAAGGGAGGTTCCATACATTCGGCTAATAGATTTTCAGTAGGTGTAGATTTAAATGCACCTAAAACCAAACGCAGAGCTTTGTACTGGATTCGGTCTAATTTTAAGTCTAGTAGATGTAGCAGACCCATATAAAAATCAACCATAGTCAAGATCCAGTATATAGCCTATAAACATTAGATTAACCTTAGGATGAGCGCCCAATTTCGTGACGGTTAACCACCCTAACATTTAGGCTTTTTTCGCGTTTAATTAAACAGTTATTAATATGTCCTTCCCATATTAATTTGGTATCAAGTCTGACGCCGAGATAAGTATAGTGTTTTTGGATAGGTATACTAAGATTATCAATTCTGATACTGGATATATTCGGTAAGCGATGATGGCGAGTAAACAACACCACAGCGGATTTATTCGAAGTAAGTTTTTCTATAGAGTCTATCTTTCTGGCCTTCTTCATTTACATTTTGATTCCTTAGCGTGTTGGTGATGTTTCCGAGTACCTTTCTGCATTTGTTGCATCTCTCAGCTTTTGCAGATTTCATTTCTTTCTATCTATTTTGTTTTCTTTGATGGGGTTTTAAATTCTAGCCCTCACTGCTGAAATTACTAGGCAATAATCTGAGTCTATGTTGCGCCTCTATAACGTCCGCATTTCATTACGTCTGTTCCATGTCTTGAATCTATTGATGATCAATTTGAATCGTTGTTCTTTCATCAGGAGGGCTCCAGATGTATATTCTTGTGTTCAAAACAATACTACATTACACTTTTTAATTTTATCTTGTATTTTCTAATGTTTAGTAGTTGCTACAATGATAGTGTATAAACGTAATACGAACAAAGATAAAGCAATACTCTATAAATAGGAATAACGATGATTGGCAAGCGTGATATGGAAATTTTGATAGTTAGTAGATATACATACTTTAGTGATCTCTTTACTTTGCACACTTAAGATTTTTTAATTACTTGAAAAATCCATAAAACAGAATGACGTTTTCTTTTACGTCACGTATCTACAGTTGTTTGTCCCGCTGACATTTTGACCTCAGTTTTCTGATAAGGACCATCAGGGTCATTTAAACCAATATCGCGCCACTGTAACCGTTAATTATATTCGTAAATTAGTCATTAAAAGTTTTACAAAACAAGAATCGATTTTGATATTTTATATCTGTGGAAGTATCATTAAAGAAGAGATAAAACCAATAAATTATTCGTCAATATACTTCCTATATTATACGATTTTGGTACGTTATTAGAATTTTCATTAATTTTTAAGTTTATGGTCGCCATTTCTTCTTGCCATATAAATCTTCTTCAGTGAGGTCTCTTTTTCCATTGCTGTTTCAATTTTTCTGTTTCAGTGTAATCTAGGAGGTTCTATTTTCCTCCTTTTATTTACTTTCGAGTTCCAAGTTCTCTGCGGTTTTCTTGTCCCATCCATCCTTCGCATATGTCCATATCAGAATAATGTTCGTTTTCCTATTTTGTCATTTAGTATCTCCTTTACATTCATTAGTTCTCTAATTGTTCATTTCTCACTTTGTCCATTAGTGTTAATCCATAGCTTCGTTTCCAAAATTTTTATTCTTTTATTTGTCAACCACGGCTTTGAACCATGCACTAGGCGTTTCACTATTGTCTTAAAGATTTGGTGTTTACTTTTCCTTGTTATATCGTAGCTCCATATAATTGAGTGTAATTGTTGTGTTATTGTCTTTCCTTACTTTATTTAATTTATTATATCCGTATCATCTGATCCTCTATTTCTTAAAATTACCACCAAGTAGTTATATTCATTTGTTTGTTTTATAGAATTGTCATTTATCTCTAAGTCTTCTGCGGTGTTTTCAATGAACATGTATTGGTTTTTATTATAATTCATTTTCAAACCCCAGCTTCCAAATTCTTCTTCCAGCTGTACGAGAGAGAAGGTCACTTCAATTATTTTTGGAACTAATAGCTAGATGACGCCACTTTACACTTAGTACGCTACTGCCAACGGAGGCCACTAGGAACACGGGAAAATTAAAGTAAAATTAAATCAAAATAATGTAATACCTCTTAATATATTTTTAATAATATAAAAATTTTTCAATGAGTTCATATTGTACGTAGTGGTAAAAAAATTCCAATGCAAAACTGGTAGTTTTTACGTTTTATCATGTTAGGTATGTTGGTTTATTGCATTGTAAGCTCAAAATTGTAAGTAATGCAGAGGGGTTAACTTATATTCCGATAAGGCCATCTCTCCCGGAGAAATAGGGAGAGATGTAAAAATGTAAGGTCATCTTTACAATTCGGTAAAGATGACCTTATTATAAATTTTATTTTTTATTTTTAATCAAATATTTCTTATTTAATTGCAGATGCCTAATATCTACAAGAGAAAAACAGTTACAGGCTGCTATTAATTCTGTAAAACGCCGTCTACACTCTCGATCGAAGTTCTTCGGACGAAGTGTCTAAGTGAAGTTAATCGCGGCGAGGTGACTCTCTACATACTCGTTGAATTGCTGAAAAAACTCAGTCGGTGTCGGTAGGCAGGCTTTATTGCACTAGCAATGATCTCGAGTAAAGTGAAGTCGAGTAATGTAGTATGATACTTCATATTCGAACTTCGGGCCCTTTGACTCGGAAGCCAAAAACTTACACAAAACAGAAGTAGAACGAGGCGAAGCGAAGTCACATGAAGTACCTATCAACACTCGTACTCGCTAAACTTCGATCAACTTCGCGAGTAGTATAGTGGCGGCTTTAGAAATGAAGAAATGACCATCCACTCTGCATCTAAAACCTTTGGCATTCCACGTAAAACATTGAAACTTAGATAAAAAGACAATGATAAAAAAGGACCCTAGGGGCTCTATTTTATGCTTGGGAAACGAAATGAACAAAAACTTGTTACTCATATAAACACCATGCGAAATAAAGGTTTTTTGTTAACTATTGCTAATGACATTGAGACATTGAGCAACATTGAGATGGCAATGGGTAGCACATGTACCAAGACAATATACCAACAGATGGTCTCATTAAGTGACATTCTGGAGATCTCGAGAAACAAAAAGAAGCGTGGGAAGACCCAAAAAGAGATGGATAGACGATATAACAGCTGTAGCTGGAAAGCAGTGGATGAGAATTGCAAAAGATAGAAAGGCGTGGAAGCAATTGGAGGAGGCCTACGTCCAACAATGGATAAATGAATGCTGAAGAAAAAGAGATTGATGATGACGGACAATACACAGGTCGAACGGTCGAGGAATTGTTTCATCAGTAACAACAGGCTACTTTCCTGCACAATGGAAGTTAGCAGAAATCATTACGATTCCAAAACCAGGAAAACCTTTACTTTTTGCCAAAAACACGCCACAACTGAACAAGTGCATAGGGTGGTAGAAAAGATACAATCAGCCTTCCAGGAAAAGAGCTTTTCCAATGCTATTTTCCTGGATGTTAATCAAGCATTTGACAAGTTTTGCCATCCAGGACTACTATTCAAACTGAAGAAAGCAATATCTCAGCCGCTATACACGATATTAAAATCATACCTCGAAGAAAGACTATTTTATGTCAGATACGAAGATCTAACCAATCTTTACAGCTGATTTCCCAAGTGGAGAAGATTCCACATTCCCAACATGCGCAGATGACATTGTAATTCTAGTCAAAAACCCAGATCCCAAACCCAGAACAAACCATACATTTAATTGAAATATGGGCTAAGAAATGGAAGATAAAGATCGACAAAGCAAAATCAGTTAACGTGGTATTTACTAAATGTCACAAAGAAACACCAAATATCCTAATGGATAACAACAACATTCCCAAAAATGATACTGTAAAATATCTTGGATTACACCTTGACAAGAGGCTAACATGAAGGACACGCATCTGGATGAAGAGGAAGCAATTAGGAATAAAATTCAAAAAACACTACTGGTTACTCGGCCGTAAATCCACCTTATCATTATCTAACAAAATATTAATGTATAAAGCAATCATCCGGCCCATCTGGACATAAGAAATTGAACTGTGGGACAGCTAGAAACATAGCAATACGAGAGCGATTTCAATCTAAGGTTCTTCGTGCCTTTACTGATGTGCCGTGTTTCATTCCAAGTGCAGAGATTTACAGGGACTTGAAGATCGCAGCAGTGAAGCAAATGATTGTTAAAAGCAGTGATAGATATTTTAAAGGACTAGAAAAACACCCCAAAGAGCAGTAAATTTATTGGACAACTCCACACAACCAAGTAATAATAATAAACAACAAAAATGCTTAGTGTTACTTGTTTATACGTAACAGATTGTATTTTAAAACAAATAAAAAAAATGGTTCTTAGTAGTTTCGTCTGACTTTTATTTTATATTTATTGTCTTTGTAAAGTGATTTTACGGCATTATGTAGAAAAGGTGTTATCTACTCCATGATTTTTCATTGCTTTCGACAGGTTGTGTACTGGTACGATATCATTGGCTTTTCGGAGGTCCACGAATACAAGAAACAATGGTTGAATGCTATTCATTTTTCTATCAGCTGTTTAGAAAATCTGAATGTTTAGAAAGTATATTATCAGTACATGAGCATCGGAACGAAAACCACTCTGGTCTTCTAAAGTTAATAACTGTTCCCCCATCCTTTATTTAATGATTTTAATGTTTTGAATGTTTTTAAGGTAACAAGTTTTACTTTGTTACCTTATATTTTGCCTACCTTAACTAGCGGTTTTCTATAACATACTGACTAATCTTACATTTCACGGCTAATCAATGTATCACTCTTATTTTTAACTACCAAGCTGTAAAAATGTTGTATTAAATTATATCCGGAAGGCAATCACTCCCCGTGATACTACTTATTTAATTAAACCAATTAAGCAGCACAAAAAGCTGCTAAATTAGCCTTCGAAATCCCGTATGATATTTCCCCCTAATTTAAAGGGAGCGACAGGTGAAATCGAGCCGAGCACCCCGAAGGCAACTGGTGGGGGAAGAGCGAATGATCCTCGGTAATTAGTAATTAAGGGGTAGACGGTTCTGCATGCACTCCCAGTTCCGAAGGAAATTTAATATCAACGAACGGATCTGTTTGGTTTGTTTATGAAATTTATTATAATGATCAGGTTTGAAATTTAAATGTAAAATGTCATTTTTTGAAACTTTTATATCTCATAAAAATGTTCTGAAACTGTTTTCTTGTGGCATGTTTAACTTAGATATTATTTTATATGGGATTAAACCACAATTTTCTCGATCTGGTAAATAATTTAGAAAATGAAATGGTCAGACAGAAAATCGATATTCTCTGAATTAGTGAGGTCAGATAGCCTTGTAATGGTAATAAATTGTCCCACAAGCAAAAATTGTGAGAAACCGACTACATTTGGATGTGACAAGTGACATTCGGATTTTTGTAAAAAAAGTTATGTGATAAATTTAGTAATAATAATTGACTTATCCTTTCTCTCAAATAGGTCGGGAATATTAATAGAAACATTAAAATGTTTAAGAATTACTAAAAACATCGTTTTTTTCTAGTTTCCTGGCTTTTAACTTTAAAACAAGAAGAAAAGACAGTTAAGATTTGATTTCACGTATAGTGCGTCTGTGTATCCGCTTATACGTATTTCACCCTAAAAGTGATCTTCGTAGCGCCTATTCACAAACGCCCTGAAGGTGAAAATAATCTTTCCTGTGATATTAGAAGCAACTATAAAATGGCTTCGATCTAGACGCAATAGCGACATCTGATAGATAAATCCGTAAACTAATTTTCGAAACCAATTCAGATTTCTGCTTTAATCTGTGTCTTCTAAGAATTGCAAGGCAAAACAGAAGTTGATAAAGATGTTATTAGAGACATGGGGAATCTAAAATTGCATTCTACGACTTTTAGACAGTTAAGATTTGATTTCATGTATAGTGCGTCTGTGTATCCGCTTATATGTATTTCACCCTAATAGGATCTTCGGAGCGGCTATTCACAAACGCTCTGAACGTGAAAATAATCTTTCCTGTCATATTAGAAGCAACTATAATAGCCGCTCCGAAGATTCCTTTTAGGGTGAAATACGTATAAGCAGATACACAGACGCACTATACGTGAAATCAAATCTTAACTGTCTTTTCTTTTTATTCCGATTTACTCTTTATAAGTACGGGAAACCAATTCGCTAGGATTTTTGCTTAGTTGAGGAGATATGTTGTGGAATGCAATTTAAGATTCCCTATGTCTCTAATAACATCTTTATCAACATCTGTTTTGCCTTGCAATTCTTAGAAGGCACAGATTAAAACAGAAATCTGAATTGGTTTCGAAAATTAGTTTACGGATTTATTTAAAACAAGAGTTAAAGTCACCCTTATTTTCCACAGCAAATTACTATATAGGCATGCAAATGAACCGTTCCTATACTTGAGTTCTAGTCTAATTCTGTTGTTCAATTATATCGCTAGATGTTACCTTTTTCTTCGTTTCATTTTTCCCATCTCTACTTTAATTCATTCTAATTGCCCCTTCAAATATTTCTTATATTGGTCAACAAAAATTTGTTACATTAACATCTTTCATCAATTCGTTACACAACGCAAATCGTTTTAAAAAATTCTGAAATAAAAATTATGACTGATCTTAACTTGCAAAAATGTTTATATTTGGCGGTGACTGGTATTAGTTACCATCCACCGCCAATTATAAACATTTACAGGTTAGGATTCCTCGTTTTTATTATAGAATTCTTTAAAAACAATTTGTAAAATATTTATAGAGCATTTTTTGAAAGGAATTTTAATTCTCTATTTACAGACGTTATATTTTTACAAGAAAATATTTAGTACACGACGGAAAAAATTTTAATTTCTTTAAATTTAACTAAATTACAATTAATGCTTAAATCTAGGACTTTCTGAAGTAACTACTCAAATAAGCAAACATAGATAACAAGAATAATGCTCACAAAAAAGTGCTCTTAAAAACAATAAATATTTTGTGTCAAATGTTAATTATCAAGCAAAAGATAATCGATAACTTGCATAACAGATTTATAGAAACTGATTTCATTTTACAAAATACAAAAATTTCTTACGAAAACTGTACTCTTCACCTTTAATTTTTGTTGATAGGACACTCTGATCAAAAGATATCGAATTTTTACCGTCGAGTTGATACAAATTTTATTTAAAATTGATTTCGCACGCGTAACTGACATTCAAAATTGCCGGTCGCTTCAAGCGTTGTTTCTGAGAGAACGGTTCATTTTACACAAAAAGTGCTAATAAACAGTTTTGTTTAAAATTATCTCAGCTGCATTTTTTATTTGAAACATTTTTTTCTACGACTTACAGATTGTTCGTAAATCGATTTTCCCCCTAAGAGGGGCGATTTTAGGGGAAAGCCGGGGGATTTGGAGTATTAAACTTTTTTGCATAATTTTTGGGGCCTCAAAATTGACATTCTTTGCAAAATTCAGCCTATTCGTATAATTTTTAGAGGTCAGTACTCTGACGACTGGACTAATAGTCAAATCATTAGTGTAATATGTGTCGTAAATGTTTTGACATTTTAATGAAACATAATGTATAAAAATATTAATCCTTAGTGCATCACAACATTGTCATCATTCTGGTTTTACAACTTTGAGTGGGTCCTAGCCTCCTCAAGAATTTCTCTCCAGTCGTTCCTATCCATCGTCTTACTCCACTAAGCATCCATTCCCATAAACAACACAGCAAGATATAAGTAATTTATTTAATGCAAAATATCTAGACAACTAACTAGACTAGACAATATCTAGACATCAATCGCCGTAGTGAATTAGAGAAACTGGACATATTCTTGAACATATTTCAAACATTGGGCATTTTAACGTGATATTTTAATAAATGTACATGACAATGTTAACAGCAGTTCAAAAATAATTCGCGTAGATACTGAAGTTTCTGAACGATTAGTATTACGTTTTTAATACAAACCCTTCAAAAATTTAACTACATCAAGAATTAAACGAGGACGATCCCAAATGCCGACTGCAGTTCCCTAAAATACTGATTTACGTCCCATTAATACCATTATTTTAACCGACAAAGCCAAATTTTTCCTACATGATACAGTGAATCGTCAAAATTGCAAATATTGGAGTCACAAAAACTCACATTGGATAACTGAAGTAAACACGCAAAATTTTCGTGAACTGAATATATGGGCAGGGATCATTAATGACAGAATCATTGGTCATTTTTTCTTCAAAGGAAATCTAACAGGAGAACTTTAAGTCACGCCTTAGATAAATGAACTTAAGATACCTTGCACATGTACTCTGAAACAGTAGATGAATGGGTACGTCAACAAACAGAATTGTTGAATTTGGAAGAGTACCAATATGTAGATAAGATTTGATCCCAAAAAGTCACTGTTTGGTGTGGATATCGATGCGTATTTCTTGAGAACGACATTGGACAAGCAATCACCGTCAACATTGAGCACTATAGATCGATGATTACTAACTTATTTTACTATAGGACGGTAATACATGCCATACAGCTCCCGCCAAAGCTCATTCTGCACAAGTGATTTGAGGGTATGGTCACTTAACGTGGAGTAGATGTGAACTGGACACCGAACAGATCGTACGATTTCACCCTGTTAGACTCTTTTCGTAAGTCATGAATGAGCCACAAACCACAGTGGTCCTCAAAGCTAATCTATCTTATTCCATCGGGTCAAGTCAGTCTGATTTGTGCACCAGAGTCATGAGACTAGAGTCAAAGATATATCTTTGAACAAATTCTTACCAATTATTACTGGCTATTTAGAAAGTCGTGAAAATATGAGGGTATTTACATGATCCAGAATATACTTCATAATCCTTGGAATATATTCCATGAAAGTGTTTTTCTAATTCTTTGCTATACTTTATTTTCCATGTGGTAGGACTGATGACCACCTTCTCCGCCAAACCGATGACGTTGGTTGTTAAAACTGCCGTTTTGGACTTGTTTCTTGTAATAAATTAGGTGCTCCGTTAGTTATAATGACAATTGTTATTGTTAAATATTTATATATTAATTTCAAATTTTTAGCCGGATCATCATTAATTTTATTTGGAACTTTGCACTATAAATAGCTCACGCAGTTATCAGTTTTATATCATTTTATTTATTTCTGGTACGAACAGTATCATTTTTAATTTTGTAAAATACCTAAAATTTAGTAACGAGCATCAAATTTCATTGCCAAAATTTTTATGTAAGTTTTTAAAAAAGACTTTTGATATGATCGCCAATGTTTATAATAATCGGACAGGGTACTGAAAGAACAGAAAAAAAAACAAATTACCTCTATCGACTTAGGGACAATCGCCATACTGTGTATCACTATATCGCCGCCATAATGTAATCACCAAAATACTTGCAAAAGGATTTTTATGACACGGTTTTAATTCTGCTAATAATTGTTAGGATGGCAATGACAACCACAGAGGGTTTTATTAAAATGGATCATAACTTTCTTTAGAAATACTAAGGGCCAGATTAGGTTAACTGCTCTAGTATTGTTCGGTTCCATTGGCAAAGAAATGATTAAAAAAAATTTAATAAAGTGGTTATTGAAGAATTTATCTCAAAAAAGATAGATGACTCGAATATCAATACAAAACTTGGTTGTGACATTTAAAAACTAGAATACCAGGTTTATGTTAGTAAAATACAGTCAGTGTAAGTTTTTTTTTATAGCTCCTAATAGTTTTAAAAAAAAGAGAAGGTATAAAAATGATACAAAAATCAATATCTAACAAAGTGAAGATGTGTTCGTCCTCAATATTAACACATACAAAAATGATGTATTTCACAGTCAGTATTATCAAGCGGAAAATCGAAAGTTGTTAAACGTTCAATAACAAATTAGGTCAAATTTATATGTCGAAATATGTTTATACATCCATAAATAACAACTAATGGAGCAAAAATATTATTTATATAACATCGGATTTTATAGTAAACAAGCTCAGCATATATACTTGTTCTTTTATTAATTGCGAAACATTTGTCCTCCCAACAAACGAACGAACGAATTAACGATTATAATCTGAGCTATTTTTAAAATAATCAAATATCATACCAATAACCATTCGTCATTGACAAATCAGGAAGATATTATACCGTTACAAAATTTAGACTGAATTAAAGTCGCTTTTTAAGGCTAATAGAAAAAACTTTTTTTTATATAAATATAGTATATTGTTTTACAGTTTTGATACTATTGGGTTTATTATTATTATTGTTAAAGTCATAACATATCTCCACTTTACCTTTTTCAAAAACATCAATGATACGCCCATATAAAAATAATTATACACTAATGACAGTAAAACATGAGATATCAGATATCAACTTTTATTTGTCAATTCATTAATGTCAGTGTCCCGTTTTACGTTTTGGTAAGTTATATATATATATATATATATATATATATATATATATATATATATATATATATATATATATATATATATATATATATATATATATATATTACAATAACTGTTTGTTCTTATTCGTGTACATTATATAAATATGTTTGAATGGGTTGGAGTCAATAAAAAGGGGATATTAGGTAACTATTCTTTATACTCAAGCTGTCAAGCGCCGGTTTGACCAGAGGTCTTTTCGGGGCTGTAGCACCGGGAGGTTGAAGGTTCCCGGGCGATACGCACGAAGCGCGTGCTGTTCCGAAATTATATGTTTATGGTGAAATAAAATTTGCACACAAATCCGCATGATATAATAATAAAATTTTGTGTTATCATTAACTTTGAACCTATTTTGAAGACTTCAGAATCACCTGTGTGATTCAGACACACCAAGAATATGTGCATTTAAAGCATTTGTTAATGTCTCTTCCCCAATTAAAAATAGACACTCCTTTAGAATTTAGAATTGCGTATTTTTTTCTCCATAATGGTCGCAAATGCAAGTGGCGAACCCTCTCTTTCCACACTAAAAAGGGTAAGAACCTACCTAAGAAATGCAATTTCCCAAGAAAATTTGAACTTTTTAGCAGTTTTATCCATTAACGAGGACCTGCTAAATGAATTAAATATAAATGATATAACCGAAAACTTCGCTTCAGCAAAATCAAGAAAACAAGCTTTTTAATAGTAAAGGTATTTGATGTTACCTCATATTACCTGTTTGAATGTTATTAGGTACATTTTTATTTTACTTTTTGAAGTTCGCCCTTAATTTTTTTTTGTTGTATTTTGTTAGTATTCATTTAAGTTTGAAACCCAAAAAAGTTGTAATTGTTTTACTTATTTTAATAAACTTGTATTCAAAATATGTTTTGTTGAATTGAAATAAAGTTAAGAAATATTTTTGATCCTGGGCGCGGCATCCGTATCAGCACCGGGCGGCAGACTGTGTTAAATCGGCATTGCATTTCATATATATATATATATATATATATATATATATATATATATATATATATATATATATATATATATATATATCTTTAAGGTATATGACCGTTTAATTTAATATAAAAAAATGTGCACTCGTAAGTGAATGGGATGTTTTCGGTCAATTTGGAGATAAAAAAGACAAGAGTTGTGCTACTTTATCTATTTATTGAAGACGTTTCGCCTATTGTTCAATAAGCATCATCAGTTCATCTAAAAGAGTGTTATTAGCGATACATCTAATATGAAAAAACAATTAAGTAAATGATCTTACCTTTAAAAGATCTGTAGCATTAAAATGTTATTATTGCAAAGAAACATCAAAAAATTAATATACTAAATATATCAGAAAAACATAGAAACACAGAACGCCAGAAGATTCCCAATTTAACTAATTTGTTTTAAATTTCACTTTTGAAAACATTAATTGATTAAATCTATCAAAAAATATAATTGTCAATTTTGAATTGTTATATTAACAACGGCACGGCTAGGGTTCTTGACTGTTATGATCATATCATGAAAATGAAGTATTTGAAAGCTCGACTGTCAGAAATGACAATCAGCTGGTGAGATTGAAGGAAAAGTTTTATAGATGTCAACATAAATGTTATGATATAATAAAAGAAGTTGAAGAAGAAACCAATAATTAAAAGTAGAATACGGAAGAATCAATTTTGTAGTATTAGTGCATGGTAAATTTGGTCCAAATTCCATTCACTTACGAGTGCACATTTATATATATATATATATATATATATATATATATATATATATATATATATATATATATACAGAAAGGTGCTTAAATAATTGACCAAAACGAAACACTAGATACAATACTTTAAAATATTACGGTTTAAGCCAACTTGCTTTAATAATAAAATGTTGATATTAAGAACGACACGGGATGTTAAAAAGGAAAATTAGAATATTTTATTTATTTTTCGCTATAACTTTCAAGGTTGGTAAATATTTATGGATAAAAATTTACAATTGGATCCTTTTGAGTATTTGGAATTATAATTTAATGCATACTTTGATGTAGCTAATAGAGTACGCCACATATGCCATATATGTGGCATAAATTTTCGCTTAACTTTTTTGCTCCATAAGTTAGCGCTATTTGGGTTAAAAAATATTAAAGATAAATTATTAACAAAATTTTCGAGAAAATCGCATTTTACAAATCTGCTGCATAATTCTGATTTAACGCAATTACTACAAGCAATAAAGGAAAAATCGACAAAAACATCAATACTTCTAAATTTTCGTATGAAATACCTTTAATTAAATATAATAGTTAACGAAATATTAAAGAAAATAAATATATCAGTAGTATAATTACCAATAGGATTTGACAAAATAATAGGATAATAAGATTTTACATCAAACATTTTACATTTTATATTAAATTAGTCATAATCAAAACATTTTATTTACAAAACCAAATTAAGAAATAGTTACACTAATTAATATCAAAGTAAATGTTTGATATGTCTACCATTTTCTTCAATGCACTTATCCATTATACATTTCATAAAAGATTGTCTGATATTAAATAGCATCGTTGGTTTAAAAGAAACTGCTGTAGTATTTATTTCTTACCAAAGTTGGTTGCGAATGTTTATGGGATTCTTATAGACACGTTGTTTCAAAGCTTCCCATACACCAAAATCAAGCGGATTAAATTCTCGGCTACGTGGTGCCCAAGAAAAATGACTATCACGACCAATCTAACTTTAAGGAAAGTTGGTATTTAAGTCCTTGCATAAACCACATATTTTGCCTTAAGACATGACGACGGCCAACGTCTGAATACGGACACGGCACCTAAAGAAGAAGATAGAAGCTTCGCTTCAATAAGACATAGCAGCCATAAAAAAGCATTTTGTGATATTACATTACCATCTTTGAGTTGTTTTTATAGGAAAAAACTATTAATTATGGTTATCCACAGGCATTTAGTGCTCAACCGCACAAATATCACAATTAAGAATTATTATACAGCTGATTTATAAAATGCGATTATCTCGAAATCTGTTGAGTTTTCTTCAAGTTATTAAGAATACCATTACAAAAATAGCACTAACTTGAAAATCAAAAAAGTTCAGCGCAAATTTGTGCCACATATGTAGCATATTATCAACAAAGAAAATGTTACAATGGAAGCCCAAAGGAAGGCGAAAAAAGGAAGGCCCAGAACGAGATGGTTGGATGACGTGGAAGACGGCCTGAAAACAATGAACATAAGACAATGGAAAAGAAGGGCACAAGAGATATCTGAATGGAAGGACATAGCCAGACAGGCAAAGACCCATCCAGGGTTATGATGCCAAAAGAAGAAGAAGAAGATGTAGCATATTATTATTATTATTATTATTATTAATAATATTATTATACATAAGCGAGGGCAGAGGAACATGTCTTTGTTATGCCCAAAAATAAAGAAATTTCATTAATAACCTACTAGTAAATAATAAAATTACAAAAAAAAGAAATAAAATTACAATTTTTGGTTTAAAAGAAAAACAATATTTTAACTATAATATAAAACGGTCAAGTCTGTTTTTAAACGAGTTGGTAGAGGGAGCAGAGACAATGTTATCGTTAAGGTTATTCCAGCACTCAAAAACTCTATTTGGTAGAAAGTTCTGCCTTGATCTTGTAAAAAAATTTTCTTTCTTTAGTTTAAACTGAAGACCTCTGAGGCGTTCATCTTGATTCCAAAATTGAATTTTAGTATTTTAAATGTTGTAATTAAGTCTCCACGTTGTCGGCGAAGTTCAAAAGCAGTTAGGTTAGCCATACTAAGTCTTTCTGCGTAAGAAGGTCTTCTCGGTCCCTAAGGAATTCGAGTGGCTTTTCTTTGAACGTTTTCCAACAAAATCTTGTCTCGAACCAAATCAGGATACCACGTTGGTCCAGCGTATTCAAGTATGGGTCTTACGTACAGAGTGTAAAGTTTACAGAATGATTGCATTGAAACTCTCGAAAAACACCTCCGAAAAGATACAGTCTGGAGTTCGCACGTTTACAAATAGAGGTAATATGGTCGGACCAAGTTAGGCTGCTGTTTACGATAACACCAAGGTCGTTATACGAAAACACAGAATCTAATGGCTGCCCGTTAACAAAGGCGCCCTCTATCAGCTACATCAAAGTGTTGAATGTATGAAGAATTCGACATATTACTTAAGTTATCCAAGCCTGGAAAATATATTTGCCTACATTTTTTTCTCATTGATATTCTGTATCATAATGAAATTATCAACCAATGTCTGACAAAAACTTTTCCTTAACATTGAATGAAAAATATCCTACAACAATACTTCAGTTTTCTTTCAAAACATCCTGTATATATGTTTAATAATTTCGCAAAACGTCTTCCTGCACTAATAGCAAATTATTTTAAAATAGCAGGATAACCCAGACAAATAATTCATCTCGACAAACCATTTTGAGATCTAACATCTAACAAAACGTCTTTCTCTCGATTCAAAAGCCTTACAAATTATCTCAAAGTGTTAATTCACATTTTGAAAGTTATTTGCAAATAGAATTTCTTTGATGTCAACACACAGATATATTTATAAAACACCCAGAAAACGTGTAACAAATAAAAAAGTAGAGAAATTAAATGATTTACTCCGGAATTGTGACGTCTTAGAATTTCTGAGAGAATTACCACCCTGATATTTATTATTTTGATTTAAAGAGACTTAGGCTGAGTTTACAGATGGTGTTTATACCCTTAATTGCTTTTTAACACCACTATTCAAGCTATTTGATTTATGCGTCTTTGCTGTGTGGTCTTTTATTCTATTTTTGGTTATTTTCGGTAAGGTATGTGAAGCGTTCGCGAATATTTGAAATTTATTCGCCAAACTTTAATTAATTAAGACTATTACTTATATGTTATCTAATCCACAAAACAACGATAAATTAAATATTAAGTTTTTAATTATTAAGTATTAAGTTTTAAGAAAAGGGGGTAGTTGAAAAATCTAGATATTAGTAAAAATAAAAAACTAAGAGCAATAGACAGAAATTAACAGAAGGATGAGGCGAGTAATTGGAATAACAAACAAAATACAATTTAAAAGAGAGATTCCCAGTGGTTGGCTGTATACCATAGTTTAAAAAAACTTACAATGAAGTAAAAATTTATTTTTGTAAAACAGTATAAAATTTTATTATTAAAATTTTTAAAAATTATCCAAAATGGAGTTTTGGAGTTATCCAAGTTTTTCAAATTGGAAGTTTCGCATGGAATTAATGTTGGAACAAAATGATTTGCTGGAAAAAGAGGTAAACGAAATAAATTAGACTTACTCACAATCAATTTAATTTTAGTACCCAAGACGACCGGTTTCGCTTTCTAAAATTTGCAAAGCATCATCAGGTCAGTGGTACAAAGTAAATTAAATGCTGAAATTACAAAAAAGCCCATATTAGGGTGCTGTCTTATAAGGATACAGATCAAAAAAGTTATAGTAATTATGCCAATATTACATGTCTGTGTTTATTAATATGCATAAAATTGCTTTAGCAGACAAAGTAACAACCCACAAATTGGTAAGAGAAAAAATCTGTTGAATTGTAATAAATTAGAAATAAACAAAATACTACTTACATTCCAGTACAAGAACTATGTATCACCAATCACTATATAAAAACTCTTATATAGCAACATATATAATTAATCGATTAAAAGCTACTGCAGTGCCAAGTGGTAAACTTCCAGCAGAAATTTGGTTTAATAAAAAAATAGATCTAGACAAGATACGAATATTTGGATCGAAGGCTTGGGCTCACGTTCCTCAAGAAGTAAGAGGAAAGAAGTCAAGAACAAAAATGGTCAAATAAAAAATAATTAATAAATAATAAAATTACTTTATTCAAATTTAAAAATATTATTTAAATTTATTGAAGCTTCGCGCTTGTCTACAGGACCGCCTACTGTACCACTTTGTTTGTCTCTTAGTGACACAATCAATTCAATAGCTTACTGTGAGGTTTTATAGAAGCTGTTTCATTCTGTAGTACAAGTTTCTGTAGTACTCAGTAAGTTAGCACTCCCTCCACTGCGCTAACAAACTGGTTACATTGAAAATTGTTATTATTACAATTTGTTGCATTTAACAAAGAATCAAAGAATATATTTAAGTTTGATACTTTGTTAGATATTATTCTAATATAATACATTTTCAATGTTATTCACACATGTTATAGTTCTAACAAGCCACTCATAGCTGCCAAGAGTAATTTATACTACTCCCATTATGTCTCTTGATGAAAACTAATAATGTTTTGGAAGAATTACCGTTTATGTTACCGCATAAAATATAATAATTCGAAACTAAACATTAAACGAGGCCCCTAACGAAACATTAAATGAGATTGCCCCAGTTGTCTGTTCATGTATTTCATTAACAAAATTCATTCAAAAATTCAAGAATTGAAGGGTATCTTTATCTTTTGTTTTATTAATTTCTGTTTTTTCTAACATTCCTCCCTGATGTTTCTCTGTTATCTTCTCGGCTTCATCAATTCAAGAGTTTCGTTGGTCATCCGTTGTTTTTTTATTTGTGATTCTTTTTTATTATGTGTTTTTATTATTTGTGACATAATATCTTTAAACGTTTTCCATATTTGTACACTAGTGTTTTCATGTATTAAATTTATTGCATTAAATTAAATTTTTTCAGCTTGACTTTGGTATCAGCTATTATAGGATTGTGGTCTGAATCAATATCTGCACTAGAATTATTCTATTGACACTATTTTTGAATATATTACCCTTACTTATCCGCTTACAGCATCTCAAACCAAATTTTCAGTTATAATATGAGGTTTCGACCACAGAATACTTGTTTGTGTCCTCAATAACTTTAATGATATGCTTTATCCATAATATATTCTGAACATGTGTTGATTAGTCTCTTTTAAACAGATCATGTTATACATGAGACATCTAACCATCCAACCCAACATAAAATGGCTGCTTTCAATAGTTATATTCACAGGTTACTTAAATTTCCACTTTCGAATGATAACTTTAATTTAGAACTTAATACTCTCAAGGAAATTGCTTTCAATAATGGTTATGATCCCAACATTATCTATAAGCTTCTAAATAGAGCTAAACTCAAAATTGCAGAAAAGCTTGCATATTCATCACAATGTCTTCTTCAACCTAATGGTTCTAACATCAGATATTTCTCTTTTACTTATATTAGCAAAATTTCCAATAAACTAGCTAAACTTTTTACTTCTACAATTGAAAACATCAAAATTTCCTTCAAGTCACACAACACTTTAGGTTCCTTTTTAATCAACACCAAAGATATGATGAACACACTTGACAAAAATGGTATTTATAAATTAAAGTGTGATGATTGTGATGCCTTTTATGTAGGTAGAACCATTAGAAAGTTATCTACTAGAATTTCAGAACATTTGAAAAGACCAAACTCTTCAAGTTTTGGTCAACATTTATTATCTAGTAAACACAATTTTAACATCAATACTGGTTCGTCTATAGTCAGATTTCTTCTCTTTTTTACAGTATTGATAGTGCCTGGTAGACCATTTTATTGTAGTCAACCACCCACTGTCTAATAGATTGTTTAGTCTATTTCTTTCATTCACACTTTATGTACACTGCATTTGCTCTTAAACTAACAACCTTATTATTACAGACAAGTGTGAGTGTGAGATCTGGATTATGCAATCTAGTTAAATTAAATGTCATATTTCATAAGCTGATTTTCTATAGTAGTGTTAGTTGGACCTTTGGTCAATGCCAGCTTACTAACACACAATTTTAATATATGCAGATCACATATCCATGATTGTGCTGCCCATCAAAGCTGTCATATGTCACATGTCACCTTAACATTTCCGTTAAATGCCATTCTCTCTCCTGTTGCCGACAAGAATGTAGCGTAGAATAATTTTTTAAATAATTTTAACTTGTTTGTCCTTGTTTTAGTGTAGTGTTATGTACAATTTATGTTTAATTTAATGTTTATTACATTCTGCGCTTGCTGGATAGCCCAAATTTGACAAAGTAAGTCTAAAACGTTAATCACAAAAAAATTTTATCATCCATTAACTTCGAGTTTTTTATCGAATATCGAAGTTAATCAATTTTCTTTATTAAAAAAAAAACGTTTCTTGGCTTATTTCAGATGCCCCTGATAATGCTGTAGAAAGCGAAAGTACTTTGGCAAGATTTGATTATTAAAATTGTGCTCGATATTTGCCTTTAATTTTCCAAAGTTCATTTATTCGAGCATTCAACCTTATATCAATCTTTTAAAAATGTTCTTTTCATATAATTATGATTTTTTTCCTCTTTTTTTGGCCTTTGGGAGCTGTTCCTATTTAGCCAACAACACTGAAAATTAACGACTAACTAAACCTATCATATGTCAAAACTCTTACGAACCTAATCCAACCATCAACGATAGGGAAGGGAAAAACTGTTCACACCCAGGGATCGTTCAGGATAACTAACCACAAACTAAATAAGCCACGGAATAAGGGGTGTTATTACCAGGAAAAAAACGAAGGTAACTTAATGCTAGACCTAACCCTAACTTGCAATTTACAAGACTTAACAAAACCTACTGACGGACCTCTGTAGCATAAACGAAATACGTATTAATCATACATTTTTCCCTCACAAAGAACAATTCAAATACACTTTTGAAAACAGTAGATGACAAAGATCTATGATAGACTATATTCTGTCGAATCGAGAGTTACAGCCCTCTCAAATCCTTGATGTAAAAGCACTAACATCAACAGAAATAGGAAGCTATCATAAATTGGTATTGTGCAAAATCCGAATGAAAACACATACATGTGGTAACAAAACATCAGAATACACCACAAAGATAAAAGTCGAAAGCTTACAGGATGACTCCTCAAGATACCTATTCTAAAAAAGAATAACCGAAAAAAGTAAAAATATATATATCACAGAAAGACGAAAGAAGCTGGGCACAAATTAAGTCTAATATCTTAGCCTCGGCCAAGGAAGTTCTTGGTGAAAGAAATATAAATAAAAATAAATCGTTCCCAAGGCGAACTTCATGGTTTTATACAGAAGTGAAGGAAAAATGTAAAGAAAAAAAAGGCTTACCTGAAATACATGTCTGAAGCTATTTTCTTGTGGCATTTTAAATTAATTACTATTTAAATGGGAATAAGCCACAATTAAAGGTTAAAATACGTTTATTGACGTTTCAATTTCCACTTCGGAAATCGTTCTCAAAATACAAACATTAGTAAATTAAACAAATTTTGTTTTTTGTTACTTAGTGAAAAATTCTTCTAATAATTTAATTTTATCTGACTCATCTATATTGACAATTCAGACATACATTATACATTTTAAAGTAGACGACTTTAAAATGATATTGCCAATATTGTTGAGTTGAGTTCCTGGGACGACTTCACTTATAAGATAGTTCATTCGATTACATGAAATCAACTTTGACTTGAGAATATCCGTCAAAAAAGAATATCAAAAAAATATGTGTCGCGAATTCCTCGGCAGAATGTAGTAGGATCTGGTTACCCATATTGAAAGAGGAAGTTATTAAAAGAAAAATACCAGTATTGGTAAGTCAGTAACATATAGAGAATACATCATTTATGTTTTTTAAATAACAAACATATAAAATCGGAATTTGGTGTTTATTGAAGGTAAACTAAATGCACGATCAAATACTTACCATGTCGGGATAGTATTATGAGGTTTTTTCCTGGTTTTTCCCACATAATTTACTATGGAATCACTAACAGGAGAATTTTTACTGTCATCATGGCATGTATTTGTCTTTTTAAAGACGAATTACATGTTATGATCTTTTCTGACGGATATTCTCAAGTTACTTTAAAATGTATATTGTATGTCTTAATTGTCAATATAGATGAGTCAGATAAAATTAAATTATTAGAAGAATTTTTCACTAAGTAACAAAAAACAAAATTTGTTTAATTTACTAATGTTTGTATTTTGAGAACGATTTCCGAAGTGGAAATTGAAACGTCAATAAACGTATTTTAACCTTTAATTGTGGCTTATTCCCATTTAAATAGTAATTAAATACATGTCAACCAAAACACAAGAGGCATACCATAATTATAAGACAATTAGGAACGAAACACATGATCACTGATCACTGGGAACGCTTTGGAAAACGAAAATTGGAAATAAAAGTTCGTTTACTAAAATGCTACGTATTCTCCGTTCTTTTATATGGCGTGGAGTCATGGACCTTAACTGAAGCATCACTGAAGAGACTCAAAGCATTTGAGATGTGGTACTATAGACGCATGTTGAGGATTTCCTGGATAGACAGAGTTACCAACGGGTACTACATAGAATGGGTAAAGAGCGCGAACTTGTCGTAACCATAAAACGTCGCAAACTAGAATACCTGGGCCATATAAAGCGCAATGAACAACGATATGACCTACTTCGGACCACACTTCAAGGTAAAGTGCATGGGAAAAGAGGTCCAGGACGAAGAAGAATATCCTGGCTGCATAACCTGCGAAAATGGTTTAACTTAACCACTGCCGGACTTTTCAGGGCAGCAGACAACAAAGTCAGAATAGCCATGTTAGTGTCCAACATCCGTAACGAATAGGCACCATAAGGGAACGCTTTTCGAAAGAAATGGAACATGATTTTTACGGTTTGCAAAAGGAAATATGGTGCATCATAAGAGGCCAAAGAACTGAGGTAAGAATAGAACCAAGACACATAGTGGACCACATACGTGGAGTGGCTACCTAAAAAAGCTCTATGCAGAGGAAGAACAAACGACGCTAGAACCGGAAACACCAGAAATTATCAGAAATGAAGAACTTAATAAAAATGTAGAGGAAGTTCGTAAAATACTTGAACAGCTAAAGAACAGAAAAGCAACAGGTAAAGACGGGATACCAAATGAGCTACTGAAATATTGTGGAGCAGCAATGACAGAACAGTTAACAACATTAATTAATAAAATGATAAAACACAATAAAATACCGGAAGAATGGAGAACGAGCGAACTAATTCTACTATTCAGAAAAGAAGATAAATAACAGCTAGAAAACTACAGAGGTATTAACTTGTTTAATACTACCCTAAAACTTACAACTAAAATTACTAAAAGTACTAATAAATCAGAGGATGTGTTTAGCAGATGAACAACAGATTTTTCGTAGTCTAAGAACGTGTACAGACGCAATATTCGTTATAAAGCAAATTACTGAGAACTCACTGACCTAAAGAATTAGGCGATTGACCTAAAGAAACCGTTTGATAGAGTAAGACTCAAAGATGTAATCCATCTTCTGTATAATAGAAGAAGTTCCCCTAAATATTATAAAAACTATCGAAAACATTTACCAAAACAGCACACTGGAAGTCAGAAGAGATGAACAACTTACAAAAGCTATAGAAACAGACAGCGGAATAAGAGAAGGGGATTCATTGAGCCCCATGCTCTTCAATTTAATCATGGATGAAATCATCAGAAGCGTTAACAAAGGAAGAAGATACAAAGGAAACAAAGAAATAAAAATATTCTGTTACACAGACGACGCAATATTGATAGCCTAAGATAAAGATAGTCTGCAAAGACTGGTCCACAGATTTAACATAAGAGCAAAAGAATTTAATATGACAATCTCATCTCAGAAAACTAAGCCTAAAAAACCTAAAACTAAAACTAAAACTAAACTAAAACAATAGTAGTTAGCAAAGAACCAACCAGATGTAAAAAGAAATTGATGGCATCAGTATTAAACAAGTAATGGAAATAAAATACCTGGGAATTACACTCTCTAGCTATGGAGACCTAGACAAAGAAGTGAGAGATCAAGTACAAAAAGCAAATAGACTGACAGGATGCCTTTATAACACTATATGGCGAAACAGACACATTAACACTGAGATGAAGTCAAGAATTTATAAAGCCAATTATAGAACCAATAATAACATATGCCTCAGAAACAAGACCCGACACAGCCACAAAGCAAAGGCTACTGAAAACCGCAGAGATTACTGAGAAGAATTACAGGAAATACGCTGAGGGATCTAAAGAGAAATGAAGACATTAGAAGAAAATGTAAAGTACAGTGTATAAATGAATGGACACAAAATAGAAAAAAAGAATGGAATAACCACATAATCAGACTGGAAGAGACCAGTGTCGTCAAAATAGCAAGAGGTCACCAATCGGCAAAAGAAGTATCGGACGACCGCGCAAAAGAGTGACAACCTTCCACAGAGGTATTAATCCGCCAATGAACAAGCAGAATTGCTTATGAAGATTAAGAAGAAGAAGAAGAACAAAACAATACCTAAAAATATTCTAAAAATTAACGGTTTATTCAGAGTTAGTAAGTTCATAAGATTATATGGAGGATAAACGTTTTCATGCAATAGCTGAATATTTAATACATTTCTTTGTGTCACATACTTGCATATGCAAAAAATATATTATCCAAGTCACTTATTGTATTGCAATTTTCGCATAAATCCGAGTGTAATAAATCGATTTTATATAAATGTGAGGGATAACAGGCGTGGCCGAATTTTAGTCGAGGGATAGTAACAATATCGTATCTTGAAATCTAAATTTTTATGCCAATAATCCGTCTGGATTTTGGGATGCAAAATAGTTTACATTGTTGGACGATTTAGACAGTATTGATTCCATTTAATTTTCCAGTTATCATATATAGCTTTGCTTTATTTATGATTTCTGATGTTTTTCTACTATACATCTCGTTTTAATGAAAGAATTTTCGCTAATTTATTTCTCTACTTTAAAGTATATAATTATCTTTATAAATATTATAAAGATTTAATGATTATTAAAAAAATATTGAAAAAAATTTAGTATCTGCTACTTATCCTTGAAAATTGGATAAATGTACCCAAAACATCCGAAATTTATTGTTAACCTCGATTTGTTTTGAATTTATTGAAATTGACAAATGAATTCGTTCGTACAAAAATATACATAAATCCATTCGACTGCCGCTGATTTAAGTTGATATGTCAAGACAGGTGTTTATAAGTAAGTTGTAGGTGTCTCTATAATCCGAAAGTACTCCTTGAGCACGTTTCGCTAAGTCTAGTAGAGACCACCGAACTGTCAGCGTGCACGTAGAAGTCGATTTCTTACCTTCAACATGCACAAACACATGAGCGGATCCGTGTCGACGGCCTTTTTCCTTTTGTCGCGAGCCTCGAAACATACGAACGTGCCTTTAAAACGGTTAAAGGGAGCACAACTCTAGGTTAAATTTATTTCGGGTCAAAGTTCGGAATATTACCTTTTAAAAGTGTGTTCAGTTGGTTCAAATATAAAATTGTTAGGAAATTAGAATGATATATTTGACAATTATATAACATAGAAACCTAAGTTAATATATTCGAATAACTTTGAAGTATCAACGAATTTAAAAAAAATGAAGAATTATACTTATCTTAATTACTATTTAAATCGGAATAAGCCACAATTAAAGGTTAAAATACGTCTATTGACGTTTCAATTTCCACTTCGGAAATCGTTCTCAAAATACCAACATTAGTAAAATTACTAATGTTTGTATTTTGAGAACGATTTCCGAAGTGGAAATTGAAACGTCAATAAACGTATTTTAACCTTTAATTGTGGCTTATTCCCATTTAAATAGTAATTAATTTAAAATGCCACAAGAAAATAGCTTCAGAACAATATATTTATCTTAAATTGTTCATTATTAATTATATCTAAATTTTTTAGCGTGTCTCAACAGCAGTGATTATTGTCATTATTATCATCTACAAATTTCTGTCTTTGGCTATATAGATCCTTTATTCTGTTGATATCTTTACTGACTTGATCCTATCTGCACTTTGGTTTCCCTCTAGGTTTTGTATTTGTAGGTTTCCGGTTTAATATCCTCTTTATTAATTTATCCTCTCCATTATCTGCTTATTTACTTCGTTATTAACACGTTCCGTGCGGATGACATACATGTGAGCCACATGGTGCCTTGCCTTCACCAATGTGCGGACGGCGCGCATGTATGCCGTTGATTATACACATTTTTATCAATAAATAAGTTTAAGTTAAGAGTATTAAGTCTCATGATCGGACATCCGCACGACCAAAAAAAATTTTTTCGTCCTTTTTGTTTTCATGCCTAATAACGGTATTGTTGTTGCTCTAAACGCGAAATTTACTATGGGAGTAACTACAGTACATATACTTTTCATATAATCTTCATTTAATCAAAAATCGATAATATTAGAGTAACAACATAAACACATAGCATAAGTTATGTAAAAAGTACTATGTTTAATTATTACAGTAAAAAAAAACGGGTGTGGCAGTCCAGTCGGACTGCAGGTGGAAGTTACACTTCTATACACGCATTCGCCGTTACAAATTTATTTGGGAGTCAATCTGCACAATCATTACATATGTATAGGTAAGACATAGCAGAAAGAGAAACATAATTAATAAGAACTTAATAAAATGAAGGATTGAATCAATATTTTGATGAAAATGTATATTTTTATTTTCATATATGTATGAAAGGAGTTGAATGCAAAAATTTTTTTACACATACTCTGCAGTAAAATTCATTGTTTATTTTGTTATTAATATAATAATACAATACAAATTAAACTGCAATATTCATAAGTATTTAAAAATGACAATAATATACATAAAAAAATACACTACAATACAGTGCAGCATAATTCCATATAATAATACAATACAAATTAAAATGCAATATCCATAAGTATTTAAAAATGACAATAATGTAATAATATTAATAAAAAAGTACTCCCCGACTGGGAATCGAACCCCGGTCTCCCGCGTGACAGGCGGGGATACTGACTACTATTCTACCGAGGACATAACAAAAACGTATTTAAAAATTGACAGTTCTGGATCATACAGTGATTTATTGAGATTATTATTTTGAAATACAAAAGACTAATGTAATTATGAACATTTAATAAATAATGCAAAACATATCACATAAATAATAATATTAATAAATATTTTATTATATGTATAATATTATATGTATATATATATATATATATATATATATATATATATATATATATACAACATTATATTATTAAATATATATACAAAAGGAACATTTTTATGTTCGAGAGAGGAAGAGAGAGAAAATATATCTTCTGTCTCTCTCTTACTCATTATCTTACATATGTAATGATTTCACAGATTCACTCCCATACAAATTTCCAACGTGGAGCGCGCGTATAGAAGTATAACTTCAATAATATTTTTTCAATTACACGTCATGAAAGTTTCATTAAATCTATCTCATTATGATGATAAAATCCAAGTTATTTTGTAGTTCATTGGAGTTTCTTCGTAAATCAACTAAAAGACAACAAACAATCGATCAAAAGCATTGCTGCTGACCATTTCCCATTATAGCATCTTCCAGTGTGCAATCTATCCTAGTGAAACTTTTCATCACGTTCATCTCATAGGGCACCCAGATTTTCAGGAAAAAAATTAAGTGTGAATCTAAAAAATTTCTCAGTAGTTGTCAACTTTCATATTGCCAAGTAAATTATGACACACTTCAATTTGAGCTGCACAAGTTCTTTTGTCTGCTCTGTTTAACATCAAATTAATAGCTATATCTATCATAATCTCTCGTACTTGCGAACCAACAAAATTCCTTTTTTTAACTTTGCGCCACTGATTCGGAGAAATTTAGTTCTAAGATAATGAAATCCTTTACCATTTTTGATTATTGCTTTTTCGAAATTTTTTATGAATTCCAGCGTGATGTGAAGTGATGGCAGGAAAACTTCTGGTCTAGTGGCACTAGAGGTTTTTGAGATAAATTTTTAACTCCAAGTGTTAAACTTTTTCTTTTTGGCCAATTTTTCACTACGTAATGTTTATCTTTTTCACAACTGTCCCATTCGCACAAAATACAGGAAAACTTAACCCTGTATCTGATCCTGTAGCTTTTTGGCTACATAAACTTTGAACGATAATTTCAATAGCATAGTGCTTTGCATACCCTATCTAGAAAGGTTGGTTTAAACTACAACGTCTTTTATTAGTGTTAAAGCTGGAAGCACTATCTATTACCTTTTTACTACCTATTACCTATTTTTGTACAATATTTTGGCTTCACATTGAATATAAAAGTTCATTACTTTGGTTTATTTTTAAATATTTACAGTGATAAAAGACCTATATAACGGTAAAATCTGCATTAAAAAAACTATGTAGGTTTTGTAATTTTGTTGTAGGTTGTAGGTTGTAATTTTTTTGTTGCAGATTTTACAAAGAAAGCTATTTTTTTATTACGGATTTTAAGCCAATCAGGGCTGCACGTTTTTATGGAAAGAAAAAAACGCTTGCAATAACTCCGGTAGATCCAAATATTTCACAGATATTTCCGATTTATCAGATTGGGAAGAAATTCATTTGCAACACGAAAATATTTTCGAAAACTCTGATGATGAAACAGATAGAGAAGCTGATAAGACTGAAAGAAGAGGAAGTTGAACAAAGAAAAAAAGCAAAAAGAGATCCTACTCATTTTAAATGGACAAAAGATGATATTGCAACTACTTTCATTTCTGATCCAGATCGATTTTTCAGTAGAGAGGTAGCTGCGTCTTTGTAGTACATTACCAAGTTGTTTTCACTTGACGTTATTGAAAATGTAGTGTACCAGTCTAATTTGTACAGTACACAGGTAAGATGAAAAATCCATCAACACTTCGCCCCGTGAAATAACAGATTTCTTATCCATTTTATAATTCATGTGAGTAATAAATTTACCAGCAGTAGAAGACTATTGGGCGACATTCTCTGGAATATCCCAAATTACGGATATTATGCCACTAAAACAATTTCAACTTCTCTGAAGATTTATACACTGCAATGACAACAGACAAGTTACAGACGAAACACTTTTGGATGCAGTCAGATTAAATTGCCAGAAACATAAATTGAAAATCACTATTCCACAGACGAAACTATGATTGCATATAAAGGTACTCGTTCAGGGAAACTCAGGCAATATAATCAAAATAAGCCTCATAAGCTGGTGCTGGTGTAGCTGGTGTGTCTGGCTACATTGCCGATTTTATTGCATACCAACGAGCTTTCACATGTTCTGAGTTGTACAATACTCTAAACGCGCTTACTGCAGAAGAAACTTCTTTTGGTGTATGTGCTAGCGTTGTTATAAGTTTGTGCAAGGCCATTTCTGATCCCTCAAATTCAAAACATCCATTATATCCGTAATACTATTAAAAGCGATTAAGAATAAAGTTGAACTAAGAATCGAACTTTGAGGGATTCCATTGTCTAGTATCTTAGATGAGCGATTTTTTAAAAAGTTTTTGAAGTTATACTTCTATACGCACGGTCGGCGTTGGAAATTTGCATGAGAGTGAATCTGTGAAACCATTACATATGTAAGATAATGAGTAAGAGAGAGACAGAAGATATATTTTGTCCCTCTTCCTTTCTCGAGAATAAAAATGTTCCTTTTGTATATATATTTAATATTATATATATTATATATAATATTGTATATATAATATTATATATAATATAATATGTATTAATATTATTATTTATGTGATATGTTTTGTATTATTTAAAAGTAAACGTTTATAATTATTTTAGGCTTTTGTATTTCAAAATAATCACTGTTTTACCGAGAACTGTCAATTTTGAAATCCGTTAGTTTCATGTCTAATTGGCAAGTCCTTTTCGTGTTTGGTTCATACGCTGGTGGCTGTGAGTTCGAATCCCAATTATGAATTTCCTTTTTTATTTTTGAAATATTTAAAAACCTCACGTTAATCTTATTAAATATATGTAATATACGCAAAAAACATAAATTTTAAAATAAAATGAAAATTTACAACATATCCGAGTTTTTGTTTTTTTATTTTTATCTTCGTAAAGTAAGTTATGTATATTGGCAGTTTTAAATACTTATAAATATTACATTTTAATTTATATTGTATTATGTTGCAGTGTATTTATTGTATTGTAATTTTTATATTAATAACAAAATAAACAATGAATTTTACTACAGAGTATGTGTAAAAAAATTTTTGCATTCAACTCCTTTTATACATATATAAAAATAAAAATATATATTTTCATTAAAATATTGATACAATCCTTCATTTACTATACTGCTATTACAGGTCAAATGTTTATATACAGCAAACAATGCACCATATACCTATATAACTAATTCTTTTTCTCTCTCTCTTACCTATAGCATTACATATGTAATGATTGTGCAGATTGACTCCTATATAAATTTTTAACGGCGAACTCGTGTATAGAAGTATAACTTCTACCGGCAGTCCCACTGGACTACCACACCCGTTTTTTTTATAAATGCGAGTATGTGGCCTTGAATGCCAGTATCTTTCAATGTTTGTAGAATAAAGTGTCTACATGCTCTATCGTGGGCTTGGGTTATATCAAAAAATATTGCTATTAGTTTTTGGTTATTTGCAAAAGCTTAATTAATTAAAGTCTGAAATGCAATGTGATTATCTAATGTGGATCTACATCTTCGAAAACTACTTTGGAAGGGAGTAAAAAAATTATTATTTTCTAAGTACAATATAAGGCGGAGGTTTGAATTTTTTTTCTAGGATCTTGCACATGTATCATGTAAGAGAGATAGGTCGGTAAGAGGTAGGGTTGCCTTTTGGTTTGTTAGGCTTAATAATGGGATTGATTATTGCTTGAGAGCAGAGGTCTCTGATTGACGCATTTTTATTGTGTTATTTTCAGCTCTTCTTTTAGAAAGAAAAAACAACAAACAGAATTCTTTTTCTCAAATTTAATTTAGGGTTCCTATCTACGTAAATTTAACAGGAAATAAAAGATTCAGTCTAAAAAATATGAGTAAATTCCGATGACAAGACTTTTATGTTAACAAAAATACAAAATTGCAAGATATTTATCACGGAAATATAGACATTTATGAGATATGTTTACGAGTTTTTTTCAAAGGCAGTTTATTATATTGCCTATCTGTTACTAATAAAAACATCAAATCCTTAATGCATTATACACAACGCTACGAGCATTAAATACGAATTTAACAACAGTGTAATAGCAAACATCTGGGTAGCTTTTAACATAGTCGAGACGGGAATATGAATTATTCCTAATATTTAAGAGCTAACGTTTGATCAGACATATGTTAATGTGTGTAAAATTATGATTAAATATTTTAAATCCAATAAATTTTTAATAAGTGTATAATTTGTGTCATCATTGTATTTTTTATTATTGTCAAGTAACATTTAAAAAGCTTAGAATTGCTGGAGTACTTTAAAACACGTACAAATAAGATTCTTCACGTATATCAATTAAAATATAACTATAAAAATGCACCATCTAATTCTTCGTGCTTTTATTGCTCTAACTATGTTCTCTTGACCCATCCATTCTTGTATTTCGTGATTCATCCATTGTCTTGCATCCTCTTCGTTTTCCCGCTTTGGTCCCAGTACTTTTCTGATAATCTTCCTCTCAAAAACTTTCCATTGCTCTTCTTCTCTTACTGTTAATGTAGATGTTTCTGCACTATATACTACTATTGGTCTTATGGTCGTTTTGTACATTTTTATTTTTGTGTTTCGGATTATCTTCTTATCTCTAAACCTTTTTTTATTTCTATAAAACGCTGTATTTCCCGCTTGAATTCTTCTTTTCATATCTACTCTTTCATTTCTTCTGTTGACTAGTACTCCCAAATATTTGAATATTTCAACCTTTTCGAAACTGTGTGCATCTATTGTCAGTTCTGTCATTTGTGTCTTCTTTTTTTGCTTAAGTTCATGTATTTTGTTTTATTTTCATTTATTTCAAGTACTCTCAGTTTGGGTTCGTTTTCTATTTATTGGAAGGTTTTCTTTAATGCCTTTTTATCTGTTGCTACTATGGTTATATCGTCCGCATATCCTATTATTTGTACTGCATTCTTGTTTATAATTCCTGCGTTTGACAACTTTTTACTATTTTTTTATTATCTTGTGTAGTGATAGAATAAATAGTACCGTTGAGAGCGCATCTCCTTGTATATTACTCTCTTGTAAGTCTTTGATCATTTTTCTTGTGTTTACTTTGTCAAACGCCTATTTAAAGTCTAGGATAAGTATATGTGTTTCTCCGTCGTATTCGTATGTTTCCTCTATCGCTTGTTTTACCGTATGTATAGCGTCTATCGTGGATATTTCTTTTCTAAAACCGTACTGGCAATCCCCTATGCTTTGTTCTGTATATATTGTTAGTCTGTCTCTAATTATACCAGTCATTACTTTATACGTCACATTCAGTAAATTAATTGCTCGGTAGTTTTTGCATATTCTATGGTCTCCTTGTTTTGGGATTGTCACTATAATTCCCTTCTTCCATTCTTCGAGCATTATTTCTTTGCTTCATATGTTCTGTATTAGTTAATAAATCTATGACATTTGTACCTCCCCACCGTATTTTATAAGTTCTGCGCATATCCCGTCTCCTCCCGCTATTTTCCCGTTTTTAAGTTTGCATATATTCTCTTTCACTTCTGTATAGGTCAATTCTTCTTCTTCTTTATCTTGTTCTGTGTTTGTCATTGTTTGTTTTTCTTCTTCTCCATCCGTTTCTTTATATATTTCCTCGAAATACTTCTGCCATTTTTCTGCTTCTAAAGTATTAGCTGCCCGTTTTCGATTACCTAGTTTTAAGTATTGGTACTTACAATGATTTTGAGTCGTGTCTTTTACTTTCTGTTTCTATCTCGGTCATAATTTCTTCTACTTTTTGATTTTATTTTTCGATTTAAATAATTTATTTGTCTTTTGCCTTTAATATTAGTATTTTACTCGTTCCTCTTTTTTGCTTGTATTTAACCATTTCAATCTTGTTTTATTCTTTTCTTTGCTAATTTGCACTCATCGTCAAACCAATTATTTCTGCCTTTATTTTGTATTTTGTTAACCATTTACTTTGCTGCATTCTTTATTTCTTATTTGAATTGTTTCCACTGTTTCTTCATTGGTTTTTCTTTGAACTGCATCTCTGTATTTACTTCTTGTACAAATCTTCTTCTTACTTTTTTCTTTTTCAATTTATCTACGTCCCTTTTTCTCTGTGCTTTTCGCCTTTTATTCTTCGTTGTTTTTATTTTACATTTTGTAATCACTAGCATATGGTCCGAATCGATGTTGGCCTCCCTGTGAGATCTAACGTCATTTATCGATTGTTTGTGTGTCTTTTTAATCACTATATGGTCTATTTGATTTCTCACCAGACTTCGTGGTCTCATCCATGAAATGTCGAATATCCCTAACGAATTACCCCAGGCGAGTAGAGATAGTATCTCTCGCACTGTAACTTCAGGCAGTTCATCCACAAAAATATCACACAATAACTGAGTGGTTCATAGTTACATTTCACTTAAATACACCAAGTTCGGAAGAAAAGCTGCTAGAATTAGAAAAAGAAATTAAGAAAATAAAGGTGACAGTGAGAAGAGAGGAGAGGTACGATGAAAAGGAAAGCAATGTATCGAACTAAAAAGCGGCCACCAACAATTCTACCAAGGAGATGAAAATCAAGGAGTAGGCGGCGTAAGCTTACTTGATGGAAAAAAATATGGCAAACAAAGCAAGGTATGTAATCTTAATGGGCGATTTCAATGCAAAAATAGACAAAGAAGAAAACCAAAATGAAATTTTAATAGGACTTAAATGGATTAGGAGAAAGATATACTAGAGGAAAAATAATAGTAAGTTAGGCAAAAGAAAATAACCTAGATATACATAACCTATACGATCTTTAAAAAACCATGAAAACAAGATAGACCTGGCAAGGTCCAAAGTGCACAACAGAGAATGAAATGGACTATATATTATATAAGAATGACCTAGTGTTTACGAAACGAACTGTGATAGCGACACGTTGATCGGTCAATTAATGGAGCTCCTAAATTAATTGGAACGGGAAAGCCCCTACGCTGCAAAATTGTAAAATTGATTGAAATTGTTTGGCCTAGGTACAGTTTTAAATAAAATGGAAAAAATAAGAAAAAGAGTATTATGTGGAATTTTTTGATCAAAGAGAGACGTTACCGAGGAAGTGAGATTTGAGAACATCGTTGTTCTGATTTTCTCCAACGTTCTGTAAATACTCCAACAGAAATTAAAGACTTTGGGAAGCAGTTGTTGGATAAGTTAAACCAATGTTTTTACCTTATAGAGGAAAATAAAATATATGCGGAAGCCACTTTATTAGATCTTCGCAGAACAATTAATCCGCTTTTGAACAAGCAAAGCAATCTTTAGTGACACAAGTGACTGCTTTAATAAGTCTAACTAAAAAACAAAATTCATTGAACCCTACACCACAAACGAAGATCATGGTGTGGAAGAGACACAAATATCAGTGTGGGCCGCTTTTGACAAAAAAGTAATTAATCTTGTGAAAACAAACAGTCCAAAAGCATCAGCAATAACAGAAGTTGACAAGTACCTTGGTGAACCTCTAAAGGCTAGAAAGGACAATCCGGTGCAATGGTGGGATCAAAGTAGTCATATTTATTCCCAGCTTTTTAAGTTGGTCAAGAAAAAACTCTGCATTGTTGCTATGTCGGTTCCATCAGAACGATTTTTTTCAAAAACGCGATGTACTTTGACAGATCAACGAAATCGATTTAAGTGGTAAAAAAGTTTCACACATTTTATTTGTAAACTCAAATTTATAATTTGTAATTATTTTTGTTCGACCCGATGTGCTCACATTTCTTTAAAGTACTTTTTATATTTTGTTATTTTTTTGTTTATAAATTTGTAGGAAATAAAATCCATTTTAATTGTTGCATTATGATTCACTCATAAACATAAATATCATTATCGAATTTGTAATTTTACTTAACTGTTTTAAGTATTTTTTTATATTTTAATGATTCTGAAACTGATTTGAGAAATACAAATCTAAATGCCAACCTTAAACTATATTTCGTTCTTAAATTTATTGTTTTAACAATATCGAACTCTACACATAAACAACAATATAATTAAAGTCGTTCTAATGAACGAATCTCTATGAACGGGTCCTGCATTATCATTAATTCATATACTCTCAGAAAGATTCATAAATATAACAATACACAGTTAACATTTACACAACAAATTTAATTAGTCGTTGATATGAACGGATCTTTATGAACGGATCTTTATGAACGGATCTTTATGAACGGATCATTTTAATGATTGACCTAGAAGACCCGGGTCACCGAAACGAACCAGGTCTTCCCATCACTAGTTCAAAACCTCATCAAAGAAACACAAGATTTAATAAAAAAGATAACAACTTGTGGAAGACCGAGCACTTAATAAAATAAAAATAACAGAAATCAACAAAATAATAAAGAACCAGTCTAGAGAAAACATAAGAAAGTACAAAATAACACAGTTAAATGAAATACTACAAGACAAAAAGGCGGACGAGACTGGAAGAAGAACACAAGCGAAGGTAGGAATCTATCTAATTATAAAACTAATTAATGATGAAAACGAGGAAATTATCGAAATTCAAAAAATAACCATCATGATAGAAAACTACTACAAAACATTATGTGAGTCAAGACTAAACCACCACCAGGTAAAGTCGAAAAACACAGAAAAATAATAAAAAATGTTGGATCTGAAGATATAACAGATGTAAAAAAAGACAAAATAAGAGACGCAGTAAACAGTATGCGAAATAAAGCTGCAGGTGAAGCCAAAATATTATTAGAAATGATAAAGTATGGAGTACAACTCATCATTAAAATGATACAAATAATTTTTAATAAATGTATAGAAATGAGTGAAGTACTCACAGCTTGGATAAATACTGTTATACTGCTGATATTTAAAAAGGGAAATCAAAATATAAATTAGAAAACTATAGACCCATTAGCCTGTTATCAGTCTTGTATTAGATGTTTGTGAAAATTGCGAAAAGTACATTGCGACTAACAAACTGGATAGGTATAAGTCTCGAGAACATGCTGGATTTAAAAAAGGTTACAGCATCATAGATCATTTACACAGGTATGGAATAAGAACTTTAATTGAAAAATCAAACGAGTACAATATAACATTCTGGATAGCTATGGTAGATTACTAGAAGATATTTAATTCCATAGAAATTTGGGCTAACCTTAACGCCTTAAGCAACAATAGAGTTAATGACAAATGACAAAAATTATTAAACATGTATATAACAATGGTACAAGGCAAATAGAAACAAGAAAAAACCAAAAATATACAGAGAGGGGTCAGACAAGGAGATTCTATCTCACCGAAGATAAAGGAGTGACGATAGACGGCGAAAACCTGAACCATCTAAGATTTGTCGATGATGTTGCGTTAAAAGCAAAAGAAAAGAAGAATTGCAGGAAATGCTATTAGACCTAAATACAATATCAAAAGGAATAGGATTAAAAACAAATGTCATAGGTCTAAGCGTGTTATTGCTAACACGCTTCAGGTCGTCAGTCCATCTAGTTGGTGGGCGTTATCTGCTCCGTATTGCTTTTTGCTGTGGTCTCCACTCTAAAATACGTTTTGTCCATCGGTTGTATGACAATCTGGCGACGTATCCTGCCCAATTCCATTTTAACAACGCAATATTTTCGATAGCGTCTGTTGTTTGTGTTCTACAACGTATTTCCTCGTTTGGGATTCAGTCTCTCAGAGAGACACCTAACATCTGGCGCTCCATAGACATCTGAGTCACAAGAATCTTATTAACTACCTTTTTTGTGAGTGTTACGTTTCCGCTCCATAATTGAGTACAGGTAACACACATTAGTCAAAAATTTTCCCTTTGAGGCATATGGGTAGATCCAATTTAAATACATAGTTTAATTTACCAAACGCTGCCCCGGCTAATCCTATGCGACGTGGGAGCTCACATGTCTGATTATCTCTGCTCAACCGAATTTCATGTCCTAGGTATACGATGTAGTCTGCACAATATTCCTTCAATCAACAGCTATATTTCGATTTAGCACCAGATTAGTCATTATTTGCGTCTGGTTCATATTAATCTTTAGTCCGACCTCCAAGGAAGCGTGATATAATTTTTCAAACATTATTATTGCATCATCCATACGATCGGCTATAAGGACGATGTCATCTGCAAATCTCAAATGACTGATCTTCTCTCCATTTATATTGATACCATTCTTGTTCAGATGTGCCTTCTTACAAGTATGTTCTAAAAGCGTCGTAAATAGCTTTGGAGAGACTGTGTCTCCTTGCCGTACTTCTCGCTGTATACAGAATTTATTTGTTTCTTATTCAGATAGTCTTACGCTAGCTATGGCTTTTTGGTAGATATATTTGATTATGTTAGTGTAGCGATGATCTATTCGGCATTCTGTCAATGCTTTTAACATTTTCTAATGGCTTATGATATCGAATGCTTTCTCGTAGTCGACAAATATCAGTGTCAATGGTTTGTTGTATTCTGCAAACTTCTGTATCAGGTTCTTTATCACGTAAGAGGTCGTTAGTCCTGTATACCGATATAAATCTAGCTTTTTCTCTAAGCTGATAGAAGTCTAATTTAGCGTCCAGTCTTTTTTTGATAATTTTTATAAAAAGTTTATATATATGTGAAAGCAAACTGATAGAACGGTAGTTTTTTTAGATCTGTTATGTCTCCTTGCTTGTGTAATAAAGTAATGACTGGATTATTCCATTGAGAAGGAGTTTTTCCTTGGTAGATGCATTCGGTGAAAAGCTTGGCCAAAGCCTGGATAATTTTATTTCCACCTAGTTTGATCGCTTCGATCACTACTCCGTCATCGCCAGGGGATTTGTTATTTTTCGTTTCTAAAAGTGCCGTTTCGATTTCGTATGGAGTTATTTCTGGAATTAATTCTGATCTCTGGTTTGTGATTTTGGGCAGGGGCTGATCTTGCCTTCGGTCGGTGCTCTCATACATTTCGCGATAAAAGGATTCGACAACTTCAAGGATTTTGGTTCTATCTGTATGTTTTTTATTTTGTACATATTTTCCTTGCCTATGTTGTTTGTATTTCGTCACAAAACTTTTAAACTTTTGTTTTCTTGAATTATTTTAGTTATTTCCCTTGTATTGTTTTCTATTACGTCTTTTCGGATTGACCGGTATATATCTTTATTTAATTTCTTTATTTTTGTGTAGTTGGAGCCGTATTTTTCCGTTAGCTGTCTTCTTTTACCTATTAGCTCTTGTTATAAACACAAATGTAGCAAAAACTAAATATCTAACAAACGAACTTCTAGATAAAACTGAGGTTTTATCTAGAAATCTTTTATTACTGTTCATAATTCAACAGTAATCTAAAATATTGCCATGTTAAAATTAAACTGAGCAAGATCCATGGGAAAAATGGACGACAACTGTTGGACAAAGCGAGTTGTTCAATGGAATAAATAAGAGAAGTAGATACAGACCTCAAACCAGACTGACTGATGACATCAAGTTAATGCCTGGCCATAAATGGATGTCAAAAATAACGAACAGAAATTAATGGACACACCTGAGGGAGACTTATATCCATCGATAGATGGAATAGCTGTTTATGATGATGATATTTCATCATCATAAACAAAGGAGTTGTTGTTTGGCATTTTAAAAAAGAATAAAGGAATTTGAGATAATGATCTCAATCAAATGATCCTTGTACTTGACGAAAATGATATGTATTAATATGATATACTTACCATGACCATGTAATGAAAGGGAAAGTGATGGAAGGATGCTGTTATAGCCTCCGACATCTGGCTCCGATTTTACTTTGTGCAGATTTGATGCTAATAATTCCTGTAAATTTAAACCGCGTTAATAAAAACATATTTGACTAAAATGTAAAAATAATAAAATGTTAAATTGGTTTGATTGTTTCTAAAAAAAATTATTAAAAAATTGAATGCAGTTAAACCTGGAAAACTAAGGATCTAGAAGGACTTTTACTGCTTAAAAGAGGTTTTTTGTTTATTCATTTTCCCAGCTACGCAACGATATTTAGTTAGATATCAGTTTTAAGATGACTTCTGTCTTCCTCTTTTAGATAGGATATAATATCGTAGGAGCTTTACTTTTATTTCCAGATTAAGGTTGTGGCTTTTAAACAGTTTGGCCATGTTGTTAAATGCACTGCAAGGATTCAATGTTCCCAATTTTCCAAGGCTTCACTAAATATTTCATCTGAATACTTCAAATTTTTATATACACATTTATAAAAAATACACAACATTTTTTAAATAAATTATCAAATATTGAATTTAATTCAAATAATACTTTGGTAAGTTTTGACATAAATAGTTTATTTACGAATGTGCCATTAGATAAGACTTTAAATATAGTCAAGACAAAATTCGATAGTGATGATACATTGGCAACTATAACAAGACTAAACATATCAGCTATAATGGAGTTATTAACAGTATGTACTGATAATACATATTTTCATCTAAATAATGAATTCTATAAACAAAATTTTGGTCTAGCAATGGGCTCTAATTTATCATCATTATTAGCCGATATATTTATGGAAGATTTTGAGAAAAAACATTTCTTAGCATCTGTTTTATTAAAAAATTATTATACTTTATCGTTTATAAATAAGGAATTTTCAACAATCGATCGAGTAGAACAGAACAACTTAGAACGAGATCCTACAGCATACACAAGAAATAATACGAGGAAAATAACAATACCATACATAAAAGGATTATCAGAAAAACTTAAAAGGATAGGAAATAAATTCAACATTTCCACAACATTCAAAACAACAAACACATTAAGATCTATTTTGTCTAAAACCAAACCTAACAATGAACAAGAAAGGACAAAGAATTGTATTTATAAAATACCTTGTGAATGCGATCAGTTTTATTTAGGTGAAATATCAAGGCCATTAAATGTTAGAATAAGTGAACATCAATCTTATATTAAAAATAGAGAATTTGATAGATCTCAAATATGTAAACACGCATGGGATAATGAACATAGACTTCAATGGAATGATTCAAATATAGTCTATAGTCTAAAAGAAACGGATGGTAAAAAGAGAAAAATCAAAGAAGCGGTTCTAATTCTAAATGAGACCAATCCTGTCGCAAATTCCTCGGCAGAATTTAGTAGGATCTGGTTACCCATATTAATAGAGGAAGTTATTTAAAGGAAAATACCAGTTTTAGTACGTCAGTAACATATAGAGGATACAGCATTTATGTTTTTTAAATAACAGACATATTAAATCAGAATTTGGTGTTTATTGAAAATAAACTAAATGTACGACCAAATACTTACCATGTCGGGATAGTATTAGGTAGGAGGTTTTTTCCTGGTTTTTACCTCATAATTTACTATTGAATCACTAACAGGAGAATTTTACTGTCATCGTGGCATGTGTTTGTCTTTTTACAGACGAATTTAATGCTATGATTTTTTCTGACGGATATTCTCAAGTTAAAGTTGATTTCATGTAATCGAATGAACTATCTTACAAGTAAAGTCGTCCCAGGAACGCAACTCAAGAATTTTTCACCAAGTAACAAAAAACAAAATTTGTTTAATTTACTAATGTTTGTATTTTGAGAACGATTTCCGAAGTGGAAATTGAAACGTCAATAAACGTATTATAACTTTTAATTGTGGCTTATTCCCATTTAAATAGTAATTACTTTAAAATGCCACAAGAAACTAGCTTCAGAATAATATTAGAATAGAGAAGGCTAGGAGTGCATTCAACGACATGGCCAAACTCTTTAAAAGCCACAACCTTAATCTGGATATAAAAATAAGGCTCCTACGATATTATATCTTCTCGATATTACACTACGGAGTGAATGCTGGACACTCACTGAAGCGATGGAGAAAAAAGTTGAAGCCTTCGAGATGTAGTTATACAGAAGAGTCCTAAGGATATCATGGACGGTCAAGATAACCTACGAGACTGTACTACGCAGAATGGGGAAAGATATAGAAGTGATGTATACGATTAAAAGGAGAAAGTTAGAATATCTCGGACACATAATGAGAAACGGCAGTAAATACAGATTACTGAAAATAATCCTTCAAGGCAAAGTATTCGGAAAGCTAGGACTTGAGAGAAGAAGAATATCATGATAAAAAAAACCTGAGGAAATAGTTCTCCACAACAACAACTAATCTATCTAAAGCATCAGTTAATAAAATAAATATAGCCAGAAGGATCGCCAATATTCGAAACAAATAGACACCAGAAGAAGAAGAACCGACAAATATCCACTAAATGAAATAAATAAAATATTAATATTACTTAAGTCTCTATAATTGAAAATAAATTCAAAATAAAATCCATCACAAGAAATGTTTAGACCATTAAAAATTAAAACAAGAAATGTGCACTCGGGTCTACAACCATAAATTCTTTCCAGAAAAGTCTCTCGCCTGAACTAAGACGAAGACGAATGCTTAAAGTGGATATTTTAAAACAATATATTTATAACTGATTTACAATATCAATAACTACATACAGTCCATCTAATTTACTTACCGTTGCACGTCATTATCATTGACAGAGATCGAAGTTGACATAGTTGTCAAAGTATAAAAAAATCCTGAATCCATTTTAAATCAAATAGGTCACATAATTATTGCAAAAGTGGATTATACAACAAAACAAATTAATATTTAATGTAAATCAATAAAAACAAAACAAAAGTTAAAAATATTCTTGTTAAAAACAATTTGAGCCGCTTGTATGCGTCGTATAAAGATGTAAAATGGAATACTTAAACAAAAACAACACTTTTTTCATTACTTATTAACATTAGTCAACACCGCAACTGTCAAATAAGTGTTACCAATTTATGCCAAAATATCTCCTTCGTTCGGTTACAGTTACAGTGTGTTCCGAACAAATGTTCTTCATAAAAACGCTTTATAATGCATTTATACAAATTAAATGAAACATATTATTATTGTGTATTTTGTGACAAATTAAAGTGATTCTAAAAAAGAACACACATACCGCCTAAATATTTCGTGTTGGTATCATGTGACCTCACGGGCTATGACGGGGATGACTTACAAAGGTAAGTAAATTAGATGAAGTATAAATATATACAACAACTAAAAAATTATACTGTGAAAGGCGTGTACGTGTCTTGTTTGAAATAAGATGAAGGTAATATTAAAAAAATAATTTATAAATATTATACAGCATTAATAATACCTACAAATGTGTATACAACAGAAAAAATTATGTTAAAGGCATAATATGTCAATAAACACCTTAATGTTAAAATTTATTCCTTATCAAAAATGTTTCAATCCGATCCTGTACATTTTGGTAGCTAATCATAAGCAGAATAATGTTGTATACGTAAAATGTCATAACAATAATATTATCGTTATAAATTGTGGTGGAATCTTGTTGAAGCTAAGAATAGGAATTAGAAAGAACAAGAAATTTATTGGCTATAATGTGTAATTAAACGATTAGGATATTAATTACTGCTTTAAGTCTTATTTCAAATTAATTTAATGTTTACGATATAAACTTCAGGGATTACTAAAAGGAAGTAAGACGTCGTTTTCAATGTTTTTTACAAGATAGTCTGTAGTATATTTATATTTTTAATCAATCAAACATAAAAAATGCTATTTTCTAAATAGACAGATAAATCAAAGTACATGATACTCGGAAATACAAACCAAAATAAGTTCACTTTCATATCGAAACATGAGAATATAAATTCGAGGGAGTGGACCATAGAGAAATTGGAAAGGAGGGGAAGAAAAATACTCGGAGCTAAATATAGAGGCAAAAGCAAGAAGGAAGTTTAGGTACGTCGAGCAAATAAGGGGCTAGAACTATATAATGGACCCACAATAGTATCTGCCGCTTCATAAGATCGCAAAGAGTTAGATGGATGGCACAAGGAGTGGTCTTCAGTACTGGTCGGGGAAGCTTCTTCTTCTAGACCGTAGAAGATGCTCTCTGGTGGTCAGTATGCTTACCGGTCACTGTAGACTCAGGCGGCACCTTCATCTATTTTAATTGGCGGATAGCCTACAGTGCCGTCTTTGTAATGAAGATTAAGAAACGCCAGCACCTGGCCTCTCAGAGGTGGCAGATCCTGTGTTCGGTCTGTATGCAAACGACCCAACTGAGAGAGTTACCCTTAAAGAGACTTGTCTTTCTGTGAGGCCACAAGGTTACTAAAGGATTAGACTCTTGGAATGGCAAGAAAAGCTCAGATTTGGAGCCCCTGCTGATAAAGCAGATATGGGAGCTCGGAACAGCCTGGACCCCAGAAACTTCGAAGACTAGGTCTTCGGAGGGGTGATAGATCTGATAGGGGTGATACAATGGATTCGTCTTAAGAGGTCTAAGTGTCTGACGGCTCACAAATCGGCCCTGCCCCGACCTACCATAACCATAACGGCACATGCCTTAAGAAGGATAATGAGAGAATGCCAAAAACAGGGTCTATTCAAGAAAAATAGCAAAATACAAATATGATTTGATAGCGTACAAAATCTTAGATGAGTAGAAGTTAATGACTGGCGAGAAGAAACAACAAACAGAGATACATATAGGAGAATAGTACACCATGATTAGACTAGATTCAATATGGATATTTTTGAAAAATGTAATACTTTATCCGCATTTTAGCCCTATACCTACATGACTGTAAAGCAATAAAAAAAATAATAAGGTTCTAAATATTTAAAACATTTACATCTAGTCACAAAGGAAATAAGTTGTAGGATAAGAAAATAATCTAGAAAATTTTTATGGATAGTCAATCAGTACTACAGGAAGATTTGCTTTTAATACTACTGATTGTTTGGATCAGTTCAGATTTATCAACTGATCTTATAAAGAATGAATTCGAGATCTTTTTTGAATTGGGGAGCTACGAAATGGGATCTTGTTGTGGCAAAATAGTTAATGTTATATTTTTACTCACATTAACTAAGATTTCATTTAGATTTTCAGGGTTTGGAAGAGAAAATGTTTGAACTGTGTTAGTTTTATTTTAAAGATCGTTTATTATGGACCAAGTTTCTCTTGCAATATTTATAGAGCTTCCCAAACGATTCTGGTATTTTATGCACTGAATGAGTACATTTTTTAAGCTGTTCTGATAATTTATAGATAGGTTCCTCTGTACTTGGAGATATACTCAGTGACAAAGACGTTGGTAGTAAATTTCATGATGTACAGTAGTGAACGCATATTTTTGGCTGATATGCGGATACCTTTGGTAGTCCAGGGTTTGTGATGTTTTAACTTAATTGTAATTAAAGGAAATGCCTTATTGAAAGTACAGACAAGCCTATCTAAAAAATCACTAAAATTATAGTCCAAGTCAATAGAGGGAAAGGGCCACCCAGAAGTCAAGCACAAATTTTGGAATTTACGAAAGTTCTGAGCGGAAAAACTCTAACTCTACCTAAACGTTTGGTTTTTGAGGATTGTTTGTTAAGAGTGCTCAATCAATAAATCGATAAATATTCTTTATTTCATCTGACTTTTACAAGTACTGAAATGCTTCAAATACAATCTATGATCAGTAAAAACTATAAGTACATAAAAACAGTTAACATAAAAACATATAAAATACACACAAAAACATACAAATTGTTAAAAAGATGCCTGCAAGTATTCCTCTATCGAATAAAAAATGTTTACCAGAAGTAAATCCTTAACTGTTCTCTTAAATACATAAATATTTGACGCTTTAACATAATTAGGTAATTTATTATACAAACGAACGCATGTTCGTTCTCTAAAAATGAAAATTTTGCTACGACTGGTCAAAAAAATGCTAATAAACATTTTCATTCAAAAAATGCTAATAAACATTTTCATTCAAAATTATCTCAGCTACATTTTTTATTTGAAATATTTTTTTCGACCCCGTAGAGATTTTTAATAAATCAATTTTTTTCGTTTCCCCCTACGAAAGTGCGTTTTAGAAGGAAGCCGGGGGTAAACTTTTGAAGAGTTTTTGGTGTCCTAAAATTAACATTCTTATCAAAATTCAGCTTGTTCGTATGTTTTTTAGAGGTACAGTGGAGTTTTAGAGGTACAGTGGATTTGTCTTTGACGACTGGAGTAATGATTGTTAATTAAATTAAAACTGATTCTATATTTTTATAAATTGATTGATATACCTACAGTTTGTATAGATAAATTTAAATATTAATGTATTGTTAAGGAATCTTGCTATTGTTTCATAAATAAAGTACCTTGGACGTCAAATATGTATTTTGTGGCAAAGTTGTGACTTTTGGTCAGAGAAATAAATAGATAACAAATTGAATAATAACGAATTCATAAAATTTCATGCATTATGTTAATATATCACATATTTATAAAATCACATGCGTTATGCAAACTTTGGTATAAAATATAACACAAAAAACATAGGTTTGGTAGTTTTATCATAAAAGGTAGTATAAAAGTGTAAAATATTTCTGTATATTTATGGAGTGGATACTTTTATCACAAGATATTTGGCTATCACGCTAAGATAAGTACCTTTGGTAAAACCTGGGATAATAGAAAATTGAAACTAAGCACAGGCTTTGTTACGTTTTTTGTGTACCCTGTGCTCAAGAAAAAGTAGACTAGCCGACTATGCTCTTATGTTGCTCTTGTGATTACACTAAAAATGGAATATGAATTTTTTATATCATACAACTAATACAAGAGTTGTCTTAATTCTCCATCATAATAATAAATTATGTAACTGTGTAAGTAACTTGTTATTTGAACTGTATCAATTTCGCCAAGTAACGGGCATGTTATTTCTTTAAAAGTTAGGTTATGTCCTTTAGCTGAAAATATGCAAGTATCAATTTGCATATTTTCCATCCATAAACTTTTAGAATTATTATTTTAACGGTCTTTTGGAATTGGGTCCGTTTGAATAAGAAGGCCATAAATTTTTTTTAAGCTTTTTACGTCCTTTAAACAAAAACACACACGTAAGTATCAATTTTCTTCATGGTTTGCTCCAAATTTTAGCACAGACACGTGCAAGTTCTTTCCTTAATTTCGGGTTCACTTATAAACGTGAGTAAACTGTTGGTTGTACGAGGTCATACATGACATATTAGAGGCAAGCAGAAATAGAAATATTGCAAATTTAGCAGAACGTGAGGTTGTTAAGAATCCTACAAGTAGAACGACAGTACGTATTTTGCAACTTGAATTTCATCGTTTAAACTCTGCGTTAGTCATAGACAGGGACGTATTTACTTATTTTTAATTTACGAGGGTTAACCAAATTCTAGTGAATAATCTTTATATTGTGACCTTAATCGTTTTTAAAATATAAAATTGTTTATAAAGTACTTTCTTTGACACATTAAAAAACATTGTATTCCAAAACAATTTAAACTTTTGATACTTATGTCTCATACGAAACACATGATATTCCATCACACAATGGTGATGGAATATATGTAAAATAAGAAAAATGAAACCTGAAAATATATGGACGAAGTCACAATCCTGGATATGAGAAGGTATAATATAATCACATTTTCATTTTGCTGTGGGTTTTGTATTTTTATATAGTACGAGTATTGTGAGTCGTTGTTGATGTTAATTCGCTTCCTTCTCTCTCAACGTATCCTTTAATCATGGATGTAGTCGTCAAAGGCGTCAAAAAAAGAAGAGAAATATAATGTTTACCAAAGAAGTCAAAATACTCTGTTACACAGATGACGCAATGTTGTTAGCCTAAGATACAGATAGTCTAAAAAGACTAATCCACGGATTCAACACAATGGCAGGTCTGCCTACTAGTAAGGCGTAAAAAGAACCCGTTGTAATTAATGAAAAAAATCTCGACATCAAGAAGGTAACGACTTATACCCAAGGTAAAACATTGGAATTCTATTACCATCATGAAAAATCACAAATTCTGAAAATGATGATTGTGATTGAGATAACTTACTTACTTACTTAGTCCTAAGCCTTTCTACCGTTAGGTGTAAGGCTGGTGGGGTTAAGATTTGCACTGTTGTCTCCATGCTATCCGGTCTTGTGTTAGATTTCGTGCACTTTCCCATGTCAATCCTTTCTTCTCAACTTCTTTTCTGATTTCGTCTAGCCACCTAACTCTTGGTCTTCCTCGTTTGTTTTTTCCTTGCATTCTCGTTTCAAACACTCATTTTGTTAATCTTTCATTCGACATTCGACATCATCTTAGTTGCCCCTCTACTATTTTTTTGTTTATTGGTTCTAGTTTTAGGTTTTGTCTGATTGTTTCGTTTCGTATTTTGTCTGTCCTCTTTCTGTTTGCTATTTTCCTCAGGAACCTCATTTCCATAGCATTGACTCGAGATTTTTGTCTCCCAGTCAATGTCCATGACTCGCTATTATAGATGATTGTAGGTCTAACTACTGATTTAACGACTGCCGTTTTTACCTTCTCCGGTATTTCTTTTTTCCCCAAAAATGTTGTTTTCATAGTGTTAAATAAGCTTCCTGTTCGTCCCATTCTCTCATTTATTTCCATGTCTTGTTTACCGTTTGATTCAATTATTGCTCCTAGGTATTTAAAATGTTCCACTTGTTCTAGTTGTTTTCCGTTTAATTGTATTGCGTGTGTCTTTCTCTTATTTGAAGTTATCATTGTTTTTGTTTTCTCTGTATTTATTTTCATATTTATGTTTGACAGTTCTTCTTCTAGGATTTCAATGTTGTTCTGAATGTCTTCTCTGTTTTCTGCTATCAAAACCATGTCGTCTGCAAATAGAAGCTCTGATAGTTGAGTCTGTTTCATTTGCCAGTATCCTAATGTTAGTTTTCTCATTCTTCTCTTGGCTTTCTTTATTGCTTTATCCAGTACCACTGAGAACAGCAGTGGGCTCAACACGCATCCCTGTTTGAGGCCTTGACTTGTAGTAAATTCTTCGGATTCCTCGTTGTTGGTTCTCACCGTATTTGTATTATTATTGTACATATCCTTTATTACATCAATTGTTATCCTGTCAACTCCTCTTTCCTTTAATGTCCTCCATACGTCCTTTCTTTGTATTCTGTCAAACGCCTTTTCCAGATCAATAAAGCATATATGTATTTCTCTATTTTTATTGATTACTTTTTCACTTATTTGTCTTATTGTGAATATGTGGTCTTGCGTGCTTCTGTCCTTCCTGAATCCACATTGTGGAAGGTAGGTTTATGTTAAGTAGTTTCAGCGTTAAAAGGTTTTTATTGATTTTTTCGGAACGCAGATTTTGAACATGTGTGATTTCCGAACTCACCGATTTAATTATATTTTAATATATTAGATTTTTTATACAGAACAAGAATATTAGAGGAGAAGATCGCTGGGAATAAAAAATTAGAAAACGATAACATCGAGTTAAGCTTGGAAAACTCAAGAATAACATAATTAACGCAACAACAGAATCACTTGGGGAGAGGAAAGTAACGAACACTAACATATTAAAAAAGAAAACACTATAGTTTAGAGAGGAAGTGAAGACAAAAAGTGAAGAAAAGAGGAAAGCCTTTTTACAATACAGAACACAACAAACACAACAGGCATATAACCACTATAAACAAATCAGAACTGAAACAATTAATTTAGTTAGACATATAAAAAAGGAACACTGGCAGGGCTTCTCAAAACAAATGGAATACGACTTCTACGAACTGACAGAAACGAAACACATTCAGGAGGAAACATGGGCAGACTACTTTCAATCCCTATTTACTAAAGTTAACGAAAATGAACCATCAACACCGGAATTGACGACAAACGAAGAAATAAATATTGAGGAAGAAGAGGTAAAGGAAGCATTAAGGAAATTAAAAAATAGAAGAAAATCACCGGGAGACCCCAGAGTACCGAACGAACTGCTAAAGTATGGCGGACCAGATCTAACCAAAGAACTATTAAATCTAATCCAAAAACTAATAGAACAAAATAGAATTCCTCAAGATGGATATCAAGCATCCTAATATCTCTTTTTAAAAAGCGAAACAAATCGGACCCAGAAAATTACAGAGGAATTAATTTATTAAACACAACACTAAAATTAACAACCAAAGTGATAACAAATAAACTGCATGAACCGCACCGACGCTGTATTTATAATGAGGCAAGTGTAAGAGAAATCATTAGAATACAACAAAACGGCATATCTATGTTTCGTGGACCTTAAAAAGGCATTCGACCCGGTTAAATCCACTTATTGTACGTAATAGAGATATCTCTAGGAATAAACAAAGCGCTCAAACATATCTAACAAAACAACACAATTAAAGTAAAAGTAGAAGAAGAACTAACCGACCTTAATGAAGCTTGCATTAGGATAAGATAGGGAGATTCCCTGAGTCCTCTATTGTTCAACCTGATTATGGATGAAATAACAAAAAGAGAAAAACAACTTAAAATATTCTGCTGACACAGAGAGGACAAAAAGGCTGTTCGAAACAGCAGAGATGAAAACACTTGATGGTAAGACACTATGGGACAGAGCTAGAGGTACAGATATACGATATAGATGCAAGGTGGAGAACATCAAGGACTGGGTAATAAATAGTGGAGTAGAATGGAACGATCATATAAGCCGAATGACAACAAATAGAGTAGTAAAGACGGCAAGAGACGGTTCGACATGGAACGAGAGATAGAACGAGAACTTACTGGAGGCTCATTGAAAAACAGACAGTCATGTCTACAAGAAGAAGAATAAGAAGATATTTTTTATAAAATCCACTATTAACCTGTTACGGTTAGTGCAATAATTCTAAATATAAAAAGTTTCCGGTTTCACTTATTGCACAGTGAATTTTGTTCGCTTTTCCCGACCTTAGATACTCCTTTTTGAATTATTTTTTTGCGGTATATCAACTAATTGGTAAAATATTTTTATATATATTTATTTGTAGACATGCTTATATTTTTCTATCGGCCAAGAAAGAGTAATTCGACTTTGATTGGAATGTCTGTGAAAAGTGCTTACTGATTTTTTTAAGTTCACTGAACTTCGGGTTAAATGGACTTTTTATTCTAGCATCTGCCTAAGTCAGGTGTTAAAATCATTATTTTGCAAAAGTTTTATTCAATTCAAGAATGTAATTCCAGCATTCTTAGAAATTTAACTTAAGAAAGATGGAATAGTGCAGAATCTATGGAATTGCGGATCATGTACGGTGAACTTTTGCTTAGGATAATTTTTTAAATTAAATAAATATATTTTTGGTTGAGATATCTCGGTTTTAACTTATCTACGAGGAATTTTAAAGTTATGCATTGTTTCACTTCGAAAATATATACCGGATTTAACTCGTTGTTATAATTGGCAATAGAGTCCCACAGTGATATGTCATACAACTTAATACGGTATACAGATATTTGAAGGTTCTAAAATGTATATGAGGAGTCCTCCTCAATCTTTTCTCCTTCGTAAAGATGTAGTGGCGTCATGTAATTTGTTTGACTATTTCTGCCCAATTATCTCTCTCCTGTGCGTGTTGTTTTGTTTCGGAGAATCAGTAACCAGTCATCTCCTTTATTTGGTCCGACCATCGTACTGGAGATCTTCATCTGGATCTATTTCCCGCTACGTTACCTTCAACTATCATTCGCTCCATGCCTTCTCTTCTTCTAGTTATATGTCCAAAATATCTCAGTATATTTTGGTTGATAGTTGTGATGAGTCTCGTTTTTATGTTAAATTCTGCTAGAATTGAGTTACTCGTGCGATGGGTGGTCCATGGTATGCACAACATTCTATGGTAGACCCACATTTCAAATGCCATTATACGCTTTGAATCGGCTTTTTTTATTATCCAAGTTTCTGAAGCATAGGTGGCGATAGGAAATATCAATGCTCGAACAAGGCGTAATTGTGTGGTTTTTGTAATGTCAGTGTTCTTATAAATTTTTGTGAGTTTAGCTGTTGCCGATCTGGCCATTGTGATGCGTCGACGGATCTCGTCTTTGCATCCTCCACTGTTAGTAATAACGGAGCCTAAGTAATTAAATTGCCTGACCACTTCGTAGCCTGCCATGATTCTTATCTCTGCCTGGTTTTTTCTGATTCTATCGATGATCATCACTTTAATTTTCTGCATATTTATTTTCAAACCGTGATCGTGCTGGTTCTAGCTTGCGTGGGGGAAGAGCTCTGAACTGAGTAGGGGCTTTTAGGCACTTCACGGAAGACGAACTGGGCGGGGGAAGTCCTCAACACCGACACGGCGCGTCCCAATGGCTGATAGACAACGTTCCTGTAGATATGCAGGACAGGTGCGAATAAGGTCCAACCAAATAAGTACCCGCGGATCAACTGAGGGCATGACATAGGGCAGCAGCTATATCATTATTGTACTGGGGCTGTATGATCCATACAGGTCTAGTGTGAATTACTCACAGGCGACAACTACATCTTAGATCAACCGGCTGTGAGACTGCGATCAGGCAGGTAACGGGAAACCACCAGATTATCTTCCCAGAGGGCGTCATGAAATGACTAAGTAAGAAAAAATATGAGAGGTAGCTGATGTTCAATGAAAATCTAGTGAAAAAGCACACTTTCCAAAAAAAAAAACAGAACCTTCTATGACCTTCTTCTTCTTTTTTTGGTGCCTATTCGTTTCGAATACTGGTGATCATTCTGGCTATAATTATTTTATTAACTGATGCTTTAAATGGATTAGTTGTTGTGGAGAACCATTTCCTCAGGTTTTTTAACCATGATATTCTTCTTCTCCCAATTTCTTTCTTTCCGAATACTTTGCCTTGAAGGCTTATTTTTAGTAATCTGTATTTAGTGCCGTTTCTCATTATGTGTCCGAGATATTCTAACTTTCTCCTTTTAATCGTATACATCACTTCTCTTTCTTTCCCCATTCTTCGTAGTACAGTCTCGTTGGTTATCTTGTCTGTCCATGATATCCTTAGGATTCTTCTGTATAACCACATCTCGAAGGCTTCAAGTTTTTTTCCACGCTTCAGTGAGTGTCCAGGATTCAACTCTGTAGGATAATATCGAGAAAATATAACATCACAGAAGCTTTACTTTTACCTCCATATTAAGGTTGTGGCTTTTAAAGAATTTAGCCATGTTGGTGAATGCACTCCTAGCCTTCGCTATTCTACACTTTACCTCTTGTGAGTGATTTTATTGTTCGTTTACTTTTGTTCCCAGATAGGTAAACTGTTTTACTCGGTTCACTGGTGTATTATTGATAAGCAGCTGGACGTCTCTAATTTTATTTTTGCTGATGTCCATAAATTTAGTTTTTGATATGTTTACTTGTAGTCCAAATCTTTCACTTGCTTCCTTTACTTTGTCTATTAGTTGCTATAAACTGTTTAAACTGTCTGCAAAAATAACTGTTTAAACTGATGTTGTTTAGGCGTTCTCCATTTAAAAGGATTCCATCTTCGTAATTTTATAAGGCTTCACTAAATATTTCCTCTCAATATAGGTTGAATAATATAGGTGAAAGTATACATCCTTGTCTAACGCCTCGCAGAATCTGGATTGCTTCCGTCGGTTCATCTCCAAGATTAGTTCTTATTGTGGCTGATTGGTTCCAGCATAAATTTTGTATTATAATCCGGTCTTTATCATCTATCTATTTGGGCTTTTGTTAGAACATCCATCATTTTTCTGCGCTGTACTGTATCAAATGCTTTTTGGTAGTCCACAAAGCAGGTGTAGATATCGCAAGTTATATCTCTGCATCTTTGGAATAATACCTGTAGACTAAACACCTCTCGTACCTAAGCCTTTCATGAATCCAAACTGTGTCTCTTGTATTCTTTTTTCGCATAGCTTGTATATTCTGCGATGTTTGATTTAAAGAAAAAGTTTTAGTGTATGGCTCATTAACCTATATTCTCCACACTTTTTCGCTCCCTGTTTCTTTGGTAACGTAATAAATTCTGAAACTATCCAATCTTTTGGAATATTGCCTGTGTTATAGATATTATTGAAGATTTTACATAGTATTCTTAAAGATTTATTATCAATAAGTTTAAGAAATTCAGACTGTACAGAATTTGTCTGGTCCAGAATCTATGATCAATAACAAGAAACAAGCTGAGATATTGCAGCGGACAGTTCTCCACTCCCTTTTTCAGTGACGGTATTTTACAAGTACCATGATTTTAACGGGTTATACTTTCTTAGTTCACTGTGTATGTCATCTACTAGTTGAATCATCAAATTTAGAGCTTCTTTTGCAATTTGTTCAAGTTTTAGCTCTAAATGATAATAAACAATGGAAAAATCGTTTTAAGAAAAAAAATGCTATCTGGTTTCCTATTACTCATAGAAGGTTCTATTTTTTTTTAAAGTTTGTTTTTTCGCCAGCTTTTCATTGGGCCTATATACAAGTGTATGATATAAAAAAATGTCAAAGTTATTATAAATGTTTATAAGCTAAAAAGTCATCCGTTTTTCAAACTATTTTTTAATAACAAATTTAACAAAATCTTGAGATTTTTTAATATATCTTATAAACAAAGCCTTAAAGAATTTAAGGTACTTAATACTTTTAAGGTATTTGGTGGATCCGTTTGAAATTTTACATACTTTAATAACTCATTAAATGCCACAATTTTCAATAGTTATATTACATGACACTATGTAAAAAACAAGGTTATTAACATTTATAAATTCCTGAAAAAATCAGGATTTTTTAAAATATCTCGGTCAATTCCTTATCCTTTTTTTATTTTGAAACTCAATATTAAAGAACTTTTTATGATCTATAACTTTTATTTGAACGATTTTTTTCTAAAACTTATAAAAACGTTTTTTTCGAAACAAACTATTTTTTTTTTACTTTTTACGATTGTTTAAGAAAAAAAAAACAAAGCAGAGTTAGCAGAAATTCGTCACATAATTGTCATCAGCTACCCCTAATATGCTTTTTAGAACCTTCTGTATAATATGTTTTCAACTATTTTTTTCTTGACTGTGGCAGACCAGTTTAATGTGAAAAACTGTGAGAAAATCACGTAAAAATCTTAACAGATATTAGACGGTTCTAAGAGCTATATGGAGAGTAGATGATCAGAAGTCCGTAAGGACGTACTGGCTTCTCTTGTTTCTTAAACTTAAAAAGTGAAAAAAATAGTTTTTGTCTATAAAACGTTTTTTTATATATTTTAGAGTAAAATGGTTCAAGTAAAAGTAGACCATAAAAAGTTATGTAATTTGGAGAGTATCCAAATTAAAATACATAAACAATTGTCCGAGATAATGCAAACCTGCAAGAAATCATTATTTTTGCAGTAATTTATAAATGTTAATAACTTTGTTTCTTGCATAAGGATATGCAATATAGCTAATTGAAATTACAGCAATTAATGAGTTGTGCTAAATATCATCTAGATAGGGCAAATAGTTTATAAGTCATTTATATATTAATTTGTTTATCACGAAGAGCGATTATTTACAACTGTACTTACTCAAACAGTAACTCTTCAGGTATTTTGTAAATTGCAATCGATTCTTTAAAGCTTCAGTTTTAGGGTATATTAAAAAAACTTCAACATTTTATTAAATTTTTTATTAAAAAACAGTTTGAAAAAGGGCTGGCTTTTTAGCTTATAAACATTTATAATACCTTTGATATTGTTTATGCCACACGCTTATAGTAGGCTCCATGAAAAGCTGTGAAAAAAACACACTTTCCAAAAAACAGAACCTTCTTTGACCAATAGGAATCAAGATAGCATTTTATTCTTAAAATCATAGCGTTTTATTCTTAAAATCATGCTTATATTGTTTATTAACATTAAGAACTGAAAATTGAAATGATTCTAATGGCGTATACAGTAAAGGGGTAAAAAGTTAAAACTCGTTAAAATGGTGGTAGTCATAAAGTACCGCCAATAAAAAGTGGAGAGGCTCCGTTTTTTTTTTAGACTGGAACTGGAAGATCCTTCATTTTTTTTAACTGGGGAAGCTTAACAAAATAATAAGAGTTGTGCTATTTTCACCTCTCGGAGAATCCAGGAAAAATAAATGAATTGAATTTTTTCATAAAAAATTTGACTATTTGTAACAACATTAAATTAAACATTTGTAACAATCAATCATTGTAACAATTCTTACAATTTATAAACAATTAAACATTTGTAACAATTACGTTAAATTTTGTGTAACATGTTTATAAACAATTACACATTTGTAACAATTGTTTTTTTTTTTTTTTTTTTTTTATGGCTTCGGCAGTTTGCCATACAGCCAGTTACATGATCTTTTAATCTCATTAGGTACAGTAAAAAGTTTATGAGTTATTTGAAATCGAATAGACTAAAATAGATAAATTTACAACATTTAACAAAAAGAAGAGAAAAAATATAAATAATACATACTTTGTAACAATTAATTATGTTAAATTTTTTGTAACATGTTTATACATTTTAAGTAACCTAATAAATTGTCCGGAACAAAATTTTGTCAAGAAATGCTTTGTTAAGGTTATTTGGAAAATTGTAAGAATGTCTTTATTTTATGTATTTAGGACAGGCTATCAAGAAGTACTTTATACAGTCTACTATATTGCATATTTGGCATTTTGGAGGTTCACTATTTGAGAAGAGATAGGCGCGAGTATGCCTACAGTGTAGTCGTGTAATAATAATTTGAGATCTTCTACTTCTAGCAGTCGACTTCCATGAAGAAATGTCACTGTTGATGGTTATGAGTTTAGAACTGGAATCATTCCACTCCCGATTCCACACACTAACACCTTATTTTACACTTTAACACTTTTAGATCGCTAGGGACACTCCGACACTCTGTTTCTGATGCCTCATTGGTGATAGCGTTACGCGCACTAATATCTGCTTGTTCATTCCCTTCTACTATATGAGATGGTATCCAAGGAAGTGGATTCTTCTGAAATATTCTTGAGCTTCCATTAGTTCGGCCTTGATCATTTTCTCAATGGGATGTTTAGGGTATACATTTTGCATAGCTTTGACTGCGCTGAGAGAGTCGGAAAGGACTAGACAACAAGGGATGCTTTTAATATTTACGTGTTTCATGGCTTTAAATAAACTAAATAGTTCTGCAATATAGACGCTGGAGTTTAGAAGAAAATTTAAATTAAAAAGGGTATATTTAAATTTTATTTATAAGTGTATGTTATCTATATAAATATATAATTATAATTATAAATTATTAAAATACATTTATTTCTTTTATTTTACTTTATAATGTTTGTTTTCTTTCAACAAAACAATCGAGTGACTCACACTGAGGAGTAGGCAGATTGAGACCTCAGTACCGTTTAACGGTTCTCGTATTTCTGGAGAACAAGGTACTGGTCTACTGGTACCAAAGAATATAGACGCTTATATATTCTTTGCTGGTACGTCACGAGTGAGGGGAGTAGAGTAGGCAGATTGAGATCCCGAACTCGAACGAAACCATATCCGTTCTGATAATGGCTCCCTTTAGAAAAATACAATTTTTTTATTAACATGGGTGAATCAAAATTTAAAAATTTATTCAGCCCCACTTTTTTGCAAGAACTTATAAGTTTCTGGCACCCACACGTTAACTTTTAGCAGTCTTTTATGCAAGAAAATGTTATTTGCTCAATAAAAACCCTATGACAAGAAGGTCTGTTGATCGGATTGGTACTACCTGTCCTTTACTGAATTCTAACTCCAATATAAAATGATTTTGTAACTTCAGTGTTTCATTCATTCATTCATTTAATAGCATGTTTAGCAAGAAATAAAACCTAGTTTATTCAAGATTTTTTTATGTTAATAATGATAATTAATATTTAAATGGGAATAAGCCACAATCAAAGGTTAAAGTAAGTTTATTTGACGTTTCAATTTCCACTTCGGAAATCGTTAATAATGATATTTGCGCAGATACACAAAATACAAAAAGTCTTTCAAGTCATACAACGATTGACTCATTGAATAATCGTAATGAGTTCTAGGTACTAGCAAATAAAGAGAACCGAGCAGAAATCAATAAATTATTAAACAATAGACGATAATCTATATCACCTATTGTCACTAACGAGTTAGTTAATTGTTAAAAAGAATAGTGAGTAAGTTAGTGTAACCATTGTTTGTGTCGTTAAACAGCTGACTTTAGCAGCCTATAAACTTTTATAAGTGATACTTAAATATTTTCATAAAATTAGTAGCGCCAGATTTTATTATACGTACTGAATTACTAACTGCAAAATGATGAACTATAAAAATAAATCGTCAGTCTAAAGTTATCCCAAAATCTGTAAATATCTGTATTTTTGCAAATTTATCATGCCTTCCATAACACGGCATAATGGTCTGGTGCCTCCAAAAGAAAAAAATAGTTCTAGAACCTTTTCTTTAATGAAGAAAATAAATGAGATCAGTTTGCAACATGACCGTTTACATCAATTTTTCAGCCAAATTCTTTCTAAGAGTAATCCACATCAACTACACTACACTTATTAGCAGTTAAGCAGCCACAACGTGTTTCTCTCTTTCACTCTCAATGGACATCATCAACAACTAATACAATAATCGAAGATACTACGGTTAACTTAGCCTTTCTGAGTTTGTAACTGTGACAAATCATACTCCTGATACTAACTAAGCACTGAAATTATTATACTTACACAAAAACTTACTTAACAGCTAATAATTTACTAAATAACAGCTAATAAAATAGTGTACTTAAGAGATAATAAAGCATTCTTCTTTTAATGCCATAAATATTTCCCAACAAGTTTACTTTAAATCTTCACTACTTCGTCCAGTCGCTAAATTCATTAGGATGTCAAATCACGAATACACGAGGAGATTAACATTTTCAAAACCAGAGGACACAAGAAGTAGAGGACGACTACGAAGGAGATGGATTGATGATGTGGAAGAAGAGCTACATATCCTAAGGTTTAGAAGATGGAGGGAAGTTGCCAGGAATCAACAGGAGTAGCGACTTCTTTCTGAGCACGCCAAGATCCGCAACGGATTCTTGAGCCACTTATGATGATGATGAATTAAATTCATATAGCAGAACTTTCTTGTTTCTAATAACCATAATTTTGACCATAGTCTTTTTTTTATATCATCAAATAAAACTATATATCTTTTACAATTATTGCTAGTTTCTTTTTATTATTCATAGCATAGTGGCAAACATAAACATACAACGCGGGAACCAGTAGAACTGAGAGATTTGTCCGTGAATGTGTAGCATTAACGAATTTGTCTGAAGACACATATGACTATATAGAGCTAACAACGGATCTGTCCGTCGGTCATACACGCAGGACAGATCCGCTTGTGAATAGGGCCCTTAAGCAACACATAAATATGTTACTGGAGAGAAGGGAGCAGCGGCAGAATGATGATGATTTCTTAATATATGAGAAATAGTGATTTTTAAAATAATTCTCTTAACTGTGAAAAACTTTTTTTTAATCATTTGATGGTACCATATTTACGCAACCGCCTAATATTAGAACATTGTACCATTCTGTATAAAATGTAAAAATAGTTAAGATAAAAATATTGTAGTAATGTAGTGGTATAATAAAGTTTATTGATTCTTGAAATTACAATTCGGAAGACGGTAACACGTTTTACCTTTGGCATTTGCTATTATAAATATAACAGCGATAAGGTTTGATTTTATTTAATCAGTTTCATTACAGGTAGTCTGAGAACTTAATTGCGAATACAAATTACAACTATGTCAAGAAGCAAGAAGCATTAAATATCGTTGTATCGATAAACGTATATACAAGTCAGCATATGATTATATACACCTATATTAAAAAACTTTAATTAATTCTTTTAACATTAAAGTAATTTTATCGAAAATATTTGCCTTTATTTTTAGTAAATGATTGGCAAAACTGTATAAGTAAAGAAAAGGAATATGATGTAATGTTAGCTACTACTGAGGATCCTCATATCAGCACTCGTTAAATTTCACGTCAATATGATATTAGTCAAACTTCAGCGGTAAAAATTCCTTCATAATCATAATAATGTTGTCTATCACATACCCTGTGCAGGGTATAACTCCTGCTACATTGGCCAGACCAGCCGCTCTCTTCAACGTGGACGTCGTCTAACTTCCCATAATATCCATATATGAGGATTTCCAAACCTTTTTGTGCCTTATCGCAACGTGCCATCTAAACCAAACATGAAATCGACTTTACAAACGTCAAAATACTAGTCAAACAACAAAATTATTATAAGAGATTTCTCCTAGAAAAGTGCCATATTCTTAAACATCATTAGCCCTTAATAAGCGAACTGACATCGATAATTTGAGACAGGTTTGCCACTTCCTTCGAATAAACTATTCCACCAACACCGTATAATTTTTTTTACCATTCCTTTTTCAACAATTCGTTCAGTGAAGGTACCAAAGAATATAGACGCTTATACGACGAATATAGACGTCTATATTCTTTGAAGGTACGATCACCCACTAAGAAATAAAATAAACACGTGAGCTGATGCTCCTTTTTTCTATACAAGTAAGACGCAGTGTCTTTTTGATTGTTACCACAAGAAAACCAAATGGAGCCGTCGGTAAAATTTAAACTCACCGGACAATTGGATAAATGGACTTTAGTGTTTTGTAGTTAGTTGTGTTTTTGTTAAGATATTTGCTCTATAGATTGAATAACTTTACAGTTTCTAGAACATCTAAAAGACTACAAATTATTTTGTAAGTATAGTAATGTAATATGGTAGGCGTTTACTTATAAATTTCTTTATTATATTTGTAGTGAGCTTTTGAAAATTAAAAAAAAAGCGAAACGTATTCAATAAACCAATGAAGTAGCCGACTTTTCTTTTTTTGCCAACATAAATGACCGAATAAACCTATGCATTCACATGCTTAATATTTTTGAAATTTAAATTGACGGTCGCATTCCTTGCTATATACTGTAAGGTCTCTTTTTATGCGAATTATTTTTGAAGTTATACTTCTATACGCGCGTTCGACGTTGGAAATTTGCACGGGAGTGAATCGGTGAAATCATTACATATGTAAGATATGAGTAAGAGAGAGACACAGAAGATATATTTTCTCTCTTTCTCTCTCGAGAATAAAAATGTTCCTTTTGTAAATATATTTAATGTTTATTAATATTATTATTAATACTAAAAAAGTAACTAATATAGAGGTGTTACAAAGAATGAAGAAAGAATGTGAAGTCATAAAAACTGTTAAAATTAGAAAGATTAAATATCTGGGTCATATAATGAGGGGCGAGAAGTACGTATTACTTAGATTAATTATGCAAGGGAAGATACAAGGGAAGAGAAACACAGGACGACGCAAAATATCCTGGCTAAGAAATTCTGGCTAAGAAAGAGTGGTTCGGTTGCAGCTCATTAGAATAATTCAGAAGCGGGGCCAATAAAATTAAGATAGCGATGATGATTTCCAACCTCCGATAGGAGAAGGAACCTGAGGAAGAAGAATATTATTACTATTTTATATAATTTCGGTAGATATATACATTTTTCCAAAGTCTTATGCAAATAAATATTCTTCCTGGAACTTGTATGATTCGTAATAACCTTTCCATTTTTGGAATACAATAAATAAATAAACACAAACACAAAATACAACCGAAAAACTGAAATAATGTTCTTGACAAATAATGACATTGATTAGCCACCTTATTAATTAAAGTTTCTGGTCGAATGAGTTGAGGCGCGGTATTTAGAACCAGGTTATCCATCTCAGAAGAAATGAGTTATTTTTTCACCGACCGAGAGTTAATTTAATAAGATTTTCACAATTTAGTGGGGATTTTGAAACGGTGCCACAAACAATAAAAAATGCAAGGACCTAATGATTTATACAAAATACAAGTGCTTTCAAATAATATATTAATTTCTCCATGGTCCTATTAAAAAGTATCTTACAAAATGGCGCCAAGACGCTATTAATAAAATAGTTCAGTTACCTAAAATTTTGTAATTTAAGTTTTAAGGTACAGAAAAGAGTTATTTGGGTGGGACTTATTTCGTTTTTGATTGTACTTCTATACGAGCGTTCGCCGTTAGAAATTTGTATGGGAGTGAATCGGCAACATCATTACATATGTAAGAGAGAGACAGAAGATCTTTTTTCTCTCTCTTGCATTTTAATTTGTATTGTATTATTATATTGAATTATGTTGCAGTGTATTGTATTGTATATTTATATTAATAACAAAATAAACAATGAATTTTACTGCAGAGTATGTGTAAAAAAATTTTTTTGCATCCAACTCCTTTCATACATATATGAAAATAAAAATATACATTTTCATCAAAATATTGATTCAATCCTTCATTTACTATACTCCTATTACAGGTCAAATGTTGTTTATATACAGCAAACGATGCACCGTATACCTATATACCTAATTCTGTTTGTCTTTCTACTCTCTCTTACCTATAGCATTACATATGTAATGATTGTGCAGATTGACTCCCATATAAATTTATATTTCATCCAAAAATTTCTATTATTAACCATTATAATTTAATATTAACTATTCACATCCAGATGTCAGTAAAGTGAGAATTTGCAATTCGAGGATTCCCTTGTTACATGACGTCATTATACATCATTGCGAGTTTCGCATTGAAAGGTATACCCTGTTATTGTTTTAAAACAATTTTTCTCTTAGCGATGCTTCGTTTTATAATAAGTTATTTAAGATTTTGCCGATTATAAGACAGTATAATAAGCAGCACGATTTTCGGATAGAAAGATTTCAAGTGAGTGTCGTAAAGTTTTATTTTTCATTAGAAGAGTCGTCCGAATCCAACACACCTGGGACACCTTCCCAGAGGTATTTTGAAGATTCTCACCTCCCAAAAAAAAAGAAGAGGTTTTTTCCATCTCAAGATTTTATTTATCTTGATTTATATCAAGATCCAGATTTTATTTGGCCCAATGGAGAAAACAATCAATTTCGTTGGAAACGAAAATTGCAATTTTAGATCACTTAGGAAAAGGAGAAGGATCTACGACAATTGGAAAATATTTGAATTTAGACAAATCAACTATGAGAGCAATTAAGATTAATGAAGTTGCTATAAGAAAATCTATCATTTCTGGTACAAAATAAAGCGCCAAATTTTCATCTTACTCAAGGGATGTATTATTAGAAAGAACAGAAAAAGCAATTGCAATTTCGATTGAGGAACTAATTTAAAGAAGAAATTCTGTAGTTGGTTATTTAATGCAGGAAAAAGCTCTTCAGTTTTATGAGTTAATGATACAGTCAGAGCCAATAACTTCCACTTCCCAAGCTGGTAAAAAATTTTCAGCTAGCAAAGGATGCCTAATCTTGTTTATAAAAAGAAATGCATTTCATATCAAGATCACAGGAGAGAGTGCTACAGCAGATAAAGCAGCAGCAAAAATATTTTCACAGGAGCTAGCGAAAATTATTAAAGATAGGGACTATTGTGCCGATCAAGTATTTAACGCTGATGAAACGGGAATGTATTTAAGAAAATTCCTAACCGTACTTACATCGCAACGGATGAAAAAAGTGCAAGTGGACATAAAGCAAGTAAAGATCGAGTAACATTATTACATACTTTGTAAAGAGCGTTCCAAGTTAAGAAAATAACGTTGCGGAGATAGGGCCATGTATTTCTTATGGACGATAGAAGCGCATCGATGCCACGATGAACACAAGCACGATTCAGGGTTGTATAATTTGTATTTTCGTTTTCACAGACATGAATTAAATTAATGTTTTTTAACGTAATTGACCAAAAGTACCCATTCGAAACAAGAGATGAAAAGTAGGGAAAATGATTTTAATTAAATAAATAGTACAGTGAAACTTGGATAATTTGAATCTCAAGGCACCGTTAAAAAAATTCGAATTATCCAAAAATTCGAATTATCCAAAAATTTGAATTATCCAAAAATTCGAATTAAAAATATATCCACAAAAAACAAAGATGCCTAAGAAAACATCTACAAATGATAAAAATCAACAATAGTTAACCATTTTTATCGCTTGCAGATGTTTTCGTTACAATTTTTGCCCGAATTTTGTCAACCGAAAAAAATGGGCCAACAAAATTCGGCCAGAATACAAATTAAAGCATTTGCAAGCTATAACAAATGGTCAATTATTTTTATCATTTGCAGGTTTTCTCATTGGTACTTTTTGGCCAAATCTTGGCCGAAACAATCGGCAGATGAAAAATTCCCAGTGCGAACGCATCAGTAAAACAATAAAACATTTTGTCTCAAAAAATTTATTGAAAATAAGAATACATATTTGTTACAATTAATGAAAATAGACTAATTTTTTCCAAAGAAATCCGAAATTTTTAGCTGCTTTTTAGAATTTAACTTCTCGGCAATGACAAACGATTCTAAGATGTTCAGTGAACTAAAAATAGAGTGACTTACATCATTTTTACTTTCAAAGTACCGTTTAAGTTGCGTAATATGGTGTGTTGCTTCAGCCGCACTCGGAACATGTATTTCTTCCGCCACTGATGATGCGTCGTCTTCATCACTCTCTTGTTTTTCATCATTGTCCTTAAGTACTTCAGCAATGATCTCTGTATCGGTTATTTCACCACATACTACAACATCTTCATCCACGTTGACAAAATCTTCATAAGAGATGGCAGGATCAGAAATGATGTCCCCCCAGCAGTCAACTGAAAGCAGCTCTTCTGTTAAAGTGTTGTCTGTGTTCTCCTCCTTTTTTATAAAACCAGCTCTTTTGAAACAGTGTTTGATCGTTTCAGGTGTTACTTGGTCCCAAGCTTTCTTACACATTCGAGATGCTTGTAGAATGTCTAACTTTATTTTAAGGGTGTCGCAATCTTCCATCAATATGTTTTCAGCCAAAAAACGTCTGTAAAAATATTTAAAATTTTTTATGACACCCTGGTCCATAGGCTGGAGAACTGAAGTCATGTTAGCAGGAAAAAAATAACTTTTACATTTTCCATCAGTGTGATAGTGGTGTGTGCCGTACAATTGTCAATAACCAAAATAACTTTTCTTTTTTCTTTTATGAACTTTTTGTCTAATTTTTTCAGCCAGTTCTCGAAAAGATCACTAGTCATCCAAGCTCTTGCGCTGCTCACATATTCCACTGGTTTTGACTTGACGTTCTTAAAACAACGCGGATTAGCCGACTTGCAATCATCAGTAGAGGCAGTCTTTCCGATCCGTCCATGTTTGCACCAATTAGGAGAGTTACTCTTTCTTTACTTAGTTTTCCTCCGTGACATTTTTCGTTTTTAAATGCTAGCGTTTTGTCAGGAGTGCATTTAAAAAAGAGACCCGTCTCGTCAACATTAAAGATATCTCTTTCATCTATACCCTGAATTATCTTTTCCAAATTTTTTTCCACTGGTTGGCTTCTTGTTTATTAACGGTTATGCTTCTTCTTGGATTAACGGTCCCACTTTCTCCACAAATGGATTTGAAAGAAATTTTGTTGCGTTCTTTAAAGCCGTCGAGCCACCCTGTACTCGCCTTAAAATTATTTTTCCACATTTCAATAGCAAATTGTTCAGCTTTGCTTCTTATAAGGGGACCACTCACGGGAATCTTCTTATCCCTAGCTTGTTTGAACCATTTTAACACACAACTGTCTAAATTTGGATTTTCTGGCTCCCTTAACCTTTTTCGATCTTTACCGCACTCACTTTCACTGTTGAGAATTTTTTCTTTATTCTTCAAGTAGGTGGATAATGTTTTAGGAGGAATTCCAAAGTCCCTGGCAATCTCAGATTTTTTCTTCGTCCCCTTTTCTACTTCTCTAATTGCCGCTATTTTTTCCGATAACGTTAAAGTTTTGTATGTTTTCGTATTACCATGCGACGACATCTTTACTCAATACGAAGTGACTTGACGTGATTTGCGGTGATTGCAATTGCAACGCCAACGCATCTCAACTGAAGGGGCGTGCCAGATGGGGTAGAATTTGGGTGACAGGTACGGGTACACTGTACAATGGCCTTGAATGCCTTGAAACAAGTGGCACGTTAGAACAGAAAAGAATACTACCTCTTTTAGCGGAAATTTCCAGCATGAAAATGGCATTTTTAACTTTTTAACTTGTAGAAAAGTTCGAATTATCCAAAATATAATTCGAATTATTCACTACTTTTTAACATTACTTATATAGGAAAAGCTAGGGAGTAGAATAAAAATTCGAATTAAAGAAAATTTCGAATTAACGAAGTTCGAATTAAGCAGGTTCTACTGTATTTACAAAAGATAATTTTATTTTGTCTTATTTTAATTATAGTAACGACAGTTTATTTGTTTTTCGGTAAGAATATTATATACCATGAATCATAGAAACCAGTAGAAAATAGTGCTTATTTAAATCATGCACTTTGCCGGCTTAAAGATTTAAAAGCAAATAAACGGACCGCTACATAACAATAATAAGGTTTTGTGGTTCTTCAGTTGTTATTCTGACTTTACAGTTAAATGTTAATTGAAAATGGAAATTCGAAAAATATATCGACAATCTAGTAAACCGCATGCCTGAGAGTTTTGGCAACACTGATCTCCATAAGCCTAATGTTATTTTCTTAACGTGGAACGCTGTATAGCAATACATCAGGAGATAGGATGTTGAAACGGCTCTTAATAAATAAATCTCTAAGACTACGTGCTTTAAAAGGCAAAGAATTACTTTACAAGTAAAACAAGAAAATGCAGTTGATGTTAGAAAATTGATAGAAAAACATTATGATTTAAACCGGAAGAGTATTGAAGAACTAAGCTATTTAAACACGTTTTAGAATGAGACAACTTGGGAAAACATCCACCTGCAGACGGAGTTCATAAATAATTAGTTTACTTTCACAAAAATATTAGTAAAATAAACAGGTTCCCCTATTTTTCTGTTAATAGACACGATATGAATAAATATAAATAGTCACAAAATCAAATAGAAATATGGACCAGTTTTGCCTAAAATAATAGCAAAATATACTTTACGAATAAAACAAGAAAAAGCAGTTCATGTTAGAAAATTGATAAAAAAACATTATGATTTAAACTGGAAGAACATTGAAGAATTAAACTATTTTAAACAAGTTTTAGAACGAGACAATTTTGAAAAACATCCACCTGCAGACGAAGATTATAAATAATTAGTTTACTTTCGAGAACAATAGTAGTAAAATAAACAGGTTCGCCTGTTTTCGTTTTTATCGACACGATATGAATAAATATAGTCACAAAAAGAAATACAAATATGGAACAGTTTTTTTAGCTTTTGTATGAATTTTTTTCAGATATTCGAAGTAATTTATCATGCAGCCTATTTCTTTTAATTTCTGAAAACTTTTTTGTTTTTGTCTTACTTTTCTGTACTTTTAGAAGGCTACGGGACGTATCCCTACTTTTTCAAGGCAAGAAATGTCTTTTTTATGCAATTTTTTTGTATTACATGGGCATTTCTATGGAAGGTATCCAGCGCATCAAACGAGACCTTACTGTATATAATATTTTGATTGTCATTCATTTATAACCTTCTCTTCATGTTTTTGTCATCAAAAATATCCTAAATTTGATATTGGATTATTCGTTGTGATTAACTCAAGACTACCTGTTAAGTTAATATTGATTATTCTTTATTGTTAAGTCAGGTTTATTTATTTTTTTGATCAAATAACAGCGCTTTGATTAAACTATATCTTCAAATTAAATAAAGGTAACCAGAAAGTCGTAAATGTCTATCCACTGCTAAAACAATCAGCATCATTCAATACCTTAACCGTTTACAATTCTGAACATAAACTCAAACACGAGATGTAATCTGATACTGTTTTGCGACTTGCTGCCAATTGAGCGTATCTAAATATGTTAGGTACTCATTTATATCCTCCGGTTCATTTCATATCTTTTTTATTTTATGCCGTCTGGCTTGCATTGAATAACAATCAATATGTATACATATACGAGTAAGCCAGATTTATTTCCATCTTGAAGAAAAAAGTGACTTTATATTTGTTTATACGCGTTTCTAATAGGACAATGTTATCCGCAGTTTTAACTTGAATATTTACTTGTTTATCCTGAGTTTTAACTAAATATATCTCTAAAATTTTAGGTCTGCTAGAAACATGATACAAGTAACAGTACACTAGCTGACATGGTACTCCTTAAATTGGGTCTTGATCTGTACAGATAAATGCAAGGAGAAGTAATTCTGCACTGTAGTTACTTAGAATAAGCTCAGCAATCAAATTTGAGGCTAAAAAGACCCGGAGGTCATCGAATGTAGTCTAAGAAACAATAAAAGAGAAGGGAAGTTCCGTTAAAATTAAAAGATCGGCAAAAGCGAAACGAAAGAAGCTGTAGTAAAAATGTCACTCCGCATCGCATGCGTTTTTCACTACTTGTACCATGCATATTGGTACAATTCTTTAGATCAGTGATTCCCAACCTGGGGGCGATCGCCCCCCGGGGGGCGATTTGAGATATTCAGGGGGGCGATAGAGCGAAGGGGGCGATATGGGGGCCGACAGAGAAAAGGGGGCGATAACAAGGGGGGGTTTAGCATCCGGAAAACGAGAAATGGGTAATTGAGAAAAATAAGAAAAGAGAAAAAAAATACAATACTTTCGATCGGATATCCATAGCATAATAAAAAGTAAATATATGTATACCAATGCAGGTAATAATAACACAAACATCTCGTCTAGTCACAGATCTTATTGAACACGAGGCGTCACAATATTAGAATCAGCTGTGACAGCACAGCTTTGCTGCTGTCATATGTCCGATTCATTGACGACAATGGAGAAATGGCCGAGAAAATGCTATTTATTAGAAGTCTGATTACTGATACAAAAGGATCTTCCATATTTGAGGTCATTAAGAGATTTTTTGAGGAAAAAGAGATTCCCTTATTAAATATGATCGCCTGTGCTACTGACGGTGCAGCAGCAATGACAGGACGCCATTGGGGATTTATTGCACATCTGAAACAAGCAGTACCTGGAATTTTGTGTGTTCACTGCATCATTCACAGAGATAATTTGGCTGTCAAGAATTTGAGTGGGAGGTTGCACGATTGTCTTCGACTTGTCATAGATGCGGTAAATAAAATTAAAACAAAACCAAAGAATGATCGAATATTTCGTATACTTTGTGAAGAAAATGATGAGATATTTAATACATTGCTACTACATACGGAAGTCCGCTGGCTTTCTAAAGGCAATTGCTTAAGGCGGTTCTTCAGTCTCATGGATGCTGTTATTGAATTTCTTAATACTACTGACCCCACACTGAGTACAGAACTACAAGAGAACCGAAATGACATCGCTTACTTATCAGATATTTTTAAAAAATTAAATGAAATGAACCTGCAACTTCAGGGGAAGAACATAAATATGGCCAAAGCGAAGGGAGTAGTAGGAGCATTCATTAACAAACTATCTATTTTTGAAGAAAATATGCAGAGAAGAGAGAGAAGAAAATATGCACCAAATTCCCCAACTTGAAATCTTCTTGTGGTGATTCTGAGGATCTTCAAACATACTGCCTCCACCTTCAAACACTGAAAGAAGATCTGCAGTCCCGATTCCAAGATTTGACTAGTCTGAAAGTGCCAACTTGGTTTATCAATCCTTTCAGCGTGGAAGTTTCAACGGTATGTTCTTGTCTTCAAGAAAACTTGATTGATTTGAGACATGATGTTGAAATTGAAAGTTTGTTTCGGGAGTGTGGGTACGAAAGTTTTTCTCCGCCGATAAAATAAGTGTATCCAATCTTGTGGAATGCAATCAAATTATTATTATTGGCATTTCCCACAACATATCTAGTGGAGAAAGGTTTTAGTTCTGTGTGTATATTGAAAAACAGACAAAGAAATAGGCTCGACATAATAAAAAGAGGGGATTTGAGGTTGTTATTAACCAACATTGAGCCAAACATAAAGAAATTATGTGAGGGATACTAGGCCCAAGGAAGCCATTAACAATTCTTTTACACACATATAACCATTTATCATTTTACGAAATGTAAAAATAAATAAATATGGATACTTACCTTTTGTATAGATTCATTATTTGTTTCAATTTAATTGGGTAGGGGGGGGGGGCGATTGTAGTATTCATAACTGGTGAAACCTGTCTAAGGGGGCGATCATGGGAAAAAGGTTGGGAACCACTGCTTTAGATGACTTCAGTTTTATGCGTCATATCTTTACAATCGCTAGTGGTATCTGCATATTTCATACTAATTTTTAATCGTAGAAAGAACAGAACAAAACCACTGTGTTAGAGAAAAGAACGAATTTACATCACACTTAAAACTTTAAATCTAAAATAGAAATTCTATATTTGAAAATTTTACTTTTTTGCTCCATAACTCTGTTGTACTATGATAATCTTCAATAATAAATTGAGTCGCTCAGAAGCAGAGTGGCCCAACTGATTTTTTTGTATAATTCAGATAGGTAGATAGTAATAAGTGACATTTTATCATATCTTTTCACTGTATACCAAGATATGGCACGAGTTGTACAGTAAGGCTACGTAAACATTTCATATGATTTAGTTATGGAAATGTGGCCCAAGTGACAGTTGGGCCAATGTGCAGTATCATATTTTAAACATTCTCACCCTTGTCTTGTGTGTTTGTATCACTCTTGTCTAGCGTTCATTCGTCTTTTACAGTGCTATCTTTTATATGGTTTATGTTTGTGCAATCCTGTGTAACGGTGAGTAAATTATTGTATTGTATACTAATAGTGATTGTAAATATCTCGGCTTAAAATTTAAATTAGGATTCTGAATTTTTTAAGATTATAACTTTAAAATTATAATCTTCACCATCTACCGGTTAAGAGTGTCTCGAGGCATGCATGACAAAAGTCAATGGTTATTACACGCAATAATATTTATTCCCAAAACTTCTAACAGTGCCTACAGACAGTACCTTCATTGTTATCTTGGTTCATAAGCAAGATCATTTTACCGTGTCGTTTCGTTTGCCGGAACAGTTTAGTGAGAAGTTTAAAAATCTTAAATGAGCTTAAAAATTTCCCATGGGCTTGTAGTCTGATACATTTATGTGTATGTCCCATCTTTTTGTATATCATTCATGGTGTCAACTAATAAATACTAAGACCCGTTTACACGGGTAGATTAATGATGCAAGTATTTGGTAGAGTAGAGTAACTCTACCCGTAAAAACGCTCAGCGCAGTAGAGTAGCAAGTAGAGTGCATAGTACGTGGTAGAGTAGAGTGACTAGCAGCAACATGTGGCAAAGTAACTCTACTCTACTACCACCACCACCGCCAAAATATCCACTCGCCTGCGCACTCTACCCATGGAACGCGGTCAATTCTGGTAGAGTAGAGTAGGTAGGAAAGTGCATAGGGACACTGTCATTCCGTCTGGAGTTGTGTTTTGTGTAAATAGTGAAAATGAAGTTCACCGAAGATGAACTTCATTTCACTTTCACTTTAAAACTTGTAGAGATGTATGACGAATACCAGTGTTTATGGAATTTAGGTAGTGTACACTACAGAAATAAAAGCATGAGGCGAGCTGCGGAGGATGAAATCGTCGAAAGAATGGCAAAAGGGGGCTTTGGAGTAAACGAGCTCAAGCAAAAAATTAAGAATATAAGGTGCACTTATAATCAAGAGTGTTTAAAAATACAAAGGTCAAAAAAATGGGGTTCAGGTTCAGCCGATGTATACGTTCCGAACGTGAAATGATTCACTCCGTGAAATGGTGCAAAAAGAAATAAGAAAACTGAAGGCTCACGGGCAAGTTACAGGTTTTTATTACCTACTTGTTAATAAAAAATACAATAAGAAATAAAAAAAGTATTCTTATCAAGATAAAAGAGCTGAGGCCCCGTGTGTATTCCTTCTTTTAAGCCACTCTCTCATCCACTCTTTTCTTTGTTACAAAGCGACCTCAGTTACAAATGCATTTGCAACAGTAGCCAAACAATTTTGAATCAATTTTCTTTTTCTTGAATTCATTTTGTACTAAACAAACACCTACTCCACAGTATACTAGCATAAGTACTATACTTGTAACTCTCCTCGTGTGAACGGTATCAAGCCATTTTTGGTAGAGTAGCGAGTAACAAGTCTTAAGACGAGGTTAAGAAATATTTGTTTGAAACCTGGTTAGTCACGGCTATTAATTTTAATTATGTGAGATATATCAGATTACATTTTAGCAATTTGGTGATCGAGTAACGAGAAACGTGAAAAAATTCATGATGTATTTTTTTTTATAAAATAATTGTTAAAATGACTCATTTCCGGTGAGTTGCCAGTACACATAATCGGTAATAATACGACTTATTGCCAATAATCCATAAATTCCGATTCAAAATATTAAAACTCTTTCGCTGCCAATATTTTATTACAAAATCCAAACTGTTTCCTGTAAATTAACGTTGGGAAAGCAATAAAAAAAGTTAATGCTGTAATAGCCGTTTTCCAAGTGTTAAATCTAATTTAAATCATATTTTAACAAACTTTGCATGTACCCCAGCTATAGATTTATTTCACTTCTCGACGATAACTCGATATGTATTTATGTTTCTTAAGCTATCGCTTGCCAGGGCACGTACAAGCAATGCTGACAAACTTTAAAAACTGCTCCATATTATGTTTTCAATTTATGGCTGTCCAGGATTGCCAACACAGGAGTAAATGGATTTTTGTTGGTAATTTAAAACGGTTATTACCTAAAGGTTGAATAACAAAAATAATGTGGAATGTTATTTGTGACAGATAGCACCCAAATAGAATCAGACCATTGATATTTATAGATTTAATAATATTCTAGTGCAATAATATTTGCTAAACAAAGGAAAGAGAAATAATTGCAACGAAACAGTTAAAGGAATGTTTAACGATATACATTCTAATTTCAATAAAAACTAAGTTTGTACTACCACGTGCTATCTTAGATTTATAGTGACAAACTTATCATAAACATGTTATATATATATATATATATATATATATATATATATATATATATATATATATATATATATATATATATATATATATATATATATATATATATATATATATATATATATATAGGGTGTTGTCTGCTCCAGTTGCGCTTTCTTGGTTTTCCTGGTTTGGCATGTCATCTTGAAACATTTCCGTTATATAATTACTCCGTGTTTCAAATATTTCTGGTTCGTCACTGATAACGTTTCCTGGATTATCCACTAGAGTATTAGTGTTTTTCCTATTATACAGGCCAGAAACTTCACGAACTTTCTTGTGCAGCAAATTGAATATGTCATGCTTCTTTAATAATTTTTACATTTCTAAAGCCACTTTATTTTAGCCGATCATATTTTTTATGAATTTACAAAACAGTCATCAGACCAATAATGATATAGGCGGCAGAAACACGGAGGGCAAAAAGGATGTTAGAAACAGCAGAGAGGAAAATGATGATGGTAAGACACTATGGGACAGAGGTAGAAGTACAGAAATACGACGTAAATTCAAGGTGGAGAACATCAAGAACTGGGTAAGAAATAGAAGAGAAGAATAGAACGATCATATAAGCCGAATGACAACAAATAGAGTAGTAAAGACGGCAAGACACGATTACCCAATAGGAAGACGATTGATTAGTACGAAGACCACGAAAACGATGGAACGACAAACTATTGGAGACACATTGAAAAACAGACAGAGTCAAGTGTACGTAAAAAGAAAAATATATTTTTTGTTCTATTTCTCTTTGTTTTTTTCTGTATTCATCTGCCTTGTCCTTGTATCGCCTTTGTCGTTCAAAAAGGTCTAGTATTTCTCCCGTCATCCATTTAATCTATTAGTTACATTATGTTCTTCTATTATCTTGGTCATACGTACACGAAATAATTTCAATGTTTTCTCAATATTTTCGGTCGTTCTTATTTATTTCATGTGATTATTTACATCATTTTCTATTTTACTTTTGTTGACATCTGAAATAGTAAAATTCTTTTGCTGATATTTTTTCTCTATTCGTTTTAGCTTAACTCTTGCGTTTAAAGGGTTGTGTTAGATCTAATATCTGCTCCAGGGTAGGTCGTAACTCTACTGATGGATTTTCTAAATCTTTTGTTCATAATAATGGAAGAAAGAGGTAGGTATTAAAAAAAATTCAATTGGAGTTACTTAGTACTCCTATGTCCATAGATTTGACAGAGACTCAGATGCTTTCAATACTGGCATCCAGAGAGCAGACGAAAAGGGTTCCGGAATTATTAAACCACTTCGTCTTCTTTGAGCCAATCAGTATCATCGGGCGATGTGTTATTGTAGCGCACAATGCAGGGAACCTCATTTGCCCATTTGGCAACAAAATGCTGTGGGATGTGAAATAAATTCTACTAGTTGACTACCGGCTTATAAGCTTGATTAATCATGTCACTAAAGCGTTCACTAAGATCATTCATAGAAGAATATATGACAAATGTGAGTCAAATATTGATAGATCGCAGTTTGGCTTTCGGAAAGCACTAGAAAAGCATTTGACAATGTCAATCATGAACAATTGATAGATATTCTGCGAAAGACAGGTATTGACGACAAGGACATTCGAATTGTGGCAAACCTATACTGGGGTCAACCAGCAAGAGCAAAAATTGGCAACGAACTCACTAAAAGTGTGCAGATCAAAAGAGGTGTCCGTCAGGGTTGTATATTATCCCCACTCCTATTCAATATTTATTCCGAAGAAATATTTAATAAATGTATGGAAAATGCAAATGAGGGCATAAAAATAAACGGCGAGTTAACGAACAATATAAGATATGCCGACGACACGGTGATCCTTGCCAGTACCATAGACGAATTACAGCAGGTAATGGAAAGAGTTTATTCAGTTAGTGAGGAATACGGCCTGAGCCTCAACTTCAAGAAGACAAAGTGGATGCTGATAAGCAGGAAGCAACAGCCTGCTCGACAGTTACGGATAAGTTACATACTAATTGACCATGTAGAATCTTATGTGTACCTTGACACCAACGTAAATGCAAAATGGGAACAGGCCACAGAAATTAAGGCGAGAATAGAACAAGCTAGAGCAGCATTTAGCAATATGAAAAAGCTCATAAGCAGGGATTTATCTCTTCCCCTAAAACTACGTCTAGTTAAATGCTACATTTTTCCGATCTTACTGTAGAAGCATTCGAAATGTGGGTGTACCGACGCATTCTTCGTATATCCTGGACCGAACATGTCACCAACATAGAGGTAATCCAAAGAATCGGAAAGGAGAAAGAAATCGTGAATACAATTAAACAAAGAAAGCTTGTATATCTAGGCCACATATTAAGACACGATAAGTACCGTCTACTGCAATTGATTTTCCAGAGAAAAATAGACAGTAAGCGAGGGCCAGGCAGGAGAAGACACTCGTGGCTCCAAAATCTGAGGAAGTGGTTCGGGCTCACATCGGTCGAACTATTCAGAAGCGCCGCAAACAAGATCAGAATTGCCATGTTAATAGCCAACGTTCGCAAAGGACAGGGCACTTGAAGAAGAAGAAGTTGCACATACTCTGTTCTTGAGGTCGTATTGTAGTGATGGACAAAAGAAATCATATTTAACCTGCTTAAATACTTTCAATGGAGGTGACAGATCAAATAAAATCCACGAAAAGTGTTGAAAACTTGCATAATCCTTTATCTAACTGACTAAGTACCACAAGCTTACTTGGGATTTGAAGGATTGGGCAGGCTGACTGCAGGAAATTCAGAAAAACAGATTTCGATGCACTCCTCAGAGTGCCAACAGGAGCATTCATTAGTGCATTTAATCACTTGCAATAAATATTGTGAGTACTATACCATGCCAGATTAAGTTCTGCTAGACCCAGAAACCTATCTTCAGCTAAGCTGTATTCTGCCAAAACATCGTAGTTGTCAATTTTCACGTTTTTTTCAACTTTTGATGATATTACAGTATGAATGCAAATTGTAGATCCGCCACTGTACATCGGCGCACTTTTAATGAAATTACTTTAACACAAATTTAAAATACTATAAAATACTATAAATACTATACTAAATACTATAAATACTATAAATACTATAAATACTAAATACTAAATACTATAAATACTATAAAATACTATAATAGTAGAAAATCCTATATTTGATGTTTCCTTTTAACCTTTACAATTTGAATCTTATCTTATATCTTTTCCGACAAAATTTTAAAGTTTCAACTACAAATACTATTCCTTGTCTTCAACAAGAATTTTAGCTATAGCAGTGTTATTTAACAAGTTAATCAATTATTCTCCTTCCCCGTCCTGCTATCTCGCAATTTGAATCAAATTCTCTGACTATCCATTCGAATCGTATGGTTGGCTCTTAATCTCGTATTCAGACCAATATTCTATCCGGTGTCGATTTGTTTCACGATTATCATCATCAATAGCTCGATAACTACTGTAGTAAGTAGATAGTAACTAGTGAACCTAGATTGTAAAATTTTTCACGCTTTCGATGTTATGGTCTCCTATTGTCAGATTCTGTAGGTTTCTGTGGCCTGTCGATTTGCTGGCCTTCATATATTTGGTTTTTATTTCGTTATTTTATTTTTCTTCTTGTAAACTCCTACTCCAGTAAGTGTCCTAACAAAATCAACGTGCCTAAGTGTTTTCCATGAAAATTAATTATCTGCCGAAAATGCCGGTTTCGTTTTCAATGCGCCGCCCTGTATACGGTGCACCATTACTATAATATACATATATGTTCGAATAAATGCATAAACGTATTATTTATCTGCTATCAAACATTCTAAAGCAATACATCTACCAATCGATGAATATTATAGACAAAGGGATTGTTTAGCATCTTACACCCTTTAACACTACGACCTAAGACATTTTATCGTCTGCTATAGAGCTTCTTATGAGACCTCTGGTTACACATTTGATGCCCACTCAAGGACATAACAAAAAAAAACAAATTGGGGTGATTCATTTTGTAAATAAATATACCAAAACATTGAAAAAATTATCCTCTTGTAAACATTTAGACGAATATACACTAATTATTACGCTTCTGATTTCATCGAATATGATGATGTGATTTCCATAATTCTAAGACTGTAAAAATTACGTAAACAAGGCTAAATTATTTCTCTATAAAAATCGAGTCATGTTAAAGAAGGAGACGATAACAGATAATAAAAAAAATCGGCACACAGAAAAGTGTTATCAGTTTGTTTTTGACGTATTAAAAATGGTACCATCAGTCATGTTACAAAATATATCGGGGGCTCATGCTATAAGGTCATTGCGATCGGTACAAAAAATAACTTCTTATCTTATAAAATGGATAACTAGGCGCATTTATGTATGGTTTAAATAACTTATTTAATTATTGAAATTATGTAGATATCTTGTTCTATATAAGCCATCATTAATGTCAATTTTTCTTATAAATATTATAGTATTATTTGAATTATTTGGTTATAAATAACTATTTGAATGAAATCTTTCGTTCCAAACAATATACAAAAAGTAAAATAAAATAAAAACAAAATGTTTGGTATTTTTGTTCATTTTGTGAAGCTTTATGTTAATTAGCCTTGAAAATATCAATGATGAATATTCAAATTTTTTATAGTATTCAAAATTGTATACTTCGCTTCAAAGATATATCGCCATTCAAAGATATTTTCAACATAAATAGTACTTATTCTGTACAGATTGTTTGCTTTCTAAGTGTTTATCATTAGTTATTGAAGTGACACATTCAAACTTTTTAAAGGAGCCAATTTCCAAAAATGATTGTGGTATGGATGAGGCAACTATAAGATTTTTTAAAGGAGTATTATCCAGAAGAGATAGTGGTTTGAGAGGTTGAGAATCTATCTAAACAGGTTGAGAATTTATTGTTGTTTCCAAGGACCCATTATCTTGCAGGACTGATTGTGCTGTGGAGTGATTCATTTCGTCAGTAAGTACAGTAATCGTCCCTGATGGTAAGGAATTATTAAAACCTATAACATAAATATTGGCGTCATTTGGATCTGAACTGAGCTATAATTCAGATACTGCTTTAGCTGCAAAATTTGCTCATTGAACACAAAGCGGTCAGGAGGCCATAATCCCGTTCCTTAAAAACTATTCAGAGCTGTTTCAATGGACAGTGGAAGTGTGACGTCACAACTGTCAATTACTTTCCAAACAAAAGTTGAAATGCCCAATCTCAAGACTTTTTAAATTCTATTATAAAGTTAACATTTTGCTTCCTCTGCTGCTTTTTTTAAGTATAGTGTTTTTTACGATAATACCATCATAATTCAGTGTTCTATTTCTATGAAATATAGTTTAAAAGTTTAAATTAAAGACATTCTAACCTTACTTTATTGATACATGCATTTTATTGCTATTTTAATAAAACAACATGCTTTATTATTTACGTAACCTTGTAAAATTGTTGTAGTAACTATTAGAATACTTAGATATTGCAAAAAGCGGAAAGATTATGTAAAAAAAATTAAAAAATAACGAAAAATACAAATTATCCACACTAAACAAGGTTTGTTTGGAAAGTGAAACTGACAGATGTCAATAAAATCTACGTCATCACTCCCACGGTCCATAGTAGCTACTCTGGTAAAGGATTTGCCTACCAGTTCACTGATATTATCAACAGTTGAATTTTTTCCTGGTCTGTCATATAATTTTGTTGTAATTGCTGAAGAAAAGTAGGTATTTAGTAGTTTAAAGAATCTGACATCTAAAGGTTTCATCTTATGCGTGCATTGTGAATGAAATGAAATCATAATAACATCGTGCTCACGAGCTTATTCTAAAACTTTCATGCTATGAGTATGACTACTGTATCTATTTAATACAATAATTAATACCTTGCTCGTTTGAGATGGTTTAGCACAATTAATAAAGTGCCCTAACCAATGATAAAATATATCGACATTCATCCAACCTTTGTTTTGACACTTAAATGTGGCAGCCGTAGCTCAGCGGATGTGTTACTAGCTTAATAAGCTGGAGGGCCCGGGTTCGAATCCTGGCACCGACAACATTTTCAATTTCTAATTTAACTGAGCTGCCACCGTGCTTCGGAGGGCACGTAAAGCCGTCGGTCCCGGCTACGAAAGTAGTCGTTAAGTCATGTTAGGGGCGCTTGCGCGACCTGAATACCCTAACACTTGACCTTAGCAAGAAGGTTACACTTAATTGACACTTAAATAGAGTTCCTCGAGGTGCTCCATATATTATGTTAAACTCCCTTTCATGCGTTTTCTGGCAAAATTCAGTGACAGTCATTGCGTACATTCCAGTAACACATTTGGTTTTGACAATTGTCGCAAAAGTAATCCATTTGGCTCCATTTGGTTATTATCTTTATCCATCTGCTGTCGCTAGTTCTTCTTACATGTCCATACCACTTTAGTCTTTTTTGTTCTATTATGTTAGTATGTCTGTTTCTATTGATGTTCTTTGCTTTATTTCGTCATTACTTTTCCTATCCATTCTTGTTATTCTGCAGCCCTACATGTCCCGCAAAAACTGCGTTTTTATTATTATTGGAATGGTTTGGTAATATACCTTTTATAGGAATTACAAGTCAGCATGAAGAAAACAGAATATTTAGTTATCAATTCAGATGCAAGGTTTGAAGTGTTGATAGACGAGGACGTGGAAATCAAACAAGTGGAAAAATTTAAATATTTAGGTGCACTCATTGATAAGAACGGCTTTGGAGAAACTGAAATTAAACACCGAATTAATCAGGGACGTAAAATTGTAGGATGCCTGAACTCCTTATGGTGGGATCGCAACATTTCCAAAACGAACAAAAAAAGAATAGGGCAAACCATGGTTGAATCAGTTCTTTGTTATGACTCTTGACGTATGGACAACTAATGCAGAGCTGAAGAGAAGATTGTTGGCAGTTGAAATGGATTATTTGGGAAGAAGTACTAGACCATCAAGGCTGGAAAGAAAGACCAACGAATCTATAAGAAACAACATGAATGCTACAGAAACGATCATTGACAGAATAGAAAGAAGAGGTTTAAAATGGTTTGGATACCTAATGAGAATGCCTGACGAACGTTGGCCCCAAAAACTTCACAGATGGAAGCTCCCTGGAAGAAGAAAAAGAGGTCGACCTCGACGCTCATGGAATGAAGCAATTAGAAGAGCGATGGAATCGAGAGGTTTGGAGGAGGAGCATGCCTTGGGCCGGGAGGATTGGTAGATGAGAACGAGAATACGGCGATAGCCGTCTCCAATATATTTACAAGTTGGATCCTATAATGTATATATATATATATATATATATATATATATATATATATATATATATATATATATATATATTTGGTAATATATAATGCCCTGATATCCGTCTAAAGATCTGCTGGGCGGTAACTTATACCAACTATTCGTTATGGCTAGGTCTTTGTCTTGAAAGTACTGTATCAATCCATCCCCTCTGTCGTTTTTTGACAAGGCCATAAACAATAAACATTATTTTTAAAATAACCCGAATTGATCTAAACGAATTTGGAATTATCTAAAATGAGTAGGTATCTACATAAAATAATAAAGCGTGAATTTTGTTTACGTTATCTTTTTGTATGGAAAACATACAAAACACAAAACATAAAATATTTTACAGTTTATCATCTGCAGAATTTAAATATTTAAATATTTGTGTTTCTAATTTCTTAAACACAGGTTTATAAAATTTATCTGCGACGACGGTTTATGTATTGCTCTTCAATCAATAATTGTTTATTTATTTATACATGTAACTTCAATAAAAATAATTTGTTTACAAAACGTTCTACTCAGTTTCCTTTAAACGGTCAATTGTTTTTGAAAATAATATCCATGTTGTTACAAAGACGAAAATATTTATATAATTATTTATAATAATCTGCAACTGCAGTGCCGTATTTTAAGTTTGAGTGATACGTCGTAATTTGTTGTTGTCCACCTTGTGGAAATCGTAATATACTGTTTTCGATAAGGGCATGTGAGGCACGTACTCTAATCCACAGTGAAACTAAAAACTTTCTGCGTAAATCTGGACCTAAAAAAAATTATAAATCTTTTGCCTCAAGCAGGGTTTTCCAAACTTAGATCATTCATTTAACAAAAACCTCATTTAACAAAAAAATTAGTTGGCGATCCCCATTGTCTTATCATACCTAGTTCATTCGACATTTAAAAACACTGCCAAATTAAGGAGAGGATCTAATACGCCATCTAAGATTTGGTACAATTATTTTTAGTTGTAAACAGTACAACTAAAAGTAACACCTAGAAATAACAAACAGGAATGGATGACAGAAGAGATTTTACAATTAATAAACAAACGAAGAGAATCTAAAGGAAAAAATGACAAGGACAGAGAATACAAAAGACTAAATAGAATAATTCGAAAAAAAATAACCGAAGCAAAAGAGAAATGGCTGGAAACAAAATGCGTGGAAATAGAAGAACTACAACAAAGGCACGATTTTTTTAATTTACATAAAAAGGTAAAAGAGTTTACATCGACTACCAAGAGAACGACTTTTCACACCATGCTGAACACGGATGGCAAACTGCTAGAATCAACGGAAGATAAACTGAAAGAATGGGAAAACTATATTAAAATTCTTTTTCACGACATACGAGAAGAACCAAGATTGGAAAATAACAACGAAGGGCCAACAATTCTGAAATCTGAAATCATACATGCAATTAATCATCTTAAAACAAATAAAAGCCCAGGTCCAGACGGAATATACCCAGAAACGTTAAAATTAATCAGCGAAGAAAATATCGAAATATTTGTCCTTTTATTCAATCGCATTTATGATACAGGCAAAATACCCCAAGATTGGCTGGAGTCAATATTCATCACACTACCAAAAAAGCCAAACCCACAACACTGCAATGAGTTCCGTCTGATAAGCCTTATGAGTCATGCAGTAAAAGTCCTACTAAAAATCGTACATAATCGTATCTATAGAAAGTGCGAAACAATCATCGGAGACGATCAGTTTGGATTCAGAGCATGGGAACGAGAGAAGCCCTGTTCAGTTTACTAGTTCTCGCCCAAAATGCTACGACCAACAGAAAGATATATTTATATGCTTTATAGACTTCGAAAAAGCATTTGATAGAGTAAGACACGACCTACTATTAGAACGTTTGCAAGAAGTCGGTTTAGATGGAAAAGACATCAAATTCTTAAAAAACTTGTACTGGAACCAAAACGCCAGAGTTAGGATCGAAGGTTCCACATCCGCAGAACTAGAAATTAGGAGGGGAGTTAGACAGGGATGTGTTCTGTCGCCTCTGCTGTTTAATCTTTACTCCGAGTTTCTATTTAAGGATTGGAGGATTCCAAGGATGGAGTCAATGTGAATGGCGTAAATATCAACAGTATCAGATACGCCGATGATACAGTGTTAATTGCGGATTCCGACTTAGGTCTACAACGACTCATTGACAAGATCAACTCGACCTGTGAGCAATTTGGTATGAAAATAAACATTAAAAAAACCAAAGTGATGTCAATCCGACAAAAACCAAAACGTACCTCAACCTTGCACAATAAATGGGCACATTTTAGAACAGGTCATTAGATTGGATCGATAGCAGCCTAAATCCTAATCTAGAAATAAGATCGAGAATAGAACAGGCCAGAAAATCTTTCGAAAAAATAAAAAAACTGCTTTGTGATTCTCGAATAAAACTCGAAATTCGACTACGTTTATCAAAATGCTACGTCTGGTCGACTCTTCTATATGCAGTTGAAACGTGGACCCTTAAAACATCAACCGTAAATAAATTGGAGGCCTTTGAAATGTGGATCTACCGGAGAATACTCAAAATTTCATGGACATCGCATACCTCAAACGAAGAAGTGCTGCATAGAACAGGCAAGGAAAGAGAACTTTTTAACACAGTAAAAGTTAGAAAAACATCATACCTAGGCCACATACTGAGAAATAATAAGTACCAATATGCCCAACTTATAGTGAAAGGAAAAATCGAGGGAAAGAGAGGCCTATGAAGGAAAAGACTATCGTGGCTCAGAAACATCCGACAATGGACAGAGCTAAATTTTGAACAGCTAATAAGAACAGCTGAAGATAGAAAAGAATTTAAAATTGTAGTAGCCAACCTCCATTGAGGAGAGGGCACTTTAAGAAGAAGAATTTTTAGTTGCGCCATCTATGAGCCAGTTACACAATTTCTTTAGGTTTCCCTTCCGTATTTAGCCAATAAAGGGAATGTGCTACATTAGTGCCTAGATTTTTCTGGAATTCGACTTTATAAAAGCGGGAAAACGTGATTATATAACAAACGTTGCGTTGTTCTGCTGTAGTAAAGTGGTACATAATTATTTGTATTACGTTCGTTTTTCCATCTTTACTATTTTATTAGACATGATAGATTTTTAAAAAGAAACGAAAATAATAAAAGGAAAAACACGTTGTACAATCATGAGCAACTAGAGAATATATGGCTTTTTATTTATTTTGGATTAATCACAGTGCGTTATTTGTGGATAAGTTTTGTCAAAAGAAAGTGAGGAGTCAGGGGGAAAAACAATCGTAGTCCACTTTTGGTCGAAATTGAGATGACGAAGTTTTCTAGTGATGAACACATATTTATTACTTTCGGATGGTACGGAGTAAAAGGGAACACATTTACGGTTCTTTTATTACAAATGTTAAATGAAACGTTGTACTGGGAAGAACCATCATAGTCCGCGCGCTGCGAGGGAATCGTCAGGGTGCGAAGGCGCCCCCTCTCTGTCTCAACAGGTCGGGTCGGGTGCAGCATTTCTGTGATTATCTTTCTTAGTTTAGCGACTTCGTTGGTGTGTTCTAGTTTGCTAGTTGATTATATTTCAACAATAGTAAAGTAGCGAGTACATATTGATTAAAATGGAAAGTAGTGGTAGCTACTGTACTGATGTAGATGTGGGGACTGCTGCTAAAAAAAAAAAAAGAAAAACAGGCCGTGTTCGTGACGTTACGAAACTTCTGAGAGCCACCACTTATAAGGTAGAGCCAAATTGCAAGTTCCACCGTTTTTATTGTTTTGAGAACGTCAATGAAACCGAAAGGCGACGTATTTTGACTCAATTCAATGAACTTGCTAACTACGACGATCAGAATATGTATTTAGGTGGTCTAATAACCGTTCTCTCAGTTATGCGTCGACAGATTGATTGGAGAGAACTCCTCCGCAACAGCAGAGTGAAACCGAAACCGTTCCAAGTGGTGGACTGTGTAAAAGATATCAAATTTCTGAATTGGACTAAGCATTTCTCCAACAAGTATCCCAAGAAATGCCCAATGCCTACGAGACATATTCGAGTGTTGGAAATCAGGAAAAATAGCCCTAAATTTATCTTTCACAAGAATAAGTATTCTTTGTTAATTGTAAGCTCGCTGTTTGAATACAATGTTAGGCGAAACCCGAAAAGAAATTTAAGGAAAGCTCATAATATCACAATTCCGGAAGTTACTAACCAGAATCATCCCGAAGCTTTGTACAACGGTTGAAAAACGTAAACTCTAGAAAGTTCTACACTGATTTACGAGGTACTGAACAGGCGGGAAGTTCGGAGGAAGAAACATTTTGTGACACAGAAGCTTGAAGGTACTGGGGAAGAACGTTCATGGTCCATGCTGGAACACTTAATTTTTTGTATGATGTTTCGCAAATCAAGTATTTTTTTGTCTTATCTTGATTTTTCGTCTGCAAACATGTCAACGTACCACTGAAAAAATTTACCGATTTATACGGTTTAGTTAAAACAATTTGTTTTAATTTGAAACATTAAATTTTGATTTCCATCAAAACTGTTTTTGTAGACTCAGATTGTTTTCCCCCTGACTCCTATAGCAAAATAGTAAACATCCAGACAAAAAAAGAGAAAACTGTAGAATTTCTTAAAAGATAGCTAAGGTCTCTTCACAATCAAGAAGCAGTTTTTTCGTCATCAACCACTACAAAAGAAAAAGCATTCATAGCAAGCTATGGAGTAGGGTTTCAAGCAAGACACGGAACAGGCTCTTGTCCTGTCCCGTGTCCAGTATATTGTCTAAAAATAAATATATTTTTATAATATTGGTATAAAGACAAATTTAGTATTTCTATTTTTTTCTGAGCATATTCTGTTTTTACAACTTGGCTTCACAATTAAACATGAAAATTATATTATTAGGAGAATTTAATAATTATTTAAGTGTCCACTACAAGTAGCACCTTTTCCTGTACAATGTATTATGTAACAATTTCATTTGTTTCGAGTTTCTCCCGTTTAAATAGCAACAATTCAATGAGCAGTTTTCAAGGTTTTATTGTCGTATATTTTTGAAAATTTAGACCGGGAGGGGAAGGTAAAAGATGCCCCACCTTTTAATTTAATATATTTTTTTATTATTTATTACTTTTGGTTAGACTGAAAATCGCTGTGAGCGTTCTTATTTTTCCTGTTAATTTACAATTTATCTATACATCGATATGTAATCTAGAATGCACTGACAAACCAGTGAATTTTTGACAGCAAATCTCTAATCGCTAATTAGAATTTATAAAGTAAAAGACATGACACTCATATTAACACACAATACAGACCGTTTGATATCTTTTCCTTTGATGTACAAACTGCGGTTTCTATTGATGATATAAACCGTAGTTTTTAATTGGAATCAAATTTTCTTAATAACGATTGTCAATATTGGTAAAAATAAAGGTACCTACTTTATTCTTCATAAAATTCATATTTTTTGACAAACTGGGTATGCGACTGAAAAAAATTAATATCTGATGAATGTATTTATGTTTTAAAACATGCAAAACTTTATAAAAAATAACTTTTTTCATAAAACTAAAAATATAAGAAAGTCCTATTTGATACCGACTTAATTGGACTGAATTTGACTGATTTAATAGAGTCACAAGCCACACTTGAACAAAAAAGTAGTTATTTTAATGTCCATTTATTTTACAAATCTTGATTTATATATATCTAAAAGTCTCGCTGAGCCGGCTTCTTTGTTTTCTCATGGTCAAGCCGACTCTGGAGAAGAGCCTTTCTGCTGGGATGGACGTAGTTGGAATTGATAGGATCTCTTTGGCCAAACGAGACATTTATTCTGGTTGTCTTTCCACCAAGATAAGATATCCACGTTTCTGTCTTCTCGTTCTTCTGTTAAATATCGATCCAGTTCTTCATCAAGGACCCTTTTCTTGTACAGTGAAAAAATTTTGAGATCCTTCTCTCAACTAGAGGACCCAGAAGAAAATCTAACTTCCTCGTTGCTTCCAGCTTGAGTCTCTTTTTTATATTTTTTATATAATTCTCTGAGTTTTGTTTCTGTTTTTTTTTTCAAGGAACGGCCCCATTCCGATAAATGGAAAGAATCCAATTTAAGGTGGAGATCGATTACTAGAGAAATACAGTACACCCAATTTGTTTTAATATAGTATTTAATAATCTTATTTCTAGCTGCTATAAAAGAGTTTTTTAAATTGAATTTCTCTTCATAGTTTTTTTTTCAGTATTAATTTGTAATATTTTTTTTGTCGAGATATTCGAGTAATAAATGTATGTACATAACCACACTGGACAATTCCTAGTAAGTGTATAACTTTTTGCAGTTTTTTAAGGAACCTTATATTGGTTTTACTAAACCCCACTCTGCTTCTTGGATTCTGAATGGTAATAATTTTGAATTAGTGACGCAGAAGAAAGTAAGGGAAAGAAAATTCTTTTTATTTATCAGGTTCACAGTTAAATTAAAATGTATCATCATCTGGTGGTGTCACCGTAATGTCGAATGGCAGTTTATTAAGAGAACCTAAACAAAAACAATATTTTGCATACCAGGCGTGTATTGCAATAAATCAAAAATAATTGTCGAAAATTTTAAGTTTTCTGTTATTTTACATCTTTAAATTATGTTTCATTAATATAAATTATTAAAACAGAAAACCTTTTAATTTCTATAAATATTTTTATGTTGCAAACAGTGTATATACTTGTATTTATTTATCCTGTATCCATGTAGTCATTTATTCAGGAAAATAATATTGCAATCTTCCCAAATTTAAACACAATTCTGATAATTTATTTAACCCTTCCAATAAGCAATGCAAGCAGTGAAAGATCATTCTCAGTAATGGCCAGAATAAAAAAAATTTTAAGATCACATTAGGCCAACAAAAATTAAATTGTTTATCATTACTGATCTACTAAAAAATGTTTAATATGGTAATGTACAATGCTGAACGAGTTATTAAATAACTCTATTAATTATGATAAACTGATTGACGAGTTTCTTCTTCTTCTTTATCTTTCTCTTTATTAGCAATTCTGCTTGTTAATTACTTGTGTCCGATACTTCTTCTACCGAGTGGTGACTTATCTCTTATCTTCTATTTTGGGTCCATTCATTTATACACTGTACGTTATATTTTGTACTAATATCTTCACTTCTCTTTCGATCTCTCAGCGTATTTGCTGTAATTCTTCTCAGTACTCTCATCTCTACCGTTTCCAGTAGCCTTTACGTTGTGGCTGTGTCGGATCTTGTTTCTGAGGCGTATGTTATTATTGGACTTACACTTCTTCTTTATGTGCCGTATTCTACCGAAGGTTGGCGACCATCAAGCGATAGGTTTCTCTGTTTTGTGCCGCATGTATTATGTTCGCAGCTTCTGGTATTTGAAACCATTCTCTCAAGTTTCTCAGCCAGGATTTCTTCCTTCTGCCCAAACTTTTCTACCTGCAATCTTGCCTTCCACGATAAGCTGTAGCAGACTGTACTTATCATTACGGTACACATGGCCTAGGTATGACGCTTTCCTCCTTTTAACAGTTGTTAACAATTCCACCTCTTTACCCATTCGTCTTAATACCTCTGTGTTGGTAACTCTGTCTGTCCAAGGTTTTCTCAGTATGCGTCGATACAGTCACATTTCTAGAGCAGCTAACTTCTTTATAGTTGCTGCTGTTAACGTCCACCCTTCAACTTCGCAAAGTAGCGTAGAGATTACGTAGCATTTCGTGGTGCGCCATCGGAGGTTAACGCTTAGGTGGCGGTTGCTTAAGAGCTTTCTCATTTTGATGAATTTGGATCTTGCTATTTTAATTCGGATCTTAATCTCTACGTCTGGGTCCCACTTATCATTTCCTGTATATCCCAGATATTTAAATCGGTCTACTCTTTCATTAAATATGTTCGGCTTCAATATTCAGGTCGATATGTTAAATGTTCTTTTGACTGATCACCATAAATTTAGTTCTCTTGCTATTGATCTTCAGTCCAAATTGGTTGCCAGTTGTATTTACTCTATTTAGCATCGTCTGTAAATCTTCGATGTTATCGGCCAGTATAACAGTATCATCTGCATATCGGAAATTACTTAATGATACGCCATTAATCTTGATGCCCTCGTTGTACTCTTCCAGTGCCTCTAGAAATATTTTTCCGTGTACAGGTTGAAAAGCAGTGGCGAAAGAATATAGCCCTGTCTAACCCCTCTCGAAATGGTTACGTTTTCACTCACCATATGTCCATTCTTCATGTGGGCTGTTTGATTCCAATATAGATTACACTGGCTTTATAAACTCTTGACTTCAAATCAGTGTCAATGTGTCTGTTTCGCCATCTAGTGTTATTTCTAGTCTACAGTCTATTTGCTTTTTGTACTTGATCTCTCACTTCTTTTTCCAGGTCTCCATAGCTAGGCAGTGTAATTCCCAGGTATTTTATTTCCATTACTTTTAATATCTTAATATCTTTTAATAGAATCTTTTAATAGATTTAATACTGAAGCCATCAATTTCTATTTTACATCTGGTTGGTTCTTGGCTGACTACTATTGTTTTAGTTTTCTGAGATGCGATTGTCATATTAAATTCTTTTGCTCTTATGTTAAATCTGTGGACCAGTCTTTGCAGACTATCTTCACCTTGGGCTATCAATATAACGTCGTCTGCGTAACAGAGTATTTTAATTTCATTGTTTCCCATTCTGTGTCCTCTTTCTTTGTTAACGGTTTTGATGATTTCATCCATGATCAAATTGAAGAGCATGGGGCTCAATAAATCCATTTGTCTTATTCTGCTGCCTATTTCTATAGGTTCTGTAAGTTGTCCATCTATTCTGACTTCCATTTTGTTGTTTTGGTAGATGTTATCGATAGTTTTTATAATATTTAGAGGAGCTTCTCTATTATACAGAAGATGGATTACATCTTTGAGTCTTACTCTGTCAAACGCTTTCTTTAGGTCAATCAGACACAGAAATGCTGGTCTATTATACTCTAGTGATTTCTCAGTAATTTCCTTTATAACGAATATTGCATCTGTATACGATCTTCCACTACAAAAACCCTGTTGTTTGTCTGCTAAACTTATCCTCTGATTTATTAGCACCGTTGATTGATTAGCCGTTAGCACTTGTAAAATTTTAGTTGTAAGTTTTAGCGTAGTATTTAACAAGTTTATACCTCTGTAGTTTTCTGGCTTGTTTGTTTTCTGTATTCCTGCATTTAACGTCAGTGTAAGAGAAGTCTCAAGATTCTACCTATTTACACACCTTCACAATTTGCTGGTATAGTCAGTGCAGCCAAAAAAAACTGGAGAACCTTATGTTGTGTAGGAATTACACTTCACTGATTTCTATAATTTTAAGAAATTAGCTGGAGAATTTAACGTTTTTCTTAACACAGAGAAAGACAAAGTGGAGTGGTTAAAAATAAATGTGCTAATGATGGAAAAAGCCAACCAAATGTCATATTTTAGAAAACATCATGAAAACAGAAGAAATTTTTTAAAATACGGATGAAGACAGTTACTATCCGAGGAAGAAAAAGAGTGAGTACTTCAACATTATGAATTGTATGTTCCATTCCAAAATTTTATTTAAATTACTGGAACCGTGGCAATCTTTAAAATTCGATTACATATCTCGAAACTTGGTTTTAGAAGATACGACACTTGTCATCTCAGAGTGAGATATTTCAAAAGAAAATAAACACGGAATTTACAATCCAATTTTAGTCCCGTGTTTTAGTGGATTTTTTAAACAAATCTGCAGATGTTGTGATGAAAAATGCTAAAAAATTAAACGACCAAATAAATCAATGATTTATTTGGTATAGACAAAAGATATCCCTTTTGATAATTTACCAAGTATATTTTACTATCTGATAAATTTTCCGTCTTCTGTTTTTTTAAATACGTTAGACATAACTGAATCAAAAATCTGGTACGGATATTAAAAATTCGTATAATAAAACCATGCTAATACCAAATATCAAATAGCTTTCTCTACCTATGAACTCAGCATCTTGGATGGAATAGACCGATGTAACTGTTAGACTAGACTAGATCAAAACACGTAGCAACTAAATCCATCATTGAATAGCCAAGAAATACATCAAATTGACTTAGGAACTCGTTTTAAAAAGTAAAAAATCATTAATGTAGATCTAAAAACACTAAGATTATTTTATAATTCTTTATGACTTAAAAAGTTACTTTAATAGGTGCAGGAGACATTTTATGTAAGCAAAACACAGCTTTAGATTTCGTTAAATTTAAAACTAAGTGGTGAGTAGAATGTCTTTCTTCAAACAAGGCAAAAGTGTGTAATTTTGTACTTACCGAATTTAACCCATGATCGGTAGTTAAACTACCGGCTCCAGTAACCGTCAATTTGAGTGCTTCTGGAATTTCCTCCATAATCATTAAAATAAATACGAAAAATCCAAAAATTAGTAAAAACAACCACTATTGTCACAAACTTACACACGGCACTTTACGTTCGAACAAAACTTACTAATTTTATAATTGTTCAGTCACGATGTGCAACCAAAAACAAACACAAAATATTTTGAAAATATTGTCTATATCGATTAAAATGTGACATGCATTATCGGTCTTTCGAAAATAATTCAACAGTACCCGAGTATGTCAGATACAGTAGCGCTAACCAACGGTGGCGAATAGCCTTTCCAAAGCACTCTGGATGCAAATTATGCCGAGCGCCGACCACGTGACAAGAGCTGTCTCGTGGGTGGGGAAGGGAGCTTTTGCTAGCAGGAGTTTTAGTTTAGACACCGCCTATTTTTGACAGGTGAGCTTTAGCGAGGCTTCGCTTATTTTGTGTTTTATTTGTTACAAGCTCGTGAGTTTTACGCAATATATAACTGGCTTTTGAACTGAAAAATGTACCGGAAACAATGGTCATAAAATACTTATTTGGTGCTAAATTTTAGTATCAGAATTTTGGGTCTATTAAACTGGAGATATTTATTTTTTCTTTATTTTAATCATAGTATATCGATTGTTTGACAATTAAGATGAATAATACAATTGATACAACTTTTTGTTTCTAATTCTTACTTTTGAATTTATAGAGAATGGTACAGTTTTTGAAAAGTCTTACTTAAAATAGTATAATCTCAGTCTTTTAACAAGTTAATTAAATCACTGTACACATTGTTTACTTTATATAAAATTGTACAATCCATGATTTTTAAAAAGTTGAATTGGACTGGACTCATTTAGCGAACTAAGTATTGTGTCAAGGGTGGATCCAGATAGGAGGCCATGGGGGCCATGCCCCCCACGAGAATTTAAATAAATATAAATTTAAATATTTGCAATTCAAACGTTTATAGTTTTCTCTAAATTTGAGATACATACACAATAACACATTGATGCTTATGAGAACATAAAAATAATAAGTGAAAATAAAAAAAAGAGGAAGAACAATGCCTGACAGGAGAAGCCTTGGGAAAAATAGTATTAAACTTGTTGAAAGAACTGCACTTGGATCCGAAGAAATGTGCAGGAATTGGTACTGACAGTTGAAGCCTAATGAGTTGTTGCAGTAACGGAAATAAAAAAGTTAAACAACTCCCTTTTAACTTCCATTAATGCAGAGTCCATCAGAAACACAGTGGGAACAATGAAATCAGTAATATCATTTTTAACATGTCAGCCAACATAAATGAAGTTTTAAAACTGAAACTCGGACAAAATTTAACAAGTTTATGCGAAACAAGATGGGTTGAAGGTAATAAATTTTATCAATCCCATAGAACCTCCCCTAGCAAACGCATTCAATCAGTCTCTCACATTACCACAAATAATATCTCCTTTATTAGATTCCATCAAAATTTCCAATACTACTTCTATGTTCTATTTATACTCCCAAAACAGCTCCATGGATGCACAATCTTCCAATATTTAATACTGGTTTATGCAGATTCGACAAAACAGAAACCCCAAACTCAATCTTTAAAAAATCCTTCCAAAACATCCCCAACTTAACACAATTTCATGAAATTTTATACATCGATGCGTCCAAGAATGAAGACTGTTGTGGCTCCGCTGTGTCCACACTGACGACGACAATAAGCTTTGTGCGATTGCCTAAAAGTTGTAGTATCTACACCGCAGAATTATATGGAATACTTCAAGCATTAAAGACTTCAATTCATCCTACTTCAAATGAAATTATAAAAATCGCGATTTGTACTGATTCTCTTTCCTCGATTCATTCCATAAAATGCATTTTCTCGAAAAACCAACTAGTCCAGGAAATCCACACCATCTGTAACCAACTATATTCTGCTAACATAAAAGTCATAATGATCTGGACTCCATCTCATGTTGGTATATTGGGAAACGAAAAAGCAGACCCTAAAGCAGCATGTTCTTCTGACATAGCCTTCAAAGAGGTTCAAATCCATACGGATCTAAAAATATTGATAAAACAAAAAATCCTTAGCCCATGGGAGGACCTGTGGAGTCAAACAAAAACTAAGCTTTCTAAACTAAGCTTCAACCCAACTTTTCTCGCGTCAATATCTCCTCTATGAAAAGGAAAGAAAAATTAGTTATTCACCGACTACGAATATATCAGGGTTGTAGCATTTTTTTTTCTTCTTGGTTTTAATTCGCTTCTTGCAAATATTCGAAACAGAAACTTTTCAGAATTTCGTATTAAAATCTTCGAAAGAGAATAAACAAAATCCAATTGTTTATATACAATAGCCGCTTAACATCCAACGTCACAGATCATAGCGTTAGAAGCGAAATCATTAAGCCGGCTGGTGGATTTTTATCGGTGAAAACGTATCGTCTCGGAGATTGAGAGATTTGATGATAGGGGAGTCCCATTTACACTATCAGGGAGAGAAGTCAAGGTCTTGGCATGACATTTAGCCAGTCAAGTAGTGCTGAAATTATCCTTCTTCTTCTTCCTTCTTGTATGTAGGCTTTAAAGAATAATAAATTGTTAGCCTAATAAATTGTTTAAATTATTGCACCATCTTTTTCTTGGTCTGCCAATACTTCTTCGTCCATTTGGTGACTTATCTCGTGCTATTCGTAATATCCTATCCTCTGCCATTCTACTAATGTGTTCGTTCCACTCCTGTTTCCCTTTTGTCACCCATCCTTTTGCTTCTCTCCCTATCCAACAGACGTTTCCCTGATATTCGTCGGAGTATTTTCATATCAGTTGTTTCTAGTAGTCATCTCGTTTTAGATGTGTCAGATCTTGTCTCCGCCGTGTATGTTAATATAGGTCTAATTGCTGCTTTATAGATTCTTGTTTTTGTGTCTTGTCTTAGTTGTTTGTTCTTCTAGATTGTATCATTAAAAGATCCCACCGCTTTACTTCCTTTTAAGCTTTGTTGTCGTGCTTCTTCTGGAATTATCCCAGTACTATAAATTCCCGCTTAGCCCATCTGAGATTCAAGTAAGAATTTTGGTCTTCGTTCGCCCGCCAGAAATAGGAGTGAAATTAGAAGTTTTTGTGATCTTATTTTTGAGAAACCTATTATGGTTTCTTTAATTTTTGATTTTTGTCTTAGTCACAAGATGATAAAACATGTTCAGCTGCCTGCTTATGGGACTAGGAGTGAAGCAGTGTATGTAATTCTGCAACTTTATCGCTGGGAAGCAGTTCGTTCAATTATTCCTTATAAAAAGAATCCGCTCAATCTGCAGTCCAAGTATAGTTATTAAAGTATTTTTATTTGTTTAGCAACGAAAAATCTAGCAACGAATAATGATTTTGTAACCAGGAGGGACAAAATCATTATTCGAAAATACCAGACAAGTCACACTCGTCTTACCTATGGACATCTTGACATTTGAGAATCCACCTGCTTGTGAACATTGTGATTCTGACCACCTTATAGTAGAATACTTTTTATTATAGAGTGTAATAATTATAGATTTTATAGAGTAGCACATAATACCAGGATCAATTTTTGGCGGGTGGCATTAAATTTCTTTGGAGGGTCTGAGGAGGGAAATTTTTTAAAAATTAGGGTTAAAATGGTGAGTTTTAATGGCATTTTTCACACACTTTTGAGTGCAATAAAGATATTCAAAACTTATCAGTATAAAAGTATTTTTATTTGTATAGCAGCGAAAAATTAGCAAATTTTCCCATAAAAGTCCAATAAAAGCAAAGAAAGAAACGTAGTTTAGTTTATGACATTAAAATAACATAAAAAAGGTGAATAATATGATCTTTTAGTGATGCAGGCGTCCCCCCATTTGTCTCGCGGGAAGGGACGGAACGCGGGACAGGGCGCGGGACAGGATAGCGATTTTTGCTGAGGGACAGGAGAGCGATTTTTATGCGGGAAAATAAATTTTTTATTTAACTACCTCGACAACAAAATAAAATTAATACTAACCAAAACAAGGACAAAGAATGCAATCTTATTAAAACTTTCTTTGCAGTCAGATCTTATATCTTTCAAAGTCGATATGGCATTGAAAACAGTCTTAGTCGCCAGGTGAACATCAAAAGATTTTGTTTGTAGAAGCCGGCTTAGTCGCAATGTAATTTTAGTATGTTAATCACTGACATCATCGACACTAGAAACTCAGATGTACATAAAGAATTAAGCAAAGTTGACACAAGTGTAGCAGTCTTGGGATCCTTCCGTGTTGTCCTACAGTTTTTATAAATTGGAATTCATGCGGCGAAATTATAAGCCATGGCCAGCTTGGCGATATATTACAGGCAAATTTATAAAAAGATTTTCGCAATATTTCTCTTTTTAATAGTTTATCTATATTGTATAGCTTCCCACACAATGGCTTATCTTTTATAATAAAACAATTTTTAATGCATCTTAAATAGATCGGAGTAGGTAGGTAAATGTTAAGAATAATTAAATATTCAAAGTTATTATTATCTCTATTACATATTTTTATTGCTATAAGGTAAAATATATAATTAAATTATTTTATACTAATAACGAAAATATTTATTAAGTGCGATATTAATTACCGTCTATATTGTTAACGACTTTTTTATGCAATTCCTATTGGGGAACTGTCTCTTGCCGTGTTTACTACTCTATTGTCATTCGGTTTATATGATCGTTCCATTCTACTCTTCTATTTCTTATCCAGTTCTTGATGTTCTCCACCTTGCATCTACGTCGTATATCTGTACTTCTAGCTCTGTCTCATAGTGTCCTACCATCAATTTTTCTAAGTGTTTTCATCTCTGCTGTTTCTAACATCCTTTTTGTCCTCTCTGTGTCAGGTCTTGTTTCTGCCGCGTATGTCATTATTGGTCTGATGACTGTTTTGTAAATTCTGCCTTTCATTTCTTTTCCGATATTTTTATTTCTCCATATTGTTTCATTCAGCCAGCCTGCGGCTCTGTTTGCTCTATTCCCTTGATCTTACACTTCCGTTTCGGGCTTTCCGTAGCTAGATAATGTGATGCCTAGATATTTAAACTCCATCACTTGTTCTATTATCTGACCTTCCAGCTCCAATTTACGTCTTAGTAAATTTGCTTTTATAACCATGCATTTTGTCTTTTTTGGGGAAATTGACATGTTAAATATTCTGGCGGTTATATTAAATTGGTGCAGCATACTTTGTAAATCATCTTCACTATGAAAGAGTAGTATTGCGTCATCTGCATAGCAGATTATTTTAAGTTGTTTTTCTCCCATTTGGTATCCTTTTTTAGTTCTTACTTTTTTTATTATTTCATCCAGTTTAATGTTTCATTGCCAGTTTCAATAGGATCTGTTAGTTCTTCTTCTACTTTTACTTTTATTGTGTTGTTTTGGTAGATATTTTTGATCATTTTGATTATTCCTAGAGGTATCTATCTTGTGTACAGTAAGTGGATAACGTCTTTTAATTTGACCCGATCAAAGGCCTTCTTAAGGCCCACGAAACATAGATATGCCGGTTTGTTGTATTCTAATGATTTCTCTTACACTTGCCTCATTATAAATATAGCGTCGGTGCATGATCTTCCCGACCTAAAACCTTGTTATTCTTCTGCTAGTGTTATAATTTCATTTAATTTATTTGTTATAACTTTGGTTGTTAATTTTAGTGTTGTGTTTAATAAATTAATTCCTATTTCGAGAATTAATTTCGAGGTATTCGTTTCATTTCTGATTCTTTATAGTGGTTGTATGCCTGTTGCGTTTGTTGTGTTCTGTATTGTAAAAAAAATGACGCAAGTTGTCGCAAGTTTCTCAACAAGGAGAGTTTTATCCTTTGCTTTCCTGTTTTCCTTCAATTTTACCATTCAAAATTAGCCGAAAAAGACTCATAGAAGTGGTAGAAGAGAGGAGGATATTATTGAATACCATTGACATTTCTAAAAATAACTTAGTATTTTTGGTGTCTATTCGTTTCAAATATTGGCCATCATTTAGGCTATAAATTCATATAATAAATTTATAAAGCATTAACTGAAAAGAAATATTTTCAACTATAAAATCCATTTTTTAAGATTATATGCTAGTCATTACTGCTTCTACTCTATTTACAAAAATCACACAGACTGTCTTTTTTCTCTGCTTCGGTGCAGTCAAGGTGGGCCCACAAAAAACAGCTTGAGCATTGAATCCAAATCTCTCCCCGCTCATCTTCGAAGAATTTTCTATTACAGAAGATACATTCAGAGTCTTTGTTTTCTGGTTCTTTAGCTGATGGCATGAATTCTATTACAGATGATACATCAAAGTGGAATGATCCATCATTGCTTACACTGGAATCATCTCTAGTAGGTTTAGGTCTAGAAGAGGGTAGTTCTAAGTTTAATTTAAGTTAAGATCCAGCTTTCCAGCTTCTATTTGACTTTTGCTTTTTTGGAGGTGGTGGTAATATCTCTTTCGCTATGACAAAAGGTTTTAACCTAGAAATATCAAAGGAAATTACAACATAACTTTTAGAAGATCATGATCGAAATGGTAGACGAGCAAGGAAGAGGGTAATTAGTTGAACTCGTAAATTTAGGCCTAGAAACAGTGAGTGTAGAAGCAACGAAATCTTTGCTGTTAAAAACATTTTTATTAACAGGATAAATACCAGTCGCTTTGAAGCCGTTTACTGCTATGTCTCCACGTTGTACTTTAAGGTAGGACTTGCCAAACAATTTCATCATATCAAAAACACTCAAGGGTCTTGAGCTATTTCTTCAAAAAGATCTCACTTCTTCACTATAGTGAAACTTTAACGAACCCATAAAGGTTGTGTCTAATGCTTGGATTCTATGTAAACTATTTGGGGGTAGACATAAAATCGTATCATTTAGTTATATCAATGTTTCGCTTGTGGGCTATGTGCATCAAAGATAAGCAGAACAGGTCACTCGGCTGACGGTTTTGTTACAGCAATGAAATGTTTAACCGTTTAGTAAAAATATTTGTCTGTATCCAACCAGACAGGTGGCATGATGCGATGGTCCGTGGAGGAGCACCTCTAAAAAGTTGTTCATTCATGTTCTTCCTCGGAAGTATCACAAGAGAAGGAACGAAGTCCATACAAAGAATAATAGTCACGAGAGAACCCCTTTTAGCCGAAGTAAGCGACCCGATTTGTCTCTTTCCTTTTAGGCCTTTTACATGAGGAACTTTACTTTTAATAAGAGATAAACCTGTTTTGTCATCATTATATATCTTGTTAGGAGGATAGTTATGTTTTTGGAAAATAATATCGACCAGGTCAAAGAACTTCCCCTAGCTCTGGCCAAAGATATACCCATGGGTTTACGGACTAGAAGATTCGGGTTCCTTTTCAGAAAAGCATAAAACCGATCTTTGCCAGCAGATTCATTTTTAAATGGGTGTAAATATTCATCTCAAGTAAATATTTTTGCAGCTCATCTTCTACCTCTTTAGGGAAAACTGGCTTACCACCAAGAGTAGTTAAAGCTGATACCTGTGCATTATTCTCCTTACCTGGAAGTCCTTGGACGCCTTCGAGATCTACGACCAGGACACTGAGCCGATAGAGGTGAATGATACAGATAGATAAATAAATCAATTCCTTATTATGTCACAGTATTAAAAATAAGAGTTCTAAGACCTTCTGCACTTCAATCAGCTACTAATATGAACCCAAAAAAAGACTCACAGATTTTAATTTCTTTGGGTACACACTCATTGTTTTCTACTATTGACACGTATCGAAAAACTGCAGAAAGTTGGTCAGTTGACAAGTCTTAAGTTGTATTCCAAAATAATCATACCATAATAAATGGAGCTTTTTTAATTTCTGAGACAATTGTTTCCCTAACTGCAGTACCAAGTAACCTAATAATTTTATTTTGAATTGTGGGGCTTAAATAATTTATCTTACCTTTCGGATTTAAAGGAAGTTTTTTTTTTAAATAGGATCATAACTCGATATTAAACGTAAAATTGATATAAAATTTCCAGATTCAGAACCATGGCCTCTCAAAGATAAATTGCATGGTGCTAAAGTAATTATAACAATTACTATACAGTATGGTGGGAATGAAAGGAATAAATTCGTTATTTCGTAAACCGGAGACTTTAAGGAAAAATCCTGAAACCCGTCGATTTTTATTTTTAAATAAGCTATTCGTAAGAATATATTTTTATTTTTAACGTCATATATGTGAGCGTCATGACGTCATTGCTAAAATTTTTGAATAGAAACGGGGGTATTGTAATACATCATTTGAAAGGTCTTTTAAGTACCTATTCAGCTATATCAATATGTCTAAGTAATTAAAGTTTGTAATTGTTTAAAAAAATAATTAAATTTTTATTATTACAATAAATATTTATTAAGTATTATTCAATAAATACAACAAAACCCAAATTAAGTGCTCAAATTGTTTACCTTCAGCTAAAATACAACGAGAAAGGCGTGCCGCGAACTCTTCTCTAACATTCTCTAAAACTTCCGGAGTTATTTGAACAACCTCATTACGTATTCTTTCTTTCAGTTCATTAAGATTTTGTGGTCTATTTTGATACACCTTACTTTTTAAATATCCCCATAAAAAGAAATCAAGAGGAGTCAAATCAGGTGACCTAGGCGGCCATTCTATTGTTCCTCTTCGACCTATCCACCGATTTGGAAAGACGTTGTTTAAGTAGTTGCGTACCAAGACAGCACAGTGTGGAGGCGCACCATCTTGCTATAGCCATAAATCATTTCTGTTTGGAAACAACCGGTTCAATTCTGGAAGCAAGAAATTTTGAAGAAATTCTAAATATCGAGGACCTGTTAAGTTTTCTTCGAAAAAGTATGGTCCAATACACCTATTATCTATTATTCCCACCCAAACATTAATTTTCTCTGGGTATTGAGTACGGTACTCTTGCATCCAGTGGGGATTTTCCGTAGCCCAGTACCGATAAGTTTGACGATTGACATGACCGTTTAGTAGAAATGTAGCTTCATCAGAGAAAATAATATTTTTTAAAAACATCGGATCTCTGTTATTTCGTTCCATTATAATGTCACAAAATTCAATTCGTCTATCAAAATCATCTTCCATAAATTCTTGTACTAAACTTACTTTGTAGGGATACCACTTTTCCTTCTTTAGCTGTTTAAGAACTGTTGAATGGTCCATGTCATTATCTAATGCTACTTGCCGTGAACTGTTATGAGGATTATCTTGAAAAGCTAACAGAACGTCTACTTGTTGGTTTTCAGATATTGGTTTTCTACTACCTTTAGGAAGGTCTTTAACATGACCCGTTTCTCTAAATTTTTTCTCAATTTTGCTTACATTGGATTGTGAAATTGGTTCTCGACGGGGGTATTTATTATTAAATAACGCACATACTTCTTTCTGCGTACGTGTTTTATCTCCATAACCAATCATTATGAGAATTTCAATTCTTTGCCTTTCAGTTAGCTTCATGTTCAAAGATACAAAGACTTTTTGAATACGTTTACTACAATAATACTATTAATCACTTGACAGAAAGATAATTAAGTTTGAATGTCCAACTATCAATGTTCATATTGATAAGGTAACTAGTTTTTTTAAAAAGGTAAAAAGTAGATAAAAAAGACATTTCATTACGTGATGGCCTTTATAAAATTTATTTTTGGGTGTCAATAATACATCATATCAATACTTAATAAATATTTATTGTAATAATAAATATTTAATAATTTTTTTAAACAATTACAAACATCAAATACTCAGACATATTGATATGGCTGAATAGGTATTTAAAAGACCTTTCAAATGATGTATAACAATACCCCCGTTTCTATTTAAAAATTTTAGCAATGACGTCATCACGCTCACATAGATGACGTCAAAAATAAAAATGTATTCTTACGAATAGCTTATTTAAAAATAAAAATCGATGGGTTTCAGGATTTTTCCTTAAAGTCTCCGGTTTACGAAATAACGAATTTATTCCTTTCATTTCCACCATACTGTATAATGCAGTACATTTCGTCGCAAAGTAATTTTACTGCTGATATCACTTTGTAGTAAAGTATAAATGATATATTACCTTGTAACCAATTATTGTAAGATAAATCTGTAAACAGAAACACCGTTAATCCATGCCGAACAGTATTATTTGCTTTGACAATCTGCTTACAGCCAACAAAAATGGCAATATGGTTTGTTCAAAATATTAGAATAACACAGTTATGGCCTTAGAATTTTAATACCAGCATTATTTAAATAGGAATATTGTTCTGAAGCTATTTTCTTGTGGCATGTTAAAGTAATTACTATTTAAATGGGAATAAGCCACAATTAAAGGTTAAAGTACGTTTATTGACGTTTCAATTTCCACTTCGGAAATCGGTCTTAATTTATTTATTTTCTTCATAATTTACTATGGAATCACTAACAGGAGATATATCACGGCATGTGTTTGTCTTTTTAAAGATGAATTACTTGCTATGATTTTTTCTGACGGGTATTCTCGAGTTAAAGATGATTTCATGTAATCGAATGAACTATCTTACAAGTAAAGTCGTCCCAGGAACGCAACTCAACAATATTGGCAATATCATTTTAAAGTCGTCTACTTTAAAATGTATAATGTATGTCTGAATTGTTAATATAAATTAGTCAGATAAAATTGAATTATTAGAAGAATTTTTCACCAAGTAAAAAAAAAACAAAATTTGTTTAATGTACTAATGTTTCTATTTTGAGAACGATTTTCGAAGTGGAAATTGAAACGTCAATAAACGTATTTTAACCTTTAATTGTGGCTTATTCCCATTGAAATAGTAATTACTTTAAATAGGAATAATAATAAATTGACAAAGCGAGCTTCTTCCTTGCTCGTCTACCATTTCCGATTCATTTCGATCCTGTTCTTCTAAAAGTTCTGTTGTTGTTTTTTCTGATATTTCTAGGTTAAAACCTTTTGTCCATAGCGAAAGAGATATTACCACCATCTCCAAAAAAGCAGAAGTCAAATAGAGGCTGGAAAGCTGGATCTTAACTTAAATTAAACTTAGAACTACCCTCTTCTAGACCTAAACCTACTAGAGATAATTCCAGTGAAAGCAATGATGGATAATTCCACTCTGATGTATCATGTGTAATGGAATTCATGCCATCAGCTAAAGAACATTCAGAAACTGTAACTGTAATGCAAAATTCTCCAAAGATGAGGAGAGATTTGGATTGAATGCTTAAGCTGTTTTTTGTGGGCCCACCTTGACCGAAGCAGAGAAAGAAGACAGTGTGTATGATTTTTGTAAAGAGAGTAGAAGCAGTAATGACTAGCATATAATCTTAAAAATATAGGTTTTATAGTTGAAAATAATTCTTTTAAGTTTATGAATTTATAGCCAGAATGATGGCCAATATTTGAAACGAATAGGCACCAAAAATACTAAGTTACTTTTAGAAATGTCATTGGTATTCCATAATATCCTCCTCTCTTCTATGAGTCTTTTTCGGCTAATTCTGAATGGTAAAATTGATGAAAGACAAGAAAGCAAAAGACGAAACTCTCCTGGATGAGAAATTTGCGACAGTGGAGAGTTTTGATTGAGTGTATTATAAGCATGGTAAGTAGTCGTCAACGTTCCCTATGAACATAGTACGACAGAAGAAGATTAGATAATGGTCTAGTTATGCTCTTTCTTTTTCGACTGTCATTTTTTTTGTTTATTTATTTATATGCCCATCTTCTGCTTTTTTTGCTTTATATGTAGAGTAAAGGGAGGAGAGATGGACCAGGAGGATAGTCGGTCCGCTAGGTATACCTGACCAAGCTTGGCAACAGGGCAAGTCTATCCTACTCTGTTGTAGTTGTAACGCATCGGTGCGTACTTGTAGGAGTGTTATTTACGATAATTGAAACTGCCACGTGTGATAATTTTATTTGAGTTTTTTAAAAACCATTTTTTGTAAAAACAGGTGAGTTTGACCGATTATTTGTTAGTTTATTATTGAACTATATTTAAAATGTGTATTATAGAGTAAGAACTACTGCTGTAGTCTGCTTATTTTAAACAATCCGGCTGGTCCATCTGTCCTCCTATCCTCCGAGGATGACAGTTGGACCAGTATGTTTTGTTTTTTAAGATTATGCCCAATAAATATATTCGCTAAATACACCTACAAAATACACCTAAGAGAGGTAACTGGACCTCTAGGGAGCTAAGTGATGCCGTAGATGCTGTAAAGAATCGTGATATGGGTATTAATGAAGCATTTGCAATACCCAAAACGACTTTTAAACGTGGAATAAAAACAAACAATATGGATAAGATGAACCGATTGGGTCCAGCTTGTTCTTTAGGAACTGCTGTTGAAGCTAAAATCGTAAGCCATATAAAAAAACTACAAAAAGCAGGCTTTGCACCAACCAGAACTGAAGTAAGAATCATGGCCTTTAATTTAGCTCAGCGATTAGGAAGCCCAAATAAATTTAATGTAGAAGAAGGTAAATTTTTAAATTCATAAATCTGATACAAGAGTTACTTATTGTCAACTTTTAGGTAAGGCTGGTAAAAAATGGTTAGAACTCTTTTTGAAACGAAGACCTGAAATTTCAATTAGAAAAGCTGAGATCACCTCAATTACACGAGCTTTAGGAATGTCCAAAGAAACAGTCGATTACTACTTTTCTGATCTCGAGAGAATTATGACCGAATAAAATTTTTATGATAAACCCGAACACATATTTAATACTGACGAAACAGGACTACAACTAAATACTAAAGCCGGTCAAGTTCTAGCAGAAAAAGCTTCAAAATGTGTTCCTAGCGTAAGCCCTGGGGAAAAAGGTGAAACGATCAGTGTAATAGCTTGCTGTAGTGCAGAAGGGATTTTCTTGCCCCTATATTGCATTTTTAAGGGGAAAAATAAAAAAGACGAGTGGCATTATGGTATGCCACCGGGTTGCAAGATTAGGATGTCGGAAAAATCAGCATACGTTAACAGTGACATTTTCTTAGAATGGTTACAAACACACTTTTTGCCGAGAAAGACTTCAGGTAAAACCTTATTATTATTAGATGGCCAGACATCCATACGACCAACCTGGATCTACTAGAATCTGAAGACCAAAACGAAATAATTTTATTTTGTTAGCCATCCCACACAACACATTACCTACAGCCTCTGGATCGTGCTTTTTTAAGTCACTTAAAAGCAACTTTTATGCTGAATGCCGTTTTATGGTACAGAATAAAACAAACAGGGTTCTAAAACGCCTTTAGCTTGGTAAACTTTTAGGTCGAGCATGGGGAAACTCAGCAACTGTTCACAATGCGGCTCCTGCATTTAAATCCACGGGAATTTATCCGTTTAATCCATTAATAATCCCAGAATATGCATTTTTGACACACACCCCATCAGGAACAGAAACAATGAATTTTCCAGTTAGATCAGAATCTTCTCAACCAGGTCCCTTTGGAATCAGTGGTAAAAGTCATCAATTTCTGATGAAGATATAACTCCTGGAAAGGCTCTTGATGAGGTAAGGCCCGTGCCTGTATTGGAAGCAGCACTAAAGGGAGTTCGTAAAAAAATAACTGGAGAGATTATTGCTCAAGACTTTATTAAAATGAAGAAGGATGCCTTCATTAAAAAAAGCTCAAAATCTATAAAAAAACAAAAACGTAAAAGAAAGCGAAGCGAATCGTCACTATCTGAAGATGTTACTCTAAACGACACTAATGGCGATGAAAACATGAGTGATATTGAAAATGAGTATGTTGGATGCAATGAGGACTATCGCCAAACATGTAAAAAAGATGACCGGTTACAATGTATTTTTTGTAAGCACTGGTTACATGAAACTTGTACTGGCTTCGCTAATTTCTGTAACAAGTGCGGAAAGTCTCTTGCTATTAAAAAGGAAAAGGTTTAGCTTGGTCGATCTCTCCTACTCCTAGTGGCCCATCTCACCTCCACAGTTGAGGAGTGATGAATCGATGCCGTGCCAGTGCATTATATTTTTGAAGTTATACTTCTATACGCGCGCTCCACGTTGGAAATTTGTATGGGAGTGAATCTGTGAAATCATTACATATGTAAGATAATGAGTAAGAGAGAGACAGAAGATATATTTTCTCTCTCTTCCTCTCTCGAATATAAAAATATTCCTATTGTATATATATTTAATATTATATATATTATATATATATATATATATACATATAATATTATATATATAATAAAGTATTTATTAATATTATTATTTATGTGATATTTTTTGTATTATTTATTAAATGTTCATAATTATACATATTAGTCTTTTGTATTTCAAAATAATAATTTCAATAAATCACTGTATGACCCAGAACTGTCAATTTTAAAATGCGTTTGTGTCATGTCCTCGGTAGTATAGTAGTCAATATCCCCGCCTGTCACGCGAGAGACCGGGGTTCGATTCCCAGTCGGGGAGGACTTTTTTATTAATATTATTACATTGTAAATTAAACACGTAAATAGAAAAATTATGTATATTATTGTCATTTTTAAATACTTATGAAAATTGCATTTTAATTTGTATTGTATTATTATATTGAATTATGTTGCAGTGTATTGTATTTTTATATTAATAACAAAATAAATAATGAATTTTACTGCAGAGTATGTGTAAAAAAATTTTTGCATTCAACTCCTTTCATTTATATATGAAAATAAAAATATACATTTTCATCAAAATATTGATTCAATCCTTCATTTACTATACTCCTATTACAGGTCAAATGTTGTTTATTAATTGTTAGTAAGTTGTTATTAATTCTGTTTCTCTTTCTGCTATGTCTTACCTATAGCATTACATATGTAATGATTGTGCAGATTGACTCCCAAATAAATTTGTAACGGCGAATGCGTGTATAGAAGTGTAACTTCTACCGGCAGTCCCACTGGACTACCACGCCCATTTTTTTTTAGATTTAAGAATTATAATTTCTAGTTTTTACTTATACCAAAACAAATACCAATGTTAAGTTATGTTATATAATTTTTTTCTATTCTGATGTTTATTTAATAAAGAAACAGGCTTCAGTTTTTTAAAAGGTGGTCCATCTCTCCTCCCTTTACCCTATCTATAGGTAAAGGTGCCCAATTAAAACAAAATTATTAGAAAAACTTTATTTCCAACGTAGAAAAAACAAAATAATTTATTTAGGTTTTTAAATTATAAAAGTTTCCAACTACCTAGGTATATAGTCCGAGATATGAAATAATTTCAATTTTACAGTTGACGTTGATTTCCATGATATATCTATTAATTATTTTAAAACTAAAATACAAGAAAATATTTTACATTTCTGGGTACTCAATGCAAAACAAAAATCTATAAAAAGTTTAATACGTTTCTTTAAATCTAGTGGTGTGGATCTACCTTTACTTAAATAATGAAGTTTAAACACCAATAATCAAAAGGATATACCTATTAAAGAGCTAGTCTGTATAGATACCGACTTGTATTAGCATAATTTTCCGCATTCAACAAACATCTTCGACTTCTACCCAGCATCCAGTCTGAGACGAATTTAAATAAAAACATGATGCTGTTATACCCCAGATTATTTTAGATGAACACCAACCAATGAAACTGCACTCGTGTTCGCATGGCGCTAGAAGGCGTGGCATGCCCCGCCTTAACCCGAGGATATTCAGGATAATAAAGGAATGAACTTTTCATAGGGTTTTGAGGATAGTATACGTGGATGGTGGAAAATTGAAAAGCAAAGGGGGGATGTTTGCAAGTGCATGCACTGGGCCACCGATCAATATATTTTGTTTAGAAATGAGTTAGGGTGTTGAGTGCAAGGGTGTAACATGTCAGGTAGATATTTTGTTTACCTATTTATAAACAAAGAAGATTAGAAGATTAAGTTTTTGATTTATTCTACTTAATAAAGTAAAATCACGAATTATATAAATAAAAGACATAAATTTTTTGGGCTTATAAATTTTATTTATCAAGAGAAAAATATAAAAATTATTAATAACGTATATTTCACGAATTTACGATTGTTTTGGATTATCGCTAGACACTCGACAGCCAATGGTCCATTCTACTGTAAAAGAAAGAAAAGTATTAAGCCAGTAATTTCTAAATTGAATTAAAAAAATCCTTTTATAATCTTTTTTTACAATATTAATAAGAAGTTATTTACAATAAATCCTTTTGATATAATTCATGTGCACTGCATATTTTACGCGGAAATGTTTGTTTGCCTAGCAGTTTCTAGGTATGATGTTTTTCTAACTTTTACTGTGTTAAAAAGTTCTCTTTCCTTGCCTATTCTATGCAGCACTTGCTTGCATACTTAAAATGCTATATATACATACTATGCATACTTAAATCTATTGACCTCTTCTAAAATGTGCCCATTTATTGTGCAAGGTTGAGGTACGTTTTGGTTTTTTCGGATTGACATCACTTTGGTTTTTTTAATGTTTATTTTCATACCAAATTACTCACAGGTCGAGTTGGTCTTGTCGATGAGTCGTTGTAGACCTAAGTCTACAACGGAATCCGCAATTAACACTGTATCATCGGCGTATCTGATACTGTTGATATTTACGCCATTCACCTTGACTCCATTCTTGGAATCCTCCAATGCTTCTTTAAATAGAAACTCGGAGTAAAGATTAAACAGCAGAGGCGACAGAACACATCCTTGTCTAACTCCCCTCCTGATTTCTACTTCTGCGGATGTGAAACCTTCGATCCTAACTCTGGCGTTTTGGTTCCAGTACAAGTTTTTTAAGAATTTGATGTCTTTTCCATCTAAACCGACTTCTTGCAAACGTTCTAATAGTAGGTCGTGTCTTACTCTATCAAATGCTTTTTCGAAGTCTATAAAGCATATAAATATATCTTTCTGTTGGTCGTAGCATTTTTGGGCGAGAACTAGTAAACTGAAAACTGAACTGAACCTTATACTGCAACATCACAATGGCTATATATAATATGGCTATATATAATATAAGGCTATAACTTCAATGTTCAATTCATTGCAAAGTCTACTTAACTCATAAGTTAAATGAGACTTATGGCCATCTAAAAATAATGACACAGGGAACTCTATATTATTTTTCAACAAGAATGAGTGGAATGTAATTTTCACATAAACATAGAACGTCTCTGCCATCATCCACCCATTATTGGATCTTCCAATGGCCCAATCAGGATCTTTGACGGTGTGGCTTATTTTTTTCTGGAATTCGCTTGTAAGGATAAACGATCATAGGTGGACAAATTATTCAGGAAGCAGAAAATGAAAACATGAGAGTTATACTCTGACTGACAAAAACTTTGCTAGTTTCTGAGCAAATCTGAAAACCGGATTCGTCGCAATCGTAAATTCTTGAAGGGTCATTAATGATTAAATTTTTGGAAACAAGATAACTGTTTATATACTGTTTACTTCCGAAATATGAGCGCTCGCACCACTTACTGCTTCACTTATCCGGTGCACAGTTGTTGGATGTTTTTTTAGGAAAGCCCAAAATATAAAGTGCTATTTTAGTAATCTTTATTTTACAAACCTGATTACATTGAACCAACTATCACCAGGTCTACTGTTTTTAAAAGGATTAGGCCGTGGATTTTCAGTCAAAAATGTTTGAACACTATTTTAAATGTCCTCTAAAATTCCTAGGAAATCCTTTTGTTGCTAGCTCTTCTATCCGCCTGCAAAAATAACAACAGTCATTTAACACAGTTCAACATCTTACCTAACCAAATTAACTTTACCTTTCAAGATCAAAATCTTCTCTTGCCGAAAGAATTGGATTTAGACCGCATGTGTCTTTATGACCAGGTTTGTTATTTTAAATTCCAGCGTCGATTTAGGTACACTGTATTTTTTGCCGCATTTCTATATGACATATTTTATTAAAAAAAAAAAAAAAAAAAAAAGAGGTTAGTCTTTGTATGTGGGTATATTTTATTTTATAAAAACCCTTAAAAGGGCAACATTACAAGCACGAACGTTTTCGGAACAACTGTTCCATCATCAGGTTAAAATGCCTAAAATAAGTATAAACCATTTAGTTACAACAAACGTGGTTTAAAATTTTGACTAAGGTTAAAAACAATAAAATGGTTATACTTACAGGTTAACATGCCTGAGCCACCAAAATATTTGGGTAAAAACCCTTTAAATTGAAAAATGTTACCGAAGAATGTACATGATGTTTATAATATTATATGATGTTTAATATTTTAATTAGATTTTACTTCAGGTAACATACACCCATGCTTAAGTGAGTTCCAGTGTCCGGAGAGTAAACCTCTTCAAACGGACTACGGTTGGCAACTGATTGATGAAATACTCATGAGCGGTGTCAGAAACAAAATGTCAATGAACCATGAAACAGTGTTAGTTAAACATTATATTACTACAGCCAAAAGATTAAAAAACTTTGATGATGTTAAAATGATAACAGTAATCCAGGTGTTGGAATTTAAAAATTTCTCTATAATTATTTAATATTGGATGTAAAAGATGTAAATTACTGGTGTTGTTGAAGGTCATGTTTAAGAAGATGACGTATGTATTAGGCAGCTTATTTTACTCTTTATCGTATAGAGTGTGGTCTAAAAGGTGTAATTTGTGAAGAATTAGCTGAAATATATGGAAATGTCCTTTTATGTTGCTAACATCTAGGACAAGGAAGAATAATTAGTATATATTTGTAGCTAATGTAAGACTTTTTTAAGTAGATGAAATTGTTTAATACTGCTAGTATCGTAAAAATTTTTTTTTAATATAAGTGAGTCCAATAGTTTGAGAAAAAATGATTGAAAATCTTCCGGCTGAAGGAATTAAAGTTATAATTTATGTGATTAAATTTAAAAATTTTATGGAAAGACTGAGATCCTCAGAGACCTGGCAGGAATAACAGTAAATGGAATGACTAAAGAATAAAGGGGAGTGGGTTAAAGGGAAATGAGTGAGTTAATCAACAAAATTAGAGATGATAGAGGTCCTTCATGCTTAAAGCATCTAGCACCCTGAACAAAATATATTTTGGTTGTGTTAAAATCTGATACATAAAAGTTTGAAATTTTATTTGTGAGTATGGTGTACTAAGTTGTTGACTAAGAGAGGGGGGAGCAATGGTTGATTAAAGGTTTAGGTAAAGTGGGAGAAAGTGAATTCTGATGAATTGCTGGATTGTGTTTAAATGTTTACTGAGTTTGGAACTAATGGGTGGATGGTAGATATATGAAAAGACAGAGAACTAGCAAAAGAAAAAAGAATGGACAGGAATATGGTGCAAACGTGAAGATTGTAAAATAATGAAATAGTGAGGTATAAAAGATATGATGTTAACAATAGGGGGCTGAAAAATTCTTTTGGAGGGAGTGTTGTGACAGTAGTGTAGAGAGAATGGTTGTTTTTTAAAAAACAATAATTGTTGAGAAGGATTAGGTGTTGACATTTATAGAGGAAAGACAGATGAAGAAGATGGGGTAAATTTGAGAAGTGTGGGTTATGAAAAGAGTTGTCGGTGTAAGGGTTGAAAGTCACGGTTGAAAGATACATGGCGATTAACGCAGTTGGGGCTTCTTTGCTTTTCCTTGACTATTTCCAAGTCTTCATATAAATCTAATTTTAGAAAATTTTTTTGGGGTATATTATGTAACAAAGAGACGTCTTCTGGTATGTTGAGGGTATGTTTATGTTGTGCAAGATGTTGTGAGAAGGTGGAAGTGTTCTCTTTTTTAGTGTGTTCTTGGGAACGGGAAGTTAGTGATCTACAGGTTCTACCTATATATGTAGCATCACAATCAGAGCACTGTAATTTGTAAACACCACTACGATCCATGTAGTTGATGCAATCTTTTGAATTGGTTAAACATTGTCCTAGATTGTTCAGGACTTTAAAAGAAATGTGGGTATTCTCAACAGATCTTTTTAGAATATATCTGATATCTCCAGAAAGACGTTCTTGAAGGTAAGGTAAGGAAGCATAATGAGGTTTAATGGTCAAGTCTCTGGGGAACGCAGCCTCTCTCAAAAGTTTGAGTTGTCTTTTATTAATAAGTTTGTTAATGAGGTTGGGGTCATACCCATTGTTGGATGCTATTTGTTTTAGAATATTGAGTTCTGTTTGGTAGTTAGATTGTGATAGTGGGATTGTTTCTAGGCGGTGAATATAACTATGGAAGGCTGCATATTTATGTGACATTGGGTGGTTGGAAGATAAAGGTATGATATGATCGGTTTGTGTAGGTTTCCTATAGATACTGAAATCGAAATGGTCGTTTAATCTGGTAATAGTAAGGTCGAGGAAATTAATTGATTGAGACGACTCTAGTTCCATGGTGAACTTTATATTTGGGTGGATTTGATTTATTTTGGAGAGTAATAGATCAGCTGAATTCGAGTTACCTGATATGAAGACTAAACAGTCATCAACATATCGAAACCAATGGAGAATTTCAGGATTTTTCATAATGTGTGTGGATTCTAAGTGATCCATAAATATATCAGCTAGGAGAGGGGAAAGGCAACTACCCATGGCTAAGCCATCAGGTTGTCTGTAAAATTTACTATTGAAAACAAAAAAGTCTTGAGCTAGACAAGTTTGTAATAATTGAATAATTGAGTTAGTGGTAGACATAGTGATAGAATTTGCTCGTAGAAGAGAGTGGACCAGATTAATAGTTTCTTGTTTGGGGACTGAAGTAAACAAATTGCTGACATCAAATGAAAGCATTGTGATGTTGGGATGAAGATTTATTTGTTGGAGATTGTTGACTAGATGAATTGTATTTTTGACTGAAAAGCGAGGGGTGAAGTTCGTCATATTGTTAATGAGATTCAATATGAATTTTGACAGGATAGAAACTGGAGTGTTTATAAAACTAACAACAGGACGAATGGGAATTCCCTCTTTGTGTATCTTAGGTAAACCATACAATCTGGGTGTTAATGGGTTGCTAGGTATTTTATAATATGGAGCATCATGTTCTGACAAAAATTCTGTGAAAAGTTTATTGGTAGCTTTGATTTTATTAATGAACTTTTTTGTTGGATCTTCGGGGAGTGGAGTGAAATTGTTATCTGAAAGAAATGTAGTGACCTTGTCGTTATATAACTTCTGATCAAGAATGACTAGACAATTGCCTTTGTCTGCTTTACTAATGATTAAATTATGGGATTTAATTTTGTTTTGAATAGACTTGAGGATATGGAGTTGGTCTTTCTGTTTTTTGTATGAAAATTGTGGAAAAGGAACGTTGAATGAGTAATTTTGAGAAGTAGAAGGTAGGTTGATGGATGATGAGTTGTGTGATGTGTTAGATGTGGTGTTGGTAGTAGAGATATTGAAAGAAGTAGAAGTTGATGGGAAATTTTTGTTTTTGAATTTGAAGATGGTTTTGTAGCAGGAGTTTCTAATTGAAGTTTTTTGGTTTAGAGGGACTGAGAGATTCTGTATGATAACATCTAGCTCAATGGAGAGACTCTGAAGGTCCTTTTCAGAAACCTTCCTCGGAATTGAGTATTTGAGACCTAGATTCAATAAGTCGAGTTCATTTTTATCAAAAGTTACGGAGGATAGATTTTTGAGCCTAGGGTGAAATTGAAAATTAGAAAATTTAGTTTTGTTCTTGTTACTGTTATTATTTTGTGAATTAGATGCATTATTAATGAGTTTATTGAGTTTAGATTTAAGTTTACTGAATTTAATAGAGGTTACACTGTCCATTTTGTCCTGAACATCATTCAAGAGGTTACTTAAGTTATCAAAACCTATGGATTCAAGTAAAAAGTCATATGTTACCTTAAGTTTACAGTTTAAAAAGTTAAGTTTTCCATAATGGTTGCAAATCTCCTTCTTTAAGATTTTTAGTTGAAAGGTGTTCCTTAAGGTGGTTGGAACATTTCCTGGTGTTTTAATTCTACAAAAGGTTGGAAAAACTTTGTAGTTGATACATTGTGAGATGAACCATATATCCAACTTGAGAGTACATCTTTTAGTGGCTAAGCGCATGTATTGAAGAGCCAAGTTGACCATACCGTCAAGTAAACATCAGTAAACATTTAAACACAATCCAGCAATTCATCAGAATTCACTTTCTCCCACTTTACCTAAACCTTTAATCAACCATTGCTCCCCCCTCTCTTAGTCAACAACTTAGTACACCATACTCACAAATAAAATTTCAAACTTTTATGTATCAGATTTTAACACAACCAAAATATATTTTGTTCAGGGTGCTAGATGCTTTAAGCATGAAGGACCTCTATCATCTCTAATTTTGTTGATTAACTCACTCATTTCCCTTTAACCCACTCCCCTTTATTCTTTAGTCATTCCATTTACTGTTATTCCTGCCAGGTCTCTGAGGATCTCAGTCTTTCCATAAAATTTTTAAATTTAATCACATAAATTATAACTTTAATTCCTTCAGCCGGAAGATTTTCAATCATTTTTTCTCAAACTATTGGACTCACTTATATTAAAAAAAAATTTTTACGATACTAGCAGTATTAAACAATTTCATCTACTTAAAAAAGTCTTACATTAGCTACAAATATATACTAATTATTCTTCCTTGTCCTAGATGTTAGCAACATAAAAGGACATTTCCATATATTTCAGCTAATTCTTCACAAATTACACCTTTTAGACCACACTCTATACGATAAAGAGTAAAATAAGCTGCCTAATACATACGTCATCTTCTTAAACATGACCTTCAACAACACCAGTAATTTACATCTTTTACATCCAATATTAAATAATTATAGAGAAATTTTTAAATTCCAACACCTGGATTACTGTTATCATTTTAACATCATCAAAGTTTTTTAATCTTTTGGCTGTAGTAATATAATGTTTAACTAACACTGTTTCATGGTTCATTGACATTTTGTTTCTGACACCGCTCATGAGTATTTCATCAATCAGTTGCCAACCGTAGTCCGTTTGAAGAGGTTTACTCTCCGGACACTGGAACTCACTTAAGCATGGGTGTATGTTACCTGAAGTAAAATCTAATTAAAATATTAAACATCATATAATATTATAAACATCATGTACATTCTTCGGTAACATTTTTCAATTTAAAGGGTTTTTACCCAAATATTTTGGTGGCTCAGGCATGTTAACCTGTAAGTATAACCATTTTATTGTTTTTAACCTTAGTCAAAATTTTAAACCACGTTTGTTGTAACTAAATGGTTTATACTTATTTTAGGCATTTTAACCTGATGATGGAACAGTTGTTCCGAAAACGTTCGTGCTTGTAATGTTGCCCTTTTAAGGGTTTTTATAAAATAAAATATACCCACATACAAAGACTAACCTCTTTTGTTATACGTGGTATACAGCCAGCTACAGGAATTATTTTCCTTGTGGATTTTATATTTTATTGTTATTCTTGACATCATATACCGCAGCTTCCATTGATTCCGCTTTTATTCATTTTATTGGGCATGATTGCAGAGTAGACACATAAAAAACTGTGTATATAAATGTTTCAGTTATAGGAGAAATTGTGAACGAGTTATTGGACAAGTGTCCAATAACTGGCTACACTGTGAATATTGACACCAAAATGGAAGTGCCGGAAACAGAAAAGACGCACGAATATTTCACATAAAAACTGTATACTTCAACTTGGCAAAATGCAGTTATTGGGACAGATGTCCAACAACTGAAAATACTCTATACACTAATCTGGTAGTTGTAGTTATTGGAAACCCATCTTACACATAATCTAGACTTAAATATAGTGATTGAAAACTTAAAAATACTTACTTTTACTGTACCACTAACTTGTGGAGCACTGTGGTAAAATTTCACCACTAACCACCGCTAAGTATAACACTAAAATTCACCTAAAATTTCTTAAAATAGGCTTAAGAAATCCTTCTTTTTGGTGTCCCAAAAGAATCTCACATTTGACTGCAAAACAAACGACAATCAAATGCCGTTTATGTCAATGTTAATATTAATAGTACAATGGCGAGTCCAATAAGTGGTATGTTTAGCCTAGTACAAATTTCAGATGATCGAATATGATATGTTATACCATTATAGGTAAATTTTGACATATAGCGATTAGACGTTTTAAATTTCGCCATAGTAAAATTTTACGAATGTATTTTATGGGAATTTGAAATTCTAGATATTGATGTACTCTGGTATCTACGGATCTTCTTCTTCAGGTTCCTTCTCCTATCGGAGGTTGGAAATTATCATCGCTATTTTAATTTTATTGGCCGCGCTTCTGAATAATCCTAATGAGCTGCAACCGAACCACTCTCTCAAATTTCTTAGCCAGGATATTTTGCGTCGTCCTGGGTTTCTCTTCCCTTGTATCTTTCCTTGCATAATTAACCTAAGTAATACGTACTTCTCGCCCCTCATTATATGACCCAGATATTGAATCTTCCTAATTTTAACAGTTTTTATGCCTTCACATTCTTTCTTCATTCTTTGTAACACCACTATATTAGTTACTTTTTCAGTCCACGATATTCTGTGGATTCTACTGTAGCACCACATCTCAAAGGAGTTTAATTTTTTGATTTCAGACTGTTTTATTGTCCACGCTTCCATGCCGTATAGTAAAGTAGAAAAAACGTAACAACGTAGCATTCTTGTGCGGATCTCTAGATTAAGGTTACAGTTGCAAAGAAAGTTCTTCAATTTTATGAACGTGTTTCTTGCCATTTCTATTCTAGATCTGATTTCTTTTGTTTGATCTCCATCTTCGGTTAGCCATGTTCCTAATTATTTATATGTTGTTACTTTTTCGATCGTTGTATTATTGATGATCAGGTTATCTACATTTTGTGGTTTTTTTAAGAATATCATTGATTTCGCTTTCTTGAGATTCATTTGCAGTCCGTACCTTTCACATGCCTTGTATACATGTTATATTATGTACTGTATATCTTCCATGTCACTTGCAAATATAACCGTATCATCCGCATATCTAATATTATTAATGCTATTTCCGTTGACCAAAACACCTTCCACAATATCCAATAAAGCTTCTTAAAATATCACTTCACTGTAGACGTTGAATAAGAGTGGTGAAAGTATGCACCCTTGTCGAACTCCTCTAAGTATACTTACTTCCCCTGTCAGTTCTCCTTCGACTCTTATTCTTGCTTTCTGATTTTGATACAGATTCGATATAGTTTGTAGATCTCTACTATCTATGTTTTTGACCTTAAGAATACTTAAAAGCTTTTCATGTTAGACTCTGTCAAAAGCTTTTTAAAATCTAATAATGCTTCTCTAGTTCCTAGACCCTTTCTAAAACCCATCTATGAATCACTTATTTCTTGTTCTAATTTCATGTGGATTCTGTTATGTATGATTTTAAGGAAGGTTTTCAATGTGTGGCTCATTAATGCAATTGTCCGATAGTCATTGCAATCTTTAGCATTTGTGATTTTTTTAATCGTTACAAAAGTTGAGAGAAGCCATTCTTTGGGTATATGCCCCGTCTTGTGTATGGAGTTAAAAAGGTGTACCAAGACATCAATATTATCTTCATCAATTATCTTCAATAATTCAATTGGTATATTATCGGGTCCTGTAGCTTTTCTACCTTTTGTGTGTTTTATGGCATAAATAACTTCCTCTTTCAATATTTCTGGTCCCGTGATTTCTCAGTCAACTTCTAATTGTTTTACTTTTTGGTCATAAAATAGGTATTCAATGCATTCTTTCCATCTACGTAATTTGTCTTGCGTTTCAGTTATAGTGGCACCATCTGCATTTGTTAATATCCCGATCGGTTTGTTACGATTTTCTGAAATCATTTATTTAACCTTCTTATGGATGTTGAAAGTGTCATACCTTGGTTCACATTCCTCAATTTCTTGACATTTAATGGACATCCATGTTTCCTTAGCATGTTTTATTTTCTGTTTTATTTGTTTATTAATTTCTTGATATTTAATTTTATTTTTGTTTTTATGTATTCTTCTTTCGTCCATCTTTTCGAGAATTTCTTGTGTCATCCATTCTTGTTTGGCAGATTTTGTAAATGTTAATGTTTTCCGTCCCACAGTCTCTATTGTGTTCTTTATATTCTTTCATTTTGTTTCTAAGGATAGATGTTTGTAAATAGTTGAGAAGAATGTTGATAGGAAAATGCTTGCATGTCTTCTTGATGAAGCATATCCATATATTTCTTTAACATGCTTTTCTTGTTTTTTAACAGCTAATTAGAAATGTTTCCCTCCCAAGAGAATTCAAAGTCTAATACTTGAAAATATTGCTTAATTTGTGAGACCCATTTGTATCTATTCTTATTTACTGAATTATTTACTGAAGTAATTTGAAGCTGACGCAAAAAACAAATAAGAGGAAGTCTTCAATCATTCATAAGCTTGAAAATAATGAAAGAAATTTTAAATCTTCTTGTTTTCAACCTAACAGCATAATCTACTAGTAATGCTACTAAGATGTAAAAGTTAAAAAAATATATGTATATTCTCATTAACTGGTTAGCATATCTCATTTACCAAACGAGCACACAGTTTACAACAAGGCTTTGAACTAACGAATCGAAAAGTTGCACACGAGATGTCCAAGAACTAATTTTGATTTTAGCCATTAAACCTATTATTGCGAATTGCTTGTTTTGCTCTTTCCACTGCTGTGACTGTTATTAGAGGATCGTTCTACAGGTATTAAACAAAGAAGACTTCGTACCTTTTCGTAATTTCAATTCTTCAACTTTTTACAATTCAATACATGTGCCAGTGGTGAAATATGTAGCCCAACAGAAAAAATGAGTAAAGGGGAAAGAAACATCTGAATTTCCTAGGACAAATTATAACAATTTTCTACCTGATTAGGAACGTCGTAAATTTAGACTGATTAGAAATTATTGTTATGTTATTTTATTGCAAAATGACTAGAAAAAGTTATAAGGCCAGAAGAAAATTTGTTCAAAAATTTTTAGTTGTTTTTGTCTAGAACTTTTTCATTTGACATTTAATAGTAATAAAGTTTGAGACAATTTAATTTGCTGCAAATAATTTCTAATAACATTTTCTGAAAGGTAGCTAGTTTACGAGACACAGCGTGAAAATCCTTTACACCTCGTTTTCCAAGATGGTGGTTGGGGGACAAGGGTGGTGACCACACAAACTTAAACTTAAGCTTATTCTTACCCCCACACATTAAAAAAATAAAATTGCGTGCTCTCAAAAATGCAACCCTGGCAGAATGTCGGAAATGAGAAAAGCCAAATACAGGGAAGACAGAAAAAAATTAAAATAAAACTTAAGACAATGTCGAAAGACGTTCCAAACTGACATGAATACATACATATAACTAATTATAAATATATATGTTTATATCTCCTTTGCAAGAACCAGAGACCAATATATGTTAAAAATTGTAAAACACTTCGACATTTATTAAAGTATGTCACTTGAATTTATTATCGCTGACAAATAAAATTTCAAACACTAGGTCGACGCTGATTCGACAATTATATTACTTACCATCTAAATTAAGTAATTTCTTTTCATCGATGTTCTATTTTCCAATAATTTTTATTGCAAGGTCATCACCGAGTAAAAATACTTACTACCAGACTTTATCAAAAAGTGACTTTAATGATACAAGGCGAAAATTCTAAATAATTTCCGTTTATAGTTTTATATTATTTCTTGGCATTAGTATTCCAGTCGCTAAAAGTCCGAAAAAGTGTTTAATATTATATAAGAAATTTTACATAAAGATTACAATTTTCTTATCATATTGTTCAGAGTGTAGATCTACGGTGCCATTACTTAAGCGCCTTCCTATCTTTATATCATATGGAATATATACACAGATGGCCAAGTTCCTTGAAAGTCCTAGGTATTTTTCAGAATATGAAATTTTTCGTGAGCCGCAATTAAATACGTATGAAAAAGTATGGAAAAAAGAAACCTATTAAAAATGATTTTACAGAAATTTATTAAAAATATAAATAAAAGTACAGAATATGTGTATTAAATTAAAATATTAAAAATTGGACACATTTATTTTACTTTATTTATATATTTATTTATTTATTTTAAAATTTGGTGAATAAATTGATGTAGCACTTCTCAGTAATTCTTTCAGATGCAGTGGCGGATCCAGAAACTTTTGTCAGGGGGGTCATGGGTCTTAAGGGTGATTTTGATATAGGATTTAGATTTTTGCACCTTTACGGTTGATATGATTTGTGCCTCATCTAAGGGAATCATTTTCTCAATAATTATTTTAGGCGATATATTAAACCAATTAGAAGTTATTAAAACACAAATACCTTACGGGTGCAAAGAAGGGTACAACCTTAAGGGGTCTTAAACTTAAACAAAAAAAAAATAATTTAAACCCACATACTCTATGACAGTAAAATCAAGTGTACAAGACTATTAAACCACAGGAAAGTTATTAAAATATAAATACTGAAAAATCAATGACTGTCAATTTAAACTAGGTATTTTAAAGACAATTAATTTAAACCCACCTATCCTATAGCTACAAAATCAAGAACAAACCAATAAGTATAAAAAAAAGTTAAGTAATTTAAATGCAATAACTCAATTTAAGTGTAAACATTAATGAATGTATTTAACATTGCTAATAAACTTTATCTTATCGTTGGATATCTGATATCAATTTGTAAAAACATTCATTTATTCCTTATTGCTATACGAAGTGGAAACATGGACTCTCGGAATTACAATTATGAGGCGTATAGAAGCCGTTGAAATGTGTGTTTTTCGAAGAATGCTGAAGATTTCGTGGACAAAGCAAGTGACCAATAATGAGGTGCTGATAAGAATGAGGACTGAGAGAGAGCTCCTAAATATTGTAAACAACAGAAAAACGAGTTATCTAGGACATATTTACAGAGAAGAAAAATATAACTTTCTACGACTTATAATGGAAGGGAAAGTAGAAGGAAGATGTCCAGGAAGAAAAAAAAGCTCCTGGCCGAAGAATGTAAGAAACTGGACAGGCATGAACACACATTCGACACTAAGAACAGCTCAAGATAGAGAGCAATTTGCTGTAGTTATAGCCAACCTTCCGCAATGAGGAAGAAACCTTAAGAATAAGTGTAAACAGTATTTTATTTAAATTATTTTATTCAACAAAAAATGAAATTCAACTGAAAGCGACGGAAATGGATTTTTGGAGAAGAGCTGCAGGAAGATCTAGAAGAGAAAGGATTACCAACGAATGCATTAGAGAAATAATGGGAATCAAACGAACAATCACAGATGACCTAACAACAAAACAACTGATCTGGTTCGGACACATACAAAGAATGGGTGAACAATGAATACCAAAGGAAATATTAAAATGCAACCAGAAGGAAAGAGAAAACGAGGTAGACCGAGAAAAAGTTGGCAAAGTAGACAATCAATAGAGAACTGAGAGAGAGGTCCATAGAAGAAGACCTATGGAACAACCGGACTAAGTGTCGATTGGAAGTCGAAAAACGGCGGAGAACGTTATAAACCGACAAGTAGTAGTAGTATTCAACAAAAAACATTATATAATTAAGGAATCGTTATTTCTATAATTAGGCATATTAGGCTACAAGTGAGTAAAATATTTTTTTACTCGGTATTTGAAATTTTTCTCACGAATTGTCAGCAACAGCCGGCAACAAGTGGTAAATAAAATTTCAGTGATTAAAAATACTAAAAGAATAAGATAAGTAAATATTATAGAATTTTATAAAAATGTATTCTTTTCGCCTATCCGATTTAGCAAATCGCTCTATGATTGCATTAACATCTAGAGAAATTTTAGGATGCACATTGATGAGTGCTACACCAGTTAACCTTTCTATTTCTAAGCCAAGTCTTTAGATGCTTAAGCGTTGTTGCTGCACTGACTGGCAGTGTAATTAATATTTGCAGAAATATTCTGATATTTGGATACATATGAATATCGCAGTTTTCAAATACTTCTAAAAACAATCTGGAAGTTTTTCATTGTTTTGCACGACTCTTTTCCACTTTTGAATCCACAGTGAAAACAATAATATTCTGCTGTAAACAATTTTTTTAATACAACTTTATCTTCTGGTGTGTTATTAGTTTTAGGTAAAACGACTTGAAGATTAAATAGATTCATAACTTTCGGTGAAAGTCGTTCTTCTAAATCAGTTAAGATATTATCTAAAAGGGGTAAATAAATGGATCTTCGGAAATATTCTTCGCAAGAGTTAGCAGATTGGTTTTGACGACAGGTTTGACGAGAAACTATACGAGCCTCTTTCACTCAAATGACGAATTGACAAAATTTGAAAATCGCGTAACTCTGAATTCGTGGAAGTCTTAGTCGAGGTATAACTGTATTTAGAATTGTTGATTTTTATAAAGAGCAATTTAAAAAGGCTTCCGTATAATTCTACACTTACCCCTAGAATAAATGAGTTTGAATCATTTCAACTCTTGACTTCCTGCTTATAAGGTAGATGGGTTTTAAATTATTTTTTTTTTTAGATTGATATTTAATAATTTTGTTTTGGGGGTGGTCATGACCCCCGTGACTCCCCCCCCCCCTTAGATCCGCCACTGTTCAGATGCTGGTTAGTTTATACTGATCACAGTTTGAATTTTACGAATTTTAAAGTGGAATAAAATGATTCACATAAGTACCTACGTTGTTCCGAATATGGAAATAATTAGTCTTTTTTAATTCAGGATGCTTCAGTTTTTGTACAAATTTACAAAATTCAGTAATCGGCCGACATAATATTTTAATGGTACCTAGTTGATGGACGTAGCTTCAACCGACAAACTGTCAAATTTTATATACTATTAGTGATTTTTATATACTACTAGGACGACAACAGAATAATATTTTATTCTGTTGTACAACTTTCATAACAAATAAGTCACTTTTGGAGAGTCGCTGAACTTTTTGTGTAAAGTCGTCTTATGAAGTAGACTTACGTATAAAACAACCAGCGTAATTCTAGTTTGGCAATTTATTTGTTGGGAAAGCTCGAGTTTTGTATTATATTTTTTTTTCTTCTTCTTCAGTACCCTCTCCGATTATTATCGAACGTTGGCGATCATATTGGCAATAATAACTTTGTTTACGGCGGCTCTAAATAAATTAGCGGTGGTCTCTTAATACCATTCTCGGAGATTTCGGAGCCAGGAGGTTCTTCGTCGGCCTGGGCCTCTCTTTCCGGCGATCTTACCCTGTATTATGAGGTGTAGAAGGTTATACCTCTCTGGATGTCTCTTTACATGACCGAAATATTGTAACTTTTGAATTTTTATCGTTTTTGTTATTTCTGTGCTCTTTTTCATTCGATGTAAAACTATTTCATTTATTATTCGATCAACCCAACTTATCCGCAATACTCGTCGATAAATCCACATCTCAAAGGCCTCTAATTTTTTCATTAATGTCTCTGTAAGGGTCCAGCTCTCCATACCATACAGCAATGTGGAGAATATGTAGCAGCGTATTATTCTGACTTTAAGGTTTAACGTAATATCTCTATTAACTAGAATTTTCTTTAATTTATAGAAGGCGGCTCTCGCTTTTTCAATGCGTATTATTATTTCTTTATTTATATCCCAGTTATCGTTAACGTTTGCACCCAAGTAGGTAATATTGTGGACTCTTTCTAACTCTATTCCATACGCTCTGAAGTTCGTTGGTTGTAACTCCGTTTTGCTGACAACCATAAGTTTTGTCTTAAAAGTACTAAGTTTTAGCCCATATCCATCACATGCTTCGGTTACCCTGTTTATAAGTCGTTGCAGGTCTTCTTCATTGGAGGCAATAAGTACCGTGTCGTCTGCATATCTGAGATGGTTGACATTAATTCCGTTAATTTTAATGCCTGTATCTTCACACATCATCATCATATAACGGGGGTCCTACGGCGATTGCCGCTTCCCGCATTTCAGCCTCCATCTTTTCCTATCTCTCCAATCTCCCTCTTCTAAGCCTCTAGATTGCATTGTTTTTGTAATTTCTCTTCTCCAGGAATTTGGTGGTCTTCCCCTTTTCCTTCTTTCTGGCGGAACATACATTAAGGCTTTCTTTGGCCACCGCTCCTCCTCCATTCTCATCACGTGACCATACCATTGTAATTGCCTTCCTTGTATTCTATCTGAAAGAGTATCTCTAATTCCTGTACGGTTTCGTATTTCCTCATTCCTGATTCTTTCCATTCTCGATACTCGACATGACCTTCTAAGATAATCCATTTCCACAACGTCTACTTTATCTCGTTCATTCTTTGTCATCGTCCAACATTCAGCACCATATGTGGTAATTGGTTCTACAATTGCTCTGTATATGCGAAGTTTGGTATGCATCTTTATTTTATTAGACCACAGTAATGAATTTAGTATTCGGATGCATTTTTTCCCTTGGGTTATTCGGTTTTGTACATCTATCTTAACTCTGCCATCTGCTGATATGATGCTTCCTAGATATTTATACTGGTTGCAGCCTTTTATAACTGCGTTTTCAAGCCTCAGATCTGTGGTATTTCCTCCAATTTTTAAATATTCTGTTTTGCCTATGTTTACAGTAAGCCCCCATTTGGCTGTATCTTCAACTAAGGCTTTTTTGAAAATAAATTCGGAGTAGATATTAAAAAGTAGAGGCGATAGAATACATCCTTGCCTCATTCCACGTCGTATTTCTACTGCTTCCGTCATGTTGTGTCCAGCTCGTATGTTTGCACATTGATGCCAATACAAATTTTTGATAATACGGAGGTCTCGGTCATCAATTCCCACCTGTTGGAAGACACCTATAAGTTTGGCATGGTTTACTCGGTCAAAGGAATTTTCGATAAAGTCGATAGGAAGGAAGTCGATAAAACACATATATACTGATTGTTCTATATCCCTACATATTTGAACCATGACCTGCAAACTGAAGAGTGCTTCTCTGGTTCCTATTATATTTTTTGTCGATCACCTAATTCGCAGCCAATGTTTTTGGATCAACAAAATTTTCAAAAGAATTAAAAATTTAATTTTTAAAATAATAAACTTCTTGCATGAAAAGGCCGGTCTTTTCACCTCCAGATAAATATTGTTCTATCTGACAGATAGTTATCTGAAGGATAGACATTTATTTATAAAACAAAATGTACCCATCTTTTCACGTAACATTATGTTGCGGTTACTTATCTGTAAGATAAATGTAAAATTTATTTCGGAACAAAATAATGCTTAATTAATTGTCAAAGAAAGCACTATGTTTTAACATCTCTCTTAATTATACAATTTGTGGTGGCAGGAATAAATTAAATTATATTAAGAAAAATTTAATAACGAATAAAAAAATAATACATGTTTAATGATTCTTCTAAGGTTTTTTCATAACACTAAAATATTATATAAGGTTAGCTCAAACATTTTCAACTTCAAAAAGTTCAGTAATGTCTTCATCTTCATCAATTCATCTTCAAAATTGTCTTAATTTTGATCTCTCGCTGGGATATACTCGTAGAATGTTGCTGTAGATTAGAACGGTTAAATCTTTTCAAACTTACAGCCACTTCCACTGGATGAAATAGTACCTAAACCTTATCTTCCATACATAAAAAGTTAAGTTGCATATCTGGTTCTAATATGAAATTCATTATAGAAATTGGATTGTTTAGTGGACTTCTTAAAAATGGCTTTATTTTATAATCAGAATCTCCTTATAAGAACCCATTTCTATTATCTCCATTTAAACTTCTTATCAAGAACACATTTTAGAAAAACATATCCAAGAAGTATCACGAAATTGTCAGAATTTAAAATAAATATTCCATATAATTATATAGAAGATTTATTGACAGTTTTGAAAATTTTCTACTACACTCTGGATAATTTCTATACTTACTCTGAGTATTTTTTTATATATAATTGAATGTATTTTATGATTATTAAAAGAATCTGACATACCTAGGTACTATGTGCATATTTTTCATTTTGGAATCCGATACTACTATTATTGAATCAATAGCACCAATATCTCTTGAAAAAGGTTTAATTAATCCATTTTTTTATTATCAAGATTATGAAAATATTGCATCCCTAAACTAAGTAAATGAAAATATGTATACACCTACATTTATAATCATTTATTAACAAATATTTACAATATTTTTTCAGAATATAGATCACTGTCGGATTTACTGAATCTTAACCTTTTAAAAAAATCCTTATCATTACAAACAATAAAATGTTCAATTCTGCATCAAATATTATATTCTCGCACTTTATAAACAAGTTTATAAACATTAAACATCATACGGATCATACTATTTAGGTTATATTTTTGATTTCGCGATAACCTAAAACATAATAACGAACTAAAATAATCACAATTTATTTTCCAGATAACTTTTTATTCAGTACTTTATTTGGCAAATAAATATTTTATATTTTATGTCAGATAATTTTAATTTATTTTATCTGTTAGTTTATCTGTTCAGATTTCTTTCCTAGGTGACGCTAGAATTTTAAATCTAAACTAACATAAAACTTTAAATTATTTTGTATTAAATCGCACCTTAAAAATAATAATGATATTATTTATTATTTATATTAATATGTAATTAATATTTTTTATATTATTAATTAAACATACCTATCGTTTCAAAAACAAAATATGATTGACTCATAGGTTAAAATGTCAGTAGTTCAGATTTCTTTGTTCAGATGGCGTTAGGATTTTAAATCTAAACTAACATAAAGCTTTAACTTATTTAATATTATTAATTTTGTAATTAATACAGTCTTATTAATTGAACGTTTTATTTTATTTGTTCATCAATATATTTGTTATAAAATATAGCGTAAATTACCAACGATGTTAAGACAGACATTATACCTTGTCATGAAATATGGGCAAAGAATGTATCTTATAATAAGCGGTCGTCACGTCAATATTTTATTTAAAACATAGACTCGTGACTACTTTTCCCACGAAGGAAATTTAAAAGATAAAATAATCGTTAGGATTAGGATATGGATGATAACATAGAACTCTTAATTGTTGGCAGCCAAAATGCTAATGGCAAATTACTACTATAATTGTTACATTTTACAATAGTTTAACTGTTGAAAGTTATCATCTATATGTATTTGCAACTTTTTCGAATCATATTTTTTTATCGTACTATAGCTTTACCAATTTAATATACCATGTAACTATGTGAAATAATCATTATCTATTATAGGACTAACTGACATCCAAAATCGCTGATCGCTTCAAGCGTTTTTTATTTATTAGCGAGAAAACGATTCATTCTACACTTTTTTTTTTCTACGGCGAACCGAACGATTATTTTCGTTTCCCCAACTCCAACCCCCCCCCCTTCGACGAGAGGCGTTTTAGGGTACAAGTGGTAAACTTTGTTGAAACATTTTTGGGGTTTGTTTTTCGTCTCTAATGGCTGGAGTATAAATTTTTTTCAATCATATTACTGGTTGCCTAACCTAAACGTAATAATATATGCTTGAAATAAATAGTAGTTCAAATACTGTCTCATGGTAGCGCATTCAGCCCAAATTTGGTGTAACATAACCTGTAATTTAGTGTTTATGAAACAAAATGTTATTAAACCGACATACCACAAAAATCTTAAATTCATTCAAAAATTTTAGATCTTACAGTTCAAAAAGAGGTGTCATTCTTGGAATTGAAACGTCTTGCGATGATACTGGCTGTGCCATTGTGGATACCGATGGAAATATTTTAGGTGAATCTTTAAATTCTCAGCATTTAATACATCTAAAGTAAGCTTATTATATTCTTATTACCACTCAATTATCTGTTGTTACCTCTTCTATTAGTTTTCTAATATAATTCTTACTTTGTACCAATTGTCTACGTCTACATTGTGTAGATGTTCATCTATGTCATTGTAAAAATTCGCAAATAAATTGATTTATTTTCTTTTAGTAATGGTGGGATTATACCTCCAATAGCTCAGGATCTGCACAGAAAAAACATAGAAAAAGTAGTGACTGAGGCTATACAAAATGCAAATATTTCATTTGAAGATATAGATGCCATAGCCACTACAGTAAAACCGGGTAAGTGCTTTTATTATAAATTGTGTTTCTTTAATATTTTGTTAGGTTTACATGTTGTTTCTTTATGAAAGTAAGGGGAAAGGATATATTACTTTTTTTAATTTTCAATTTATTTTTATAATAAAATATTTTTGTACTGTACAAACACTGCATCTAACAATGCTTATAAACAATCTGAAGTTTATGGTTGCTGCTGTGATGTTTCTAATGTTGGGATTATTGCATTATCCTTTTCTGCTACAGAATTTCCAGACTCTGGGTTTTGGCATTCATAAGAATCACAAGGAAGATTACTGTAATCACCTCCAGACATTCTTATAATATTGTTTTCATGTTCTTCGTCCCCAGCTGTAAAATAATTTTTTTAGTTTGATAATTAATAAATGCCATATTTTTACAAAAATCATGAATGTGTTGCCTGTGTGAGTCCATTTCAAATAGGTAAAAAGAAATAAAATAAGATTTAAATAAAAAAAAATTAAATTGATTGTGAGTAAGTCTTATTTTATTTCTTTTTACCTATTTTACAAAAATGTTTACTTTAAAATTTTTATTCAACTTTGATGTCTAATATAGTTACTTACTATAATGCAATAAATTTGAGTCATTGTTGGAGTCAATTTTTTTGCTCCTTGTGTTATTTGCTTTCAACAAAGATAAATTAAAACATTTAGCAAGTGGATAGAAAAATACTTATAGACACTAGTATGTGCCTTGATATCTATCTGTCCTGATTTGGATACTATTTGTTGAAAACACATGGACAGGTAGTGGCTTTAAAATAGTATTAATATATCTCATACCAATAAATTCTACATTGTTTTCTCTGTTATTGAAATCTTCAATAAGGTGCTCTGTGTCACTCATATCACTTTCGCTACTGCTACTAGAAAGCATAAGGGACACAGCAGAATTAAGTAAGTTCGGAGAACTTATGGAGGATCCTACACCTATCAGTTGCTGACATTCATCATTACTTCGAAATGATGAGTTTCCTTGTGACTTTTGACCACTCACCTTAAACATATAATAAACTTTTGTATAATATAATGTAAACATATAATAATAAAAATGATATTGTCAATATTTTTTACAACTTAATCATGACAGTAAAATTCTCTCGCTAGTGATCCAATTGTAAATCATAAAGAAAAAAAATCATCACTAAAATATCCTGTCATAGATTGACAACTATTGCTAATATATCATTATTTATAGTTAGGTTTTTTCAAGTATGTAGGTATACTGTTTTGTTCTAAAAGAATATTACATTTATTTATCTATGAAATTGTACTGTTCTCTAATCATCGACAGACCGGCTCTGTGTAATTTTTTTAAGCTTCCGTTTGAATATGATGGACATAACTTCAAGCCCTTTGGTATTATGATGTTATTCCTACATGTTCATAAAAATTTAATCGAGTTTTAACTATGCGCCAGTTTTCCATACATAATTGTCAATCTTTCAAAATTTTGAATATTAGTAGGCCCATATCGGTTACTTAATATTGTATAAATAAAAATAACTAAAAAATTTTGAACAAATTTTGTTTTGGATGTTGTAACTTTTTTCTGGTCATTTTAAAGTAAAAAGACATCAAAGCAATATGATAGAAGGTTTTCAATGAATAATTTTCACTACAAATGTGTTCAATTTCATTAATTTCTGTGGGTTTTACAGAACTCTTGAAGTTGACCGGGTTCTTGGATACTCATAAGAACACGATAAAAACGAACAATTTAGCTAAGCTTTCTATTACTTATGTTTTCATTCATATAATTTATTACTTTGTTAACATTCCTATGGTATTATTAGTTTATTATCGACCTTTTTCCCGACCACTTATGAGATAGAGTCTAGAGGCGCCATTTTTAAGTGGTATCCCCATTAGGCCTAATTCACTGACAATTTCCAGGCGAGATAAGGAGCATCATTATATATAAAAAGTTGTTTTCCAGCTTTTACTTTTTCATTTTCTTTGACGGTCCAGGCTGCGGTTCAGGATCTAATTCAGTATCGAAGGTGAATGTTTGCGAAAGAACGGAAGATATAATTAGCACCATTGTGGGTAACATTTTCGAATTCTTCGATTAATTTTAATATTTCGATAATGTCACTGCAGGTTTCACCAGAACAATTGAGTCATACTTCACTTGCATCTGCAGAAAATTAATTTCAGAAGTTCGAGGTTTGCTGGAGTTTTGAAAGTTTTGATTGGTATCCAAATTTTTCCATACTTTTTCCAGCCCACTCCCTAGGACTTTTCCCTTCCCAATGCCGTGAGCAAGACAATGTCAATATTGTGAATATACAGGGTGTTTCAGAAAGGTATGTCATAAATTAAATCACGCATTCCGGGGACAAAAATAAATTGATTGAATCCAACTTACCTTAGTACAAAAGTGTACACAAAAAAAGTTACAGCCCTTTGAAGTTACAAAATAAAAATTGTTTGCATTATCTCCTAAACTACTTGACATTTTGTAATAAAAATGGACACGTTACTTTCTTACCCTGATTTTTCTGTTCTCATGTAGTCAATTTATTATAGATAATGTGTCTCTGACCTGCTATCAACTCGTTAGTGTCGGTATATTGTTATTGCTAACTTCTTCTTTCATTATTGGTAACTAAATAGCAAAATTTACCTGTGTTCTTATAGATGAATCGGATGTAGAACTACATATTGAATTTTCACTGGACATATTTTTCTTATTACAGGAACACGGAACAGATATTACTTTTTTACTATCTCTTGGAAAAGTCGATATTTTGATACCCGCGGACTCCAATTGTGGGTTTTCTATCGATGTGGATTGTTTTGGTGCATCAGTTTTAGATATTGATGATGAACAATTAGCTTCAGTTTCATCTGTACTTCCTAAAAAAACAAACCTTTACCGTTATTCTATTAAAATTGTATCTAATTACTTTTTTACGAAATAAATGATGTGATTAACAAAGGTTTTTAGACAAAATACAGAGTGAGTTTTAAGTATTCTCATTAACAAGCTATACGCGTCCACTGCTGGACATAGGTCTTCCTCAGCTCTTTTTTTTTGTTTCTGCCTTGTGCGGCTTGCCTCTAGTTGTTACTGCTAAAACGCTTCAGGTCATCAGTTCATCTGGTTGATGGGCTCCTTCTGCTCTGTAATGCTTCTTGTCTTGGCCTCCACTCGACAATACGTTTTGTGCATCGGTTGTCTGATAATCTAGAGACTTGTCCTGTCTGCTGTTGTTGTTCTACGACGTATTTCTTCGTTTGGAATTTGGTCTCTCAGAGAAACACCCACCATCGGGCGCTGCATAGCCCTCTGAGTCAGGCGAATCTTATTCACTACCTTTTTTGTGAGTGTTAATGTTTTCACTCCATAAGTGAGTACAGGTAACATATACCACACTGGTCAAAGATTTCCTTTTGAGGTATACCTATAGACAGGTGTGATTTAAATACATATTTTAATTTATCAAACACTGCCTAAGTTAATTCCATGCGACGTGGAAGCTCACATGTCTTGTTATCTCTGCCTAGTTGGGCAGACATAACCAGTTTAAAGTATGGAACGCATCAATTATTACGGAAACGGTATATATATTCCGGTTTGTGCGAGTTTTCCTCCGAAAAGGGGGTTTGGCATTGGGTTAACTACCCAACCCTGTAAAAAACCTTTTGTTATGAGAGCTACAAAGAAGGAAACCGGACTGTCTAACCTACGACGAACTCGCAAACGAAATAAGGATAATGATTTAAAAATTTGCACGTGGAACGTAAGAAGCCTTTATCAGCCTGAGGCGACGGCTCTGCTCATACAAGAAATGAATAAAGCCAAAGCAGATATCATTGCTTTACAGGAAATGACGTGGATTAGCTCAGGCATCCTGGAAAAAAATAAGAGCAAGGTCAAACATAGTGTAATCGATTTAAAAGCTATTGATCATAGGATATGTCGAATAAGACTTAAAGGGAAGTTCGCTAATATTAGCATTATTAGCATCCATGCTCCAACAAAAGAAAACGAGGATGATGAAAAATACATGTTCTATTAGGCACTAGACCGAGAGTATGATGAAAGCCCAAAAAATGACATCAAAATAACAGCAGGAGACTTTAATGCCAAAGTCGGAAGAGAGAATATATTTTCCTCCACCATCGGAAAAGAGAGCCTACACGTAGACTCTAATGATAACGGTCTCAGAATCATAAACTTTGCGATGTCTAAGAACATGGTAATAGCTGGAACACGATTTCTCCATAAAGATATACATAGGGGAACTAGGAAATTTTCTAATAATGAAACGATTAACCAAATAAATCATATAATTATCAATGCAAGACACTGCTCTAACTTATTAGATGCTAGGTCTTTTAGAGAAGCAAACATAGATAGTGATCACTATTTAGTTAAAGCACGATTTAAATAGAGAATATCCAATTTGAAAAGGAAATCGGGAGAAGGAGAGAAAAAAATCGACAATAATAAACTAAAAGATCCCGACATTGCAAACGTATACAGACAGCAAATAGAAGATCAAATAATGACAAAAAATTTAGAAGAAAAAGACATTAACCAACTATGGGCAAATATACGAGATATTGTATTACAGAAATCGGTTGAAATATTGGGCAAAACCAAGTCAGAAAAAAGAAATCATTGGTTTGAGCATGAGTGCGAAATGGCCACAAATAGAAAGAACGCAGCATATCAAAAAACCATAGACGCAGGTTGTACACGGAGAAGAAAGGAAAAACGTATCTATCGACGTAAGAAGAGGGAATACGAACAGAACACTCTCAATGAGATACAAATTTTATTCGATAAAAATAAAACGAGGAAATACTACAAATCCTTAAATAATAGCCGTCGAGAATTTAACCACGATTAAAAATTTGTAAAGACACTAATGGTGAAATTCTACATGATAAAAACTCAGTTCTTAACCGATGGGCACAACATTTCAGCGAACATCTAAATATAAACGATATTGAAGAAGGTTACAACATAGAAAATCAACAAAATCTGCAACGTCAACTACACAGTCAAGATCCAACAAGAGAAGAAGTGTCAAATGTCATCCTAAAACTCAAAAACAATAAAGCACCAGGAATCGATGAAATCTGTTCGGAAATGTATAAAAAAAAGGTGGTGATCGACTTTTTGCAGCAATCCATAAACTAATAGTACTTATATGACAGAATGAATTGGTATCAGAAGAGTGGCTAAAGGGAATAATATATCCGTTGCATAAAAAGGGTGATCAACTAGAACTAGAGTGTAAGAACTAAAGAGGCATTACTCTGTTAGCATCTGCGTATAAAATCTTCGGCAATGTATTGTTTGAAATACTTAAACATTTTACAAAGGATATTGTTGGTCAATATCAATGCGGATTTACTGCTGGAAAGTCAACTACACATCAAATCCAAGTACTTAGGCAGATTCTAGAAAAGTCACTAGAATATAACATAAATACACAACATCTCTTCGTCGACTATGATAGTGTGAAAAAAACAGCATTATATAATGCAATGATAGACTTTGAGATCCCACCTAAGTTAGTTAAGTTGATTCAACTAACAATGCAAAACGTAAGCTCATTCGTTAGAATTGAAGAAGAAAACTCTACGTTCTTTGACATTAATAATGGTCTAGGATAGGGGGACGTGCTGGCTTGTCTCCTCTTTAATATTGCCTTGGAAAAGGCAATCAGACAATTAAATATTAGAATGAATGGAACTATTTTTAATAGATCGACGGCAAATTCTCTCATTCGCTGACGATATAGTTATAGTGAGCAGAAGTATATGGTGCAGTGTTTTACAAGGCTTGCGGACGCGGCAAGTGAATTAGGACTTGTGGTAAAAGAGGAAAAAACCAAATATATGTTGGTTTCTAAAATCCCCCGAAATATCCAACAGAGAATATTCAAATTAACAACCATACCTTTGAGCAAGTCAAAGAATTCACATATCTTGGATCGCTAGTAAACGCAACAAACACGACAAGCGACGAAATAAAAAGACGCATAGCAATAGCAAACAGAACTGTTCACGGTCTCCAGAGACATTTAAAAAATAAAAATATAAAACGTGCAGTAAAGCTCAATATATACAAGACCTTAATAAGACCGGTTTTGATATATGGGACTGAAACGTGGACCTTATCTCAAAATGATGAAAGACTTCTTGGGTATTTTTGAGAGAAAAATTCTTAGAAAGATTTTTGGGACCGTGAATAAAAATGGGCTATGGCGTCGAAGTTACAACATGTGAAATTCGTTAAAGTACAGAGACTTAGATGGGCTGGACACATTGCTAGGATGTCAGATCATGAATACAGGAAGAGATTAACATTTTCAAAACCAGAGGGCACAAGAAGTAGAGGATGACCACGAAGGAGATGGATTGATGATGTGGAAGAAGACCTACAGATTCTAAGGATCAGAAGATGGAGGGAAGTTGCCAGGAATCGAGAGGAGTGGCGACTTCTTTGTGAGCAAGCCAAGATCCACGACGAATTGTCGAGCTACTTATGATGATGATGAACTTATGGTAGTATTTACATTGTCGCCAGATTTTTCATTTATCTTAAACATTGTTTTTTCTATATAGGATACTTGGACACGTTTCTACGACACTAAGCAGCAATCGAGAGAATGAAGACATTTTGGTTCTCCAAGACCTTTTAAAAAAATCTACCGAAAAAATTTTTGCATCCGTTTTTATACAATCAAAAAAAGGAAAACGGAAAAAGGAAAGAAAAAATAACTATTAACAAACTAAAAGATCCAGACATAGCAAATGTATATGGAGAGCAAATAGAAGACAAAATAAGAGCAGAAAACTTAGAAGAAGAAGGAGTTATTAATCAGCGATGGATAAAAATACGAGGTATTTTATTACAGAAATCAGTTGAAATATTGTGTAAAAGCAGGATAGAAAAAAGGAGTCAGTGGTTTGATAATGAGAAGTAATTCATCGACTTAAGAAGAAGGAGTATGAACAGAAAACTTTAAAAATATACGACCTTATAAATACTTATAAATATTAATATAAGACCTTAAGATTCTAAGGGTCAGAAGATGGAGGAAAGTTGCTAAGAATCGACGGAAGTGGCGACTTCTCTAAGAGCCAGCCAAGATTCACAAAGGAAATTATGATTATGATACTGATCAGTTTTTTGAGATTGGCAAGCAATAATCATGATTGATTTTCTGATTAAGGGTAGAACATTAACTAGGAATTACTATTCGACGTTACTGATAAATTTACGATTTGTACAACTAAATTCTTGCCATTGGCTATGCCTACCTATTGGATTTTTGTTATGTACTGCAGCTGTATCACCGGTAGCTTCATTTATGTGTTCTTTGGCTTCGTTTTCTTTTGTATCATTTATTTGTATGGCATACTGAAGTTGAGTTGCTTTTAGTTGATTTATGTACCATTGTTGATCCCGACATTTCTGATAATAAGTAGGGGCTCTTACTTGAAACCTGTAAAATACGAAAGTTGTAGAGATTTTGTTAACGGCAAATAATAATCTGGTAATTTTGGTCCTCAGACGCCACACCCGTGTTTGTGTAATTTTATTTCGGTCGTCCGCTGAAGGGTTAAAATAAAAATTTCTGCAAATTATATGATTATAATTATTATAATACAAACAAGAATGAAAAAACAAGAGTATGTCTTGTGAAGTCTGGAACGTCAGATGTTGTTGACAGTTGGAATAACAGTAACAGTAGTATTTTGAAGTTTATAGATATCATTGTATTAAATATTGTAATATTGTTGGTGTTGAATAGAGGTATTTTAAAATAGTGTAACAATAAATTTTTTGATAGTCATAAAATCGACCTTTTTCACTTCACCGTCAGACGGGAAAATCAGAAAACAAGTTGCGTCAGCTAACATGAAAAGTTGTTTTTGCTGCTGTTAATGAAAGTATATTGAAAAAATTAGCTGGTTATCTATGAATTTCGTCACACCAGTTTTTCCGATATGTTCGAGTCGTCAGACGCGTGGAATGACCTATATTTATCATCAGAAAATTTTATTTTTGTGTTTTTCTTATAATATTTAAGCTAAATTAAAAAACATAGCAGTATCTAAAAATGTTCGGTATGTCGTAAAATCGACATGTTTCGGGAAAATTGGAGGTTAAACGCCCCAGAACCAAAAAAAGTCACAAAGGGAAACGAAACGGTGTCAGACTCGGCGTAATGAAACGATACTCAAAGTTTGTACTATCATAAACTTTTTTGTCGATGGGCACTCTGACTTTTTTAATTTGTTCCCTGACGTTGTCTTTAGTCAGAATCGATTATTTGTCTATAGTCTATTCAGAATAAAGATGCACTGGGAATAAACAGAACCACGCTAAGACACGTAAGAAACCATAGGCGTACGGTTTTGCTTTCCTATTAAATTATTAAAACACTATGAATTATTAGATTTGTTTACTATCAATAAGGAAGATGAAAGATGCTTTGTTAGTATTATTTTCAAGAAAATTCAATTCAATAAGAATAGACGATATTTAATCAGTTATTTTAAAAATAAGCTTCTTTACCGTAAAATGGAAAAAGAAACGTATGGTTTGACAAAAATAATAAATTATACAGCTATTCAATAATAGCAAAGTAAAACAGAAACCTATGATGGTTAGTCATTTTCTATTGTTCTTATACTTGCTACTTGTTTTAACAAGATTGCCTTTCAGTTTTTTACAAGTTCAGTTAGTGAACATTGCTTGTTAATCGTTGTATTAATTTTTACTTTAATTTCTAAATTGGTTCTTAGTTTTTAAAGAACTATTAGTATTAGTTACATATTTGTATTCTATTATGTTAAGTAAGTATAGTGTTTTTATAGATTAATGTTCATATAATTATTTTTAAATATCGGCATAACAAGTACACCAAAACAAAAACAAAATGTCCAGCGAAGATACTGCTGACGAAGTTGCCGAAGTAACTCTCAGTACTCCAAGAAAATGAACAAAAAAAATGACATTTCAATTTCAAAACGAATGAAATTATCTTAAATATTTATAAGTGTGAAATAGAAGGAAATTCTACTTTAGTACAATAGATGAGTCGGTAATAGGAGTAGCACAAGTCAGGTGTGTGTAGGCGAAGTATTTATAATATACTCAGAGAATATAAAAATATTCACACATTTTTAGACCCAAAAGTTAGTCGGTTCGCAACACAATAATCGATTTAGTAGACAAAGCTGATCGTAATGCCATAATATATATATATATATATATATATATATATATATATATATATATATATATATATATATATATATATATATATAAGCGATATACCCATATGCCATATCATATAAGCAGAATGACAACAAAGAGTAGTAAAGACGACAATAGATGGTTCCCCAATAGGAAGACGATCAGTAGGAAGACCACGAAAACGATGGAACGACAACTTACTGGAGGCACATTGAAAAACAGACAGAGTCATGTCGATATAAAAAGAAGAAGAAGAAGCTGGACACTTACTGAAGCAATGGAGAAAAACTTGAAGCCTTCGAGATGTGGCTATACATAAGATTCCTGAGGATATCATGGACGGACAAAATAACCAACGAGACTGTACTACGAAGAATGGGGAAAGAAAGAGAAGTGATGTATACGATTAAAAGGAGAAAGTTAGAATATCTCGGACACATAATGAGAAACGGCACTAAATACGGCACTGAAAATAATCCTTCAAGGCAAAGTATTCGGAAAGTGAGGAATTGGGAGAAGAAGAATATCGTGGTTAACTGAGGAAATGGTTCTCCACAACAACAACTAATCTATTTAAAGCATCAGTTAATAGAATAATTATAGCCAGAATGATCGCCAATATTCAAAACAAATAGGCACCAAAAGAAGAAGAGTGAGGGTAATCTGCCTAATTTTAAAAGAACAATATTTTATAAACTTCTTAAGACACTTAAATTTAAGTGTCAAAAATAAGAAAGACAGAGCATGTTGTTAGAAAAAGTTGAGATTGTTTTGTGAAGGAGGGAATATTTAAAGAAAATTAATTCTTACCGAAATGATGCACAGTATGGCAAAATGTATGGAGCATATTTAGCAGAATGTTGGGATCAATATCATTGAGACTCAAGTTGAACCACTGATGATTAACGTAGTTAATGACAGCAGCACGTCAGACACTGATTCTGAGTAAAATATTAATTTACACTTTTGAGTTTTTTTGTTTTATTTATTAGTCATATGCGTAGAATGTTTTTACGAATTATTTTTTCTGATCCTTTGCTTTTTTTGCTTTGAATATTCGTTTTCTTAAAAAAAAACGTTTTAAGTCTAGAGAACGTTCCAATTGGAGTTAGCTACAAAGAAACTTCAGTAAAACACAAATTTGCGTTTGCAGTATTGCCATGTCCTTATTATGTTTATGTTTTATGCCTCAAATATGCTTTGAAACAGTAAATGTTCATTATATTATTTTATGGAATCTGGTATTTTTTAATTTTTTTTTATATAAAACACGAACGAATGAATATTTGTTTCTTTCGATATTAGTTGTTGTTAGTTATTAGAAAAAACTGTTGTAATTGCTCTTTGGTAGATTAGTGGATAAATTTGGCAATAGTGTCAAAACCTTCAAAACACTAGTTGCCAGATTGCAACAAATGTTCAGCAGATTTCAATTTTATGACCATTTCCTTATCATTTTAAAAATATATATTAAAATCATTACATTATTTACAATTATTCACTTTATAACTTTAGTATTTATGGTGATTTATATATTATTTTCCTCGTTATTTTATCATTTTATGTTTTCCATGTTTAATTAAATTAATTAATATTATGCTCTTTCGTGATTTATTATAAGGACATGGCAACATTGCTAAGTACAAATTTTTTTTTATTTGTAGCTAACTTAATCGCAACGTTCTCTAGACTTTAACCAAAAAAAAACACGAATGGGGTGCGATTAAGAGCTCAGTTCACGATTGCCAACACCGTTTTAACTGGAAGCTCTTAGATATTAGATTTTATTTTAAAACATTTTTTTCACAGGTTAATTTGATTAATTCAATATATTAAAATAACGAATTCACATTATTATGTTGTTGGAAAACCCCATTCTAACATTTAATAATTTGGTTTCATCTTTGGTATTCGTCGGATCATAAAATATAAATGAATAAATACATGTACGCATAATTCGCTGGTGCACGCCTTTGCTACAACCACAGTATAAAGAGGAACCTCAGTCTTTATACTGTGCTACAACATTAACACCGAGACAACAGTGGTCCAACTAAGTTATAGTAAGTTCTTCCGCGTATAATCACTACTAAATGATACTAGGAGTCGCCGGTAGCTTATGCTACGATGTCTGTTAATATAGTTTATCAGGTAGCTATGTACGTTTATACATTGTTAAAATCATGATTTGGGAGTGCTCCTCGTAACATCCATAATGTTGATAACGTGTGCTTGTTTGTTTATTCCTAGTGCATCTTTATTGTATAACTATTTAGTTTAAGAATCTGATTATTTGACTTCGAAGAACACATTCTTTTGGGTCTTTGTTTTATTTCTTATTTGTGTCACTTGGCACAATTCTATTCCAAAAAGTTTCCGTATTTCAGTGACCATTTTCGTTTGAACATATCTTTATTTATTTGAAAATAACTTTTAAAATGAAATAATTAGAATACTTACTTCAATACTAACGTATCATTAATTAAATTCAAGTAACCCTCAGTCGCTAACAGATCTAGTCGAAAAAATCGATTATAGCCCCAACACTCGCCTACTTCGAAGTCTGAAGCAAACTCTCGGACAATATTCTTTGAAGGATCTCGGCTTACTTGGTGAATCATTTCCACTCGATATTCGTATTTTGACGTTTCAGGATAACCTTCAAATCAAAAACATTGCCAAATTTACGCTTAAAAAAAGCTTATAAGTTATACCAATTAATTTTCGTTATTCCATCTTTGGAAAATCTAATAAACAACGAAGTAACTAAGATCAAATTAATACGTATTAGTCCAGTTGGGTTAAACGAAAAAAGGCCTAACCTTGCATGTCGATCTGCCCCAAATTGTATTGTTCTAAACTTTTAGGGGGTCAATAGTAGTGTAAATTTAAAATCGCGACCGAATCCAACCGTTGCGTTAGCCGCCATGTTGAATTTTAATATGAAAAAGGAGAACATTTTTGCTCAGTATCTCCGCCATTGTCATTTTTTAGACAAAAATGGTAAGGACTACAAATGCGGTTTCCTACAATTTCTTTTTTACAACTTTTTTCGTGCAGTCGATATTTTCCCAGTTAAGCTGGGAAAATAGTGGTAGGGGAAGCATATTTATCGAATTATCTCGTTTATTATTAACTTTATGACTTGAATGTATATAGACAAAAATGAAGAGAATTATATTCTATACAATTTTGATCTCTTTTATTTTTTTGCTAAAATTAATATTTGAGATCGTACGTATGCGGTAAAAGCGCGAACGTAAGACCTTGCGTCGATTGGTGATAAAAGAATTAGTTTTGTTCAATATCTCGTCCATTTTAAACTTTTCCACAAAATGGTACGGACTTAAATTGTAATTGGGATTTCCTACAATTCCTTCTTTGCAAATTTTTTCTATAAAATTACTTTACAAATACAAATATTGTTTGTAGCAAGGTAAAAATACGTGGTATATAAAAAAGGAATATTAAAACATAACTTAAAAATATCATAAACAAGAACACAGATTAACAAAAAATGTTTTATCTCAAAATCACGGTAAGCAGTTCAGTGGATATTATGCATTGAGTGATACATTCTTCTGAGCAATAAAAGCAATGTTTCAGAACAGTGTGGTTCAACCTAAGGCACGCAGGCCGCATGCGGCTTGAGGCTCGTTAAACTGCGGCCCCCGCGAACACATTTCAAAAATATTACCATTGGTAACTTTTACCTGTTCCAACCCTGTCTAACTTTCCGTAATCTTAAGAAAGTAGTTAACCTTGAACACCTACTCCCGATGAGCGGACAGTTAGCTTCAGTCAGCTGCACGTGTCGTGTTGAATTAACAGTGGCGAATATATTGAATGTTCAATTCAGAATGAGTAGTGCCAAAAAAACGCAAAATTTTCGAAGAGAATCGTACGTTCCAAGGAAATGGGAAAATCAATATTTCTTCATCGAATTAAAAGGCAAACCTCAGTGCATTATTTGTTGTCAAGTACTCGAGGTATCAAAAGAATACAATATTAGTAGGCATTATGAAACCCAGCACAAAACAAAATACGACAAATATCAAGGTGAAGCTCGCAATACTCTTGTAAAAGAACTTAAAGCTAAATTGAATAAATAAAAACCTCTATTTATAAAACCGACAGCTGTTCAATCATCAAGCTTAGCAGCATCATATTATGAAGTATGTTTAGAGCTTGTCAAAAGTAAAAAGCATTTAGAGATGGAGAAATGATCTAGCGGTGTGCCGTTAAAATGGCGTTATCCTTTGGAGATGAAAAGATGGCCAAAAATTTTGAATGTGTTGCAGTTTCCCATCAAACTGTATCTAGAAGAGTTGATGAGCTGAATACTCATGTATTTAAAAAAATGGTCGACACAGTTTGTGATTGTTTGTACTACTCCTTAGGCCTGGACGAATCTGTTGATATTACTGACAAAAATCATCTATTAATTTTTGCTAGATGCATCAGTGAAGATTTTTGTGTAACTAAGGCACTTCTAAAACTGCACCACATGGAAGACGGGACCAAAGGTATAAATATATTTGAAGCAATTAGTGACGCTGTGAAAAATATAAGCGGTTTTCAAAAGTGCTCTTGCGTTTGCACCGACGGAGCAAAAGCAATGACGGTACCCATAACGGGATTGGCTGGACTTTTGCGGAAAAATGGTGTTAACTGTATTGTTTCATTACATTATCGATCAAGAGGCTCTCTGCGGAAAGATAATTAAAAACAACGATACTATGAAAACTGTAGTGCAGATAGTAAACAGTTTAAGAGAAGGAAACAGAGCTCAGCGACACCGAAAATTCATCTCTTTTTGGAGGAATTAAATACTGAATATAAGGACGTCCCCCTACATTCAGAGATATGCTGGGCAGGTAAATGCCTTAGAAAATTTTTTTTCGTTAGGAGAAGAAATCTTACTGTTTTTTGAAACGGAAATTGTTATTAACTTGGACTTATTTATAACAAAGCTTAAGAACAATACGTTTCTTCATTAACTGGCATTTCTAACAGACATTAACTCTCACTTGAACACATTAAACCTACAACTCCAGGAAAAAAATAAGACATTATCCTGTATTTTGGCAAATTAAAAGAACCATTCAAAAAGTGGTTTCTTGGATATGTGTTCCATAAAATCTAGTATATCTTGCATCAATTAGCAAGATTTATTGTTACTTACTGGAAAAACATCCAAAATAAAATAAATATTTACCTGTACATAAATTACACTTGTATGCATAACATGTTGCATACCATTAAGACAGGTTTAAAAATTAAAAAGTAAAATCACCCAAGATGGGCCTCTAGTATTTCTTAAAAAGAAATATAATATTAAGTACACCTAATTACTTTTTAATCATAGGGTTTTTACTTTCTGTTCTCTATGTGTCAGAGTTAAAACACACCAGTAAAAGATGCCATAAACTAAGTTTTACTATCTTTACCTAAATTTTAAAAATTTTAGAATGTATTTTGTTCATTATTTTATATTTTATATGTATTATTAATGTTGAGTGTCAATGCTTTTATAAATAATCTCAACGACTAGTAAGTTGCACTGAAGAATTGTGATATTTTATAAATATTTACATATTTTTCTTATTACAGTGTCTTGAAAAACGAATAAAACCATTCCGAAAGCTAGACAAAAAGTCAAAAGAGTGTTTGATTAACATCCCGGACAATTTTCTGACTGCAACCCTAATAAACTGTGTTGTTTGTATATATACATATATATATATATATATATATATATATATATATATATATATATATATATATATATATATATATATGCCATTAAAATGAAAATTATTAAAGTGATTGATCATCCGCCTAATTTGGATCAAAATTACTGTTGTTTTTTTCTAGTATATCAAAAACATATTTTGGATTGACGTTTCTCGACATCTGGAAAAGCGGTTGATGCTTTTATAGTTTGTATTTTCGTCTTGTTCAGAGTGGACAATGGAAATTTTTTAAAAGTGTTTTTTATTCTAATTAAAGAAACTCACTTACCCGCGGTTAACTCTAGGAAGACTGATAAATAATTTCCTCTCACTACACCATTTCCTTCCGGATACACTTTAAGTCTCCAGCATAATCCATTGCTGTGAAGTGGATTGGAGTAAACGGGATCTGATTTCCTTTGAAGTTGTGAAAATGGGTACATTACGTACGTACTAGTGTCATATGAAGGCACTATTTCGCTAAAAAAATAAAAGATTAAAACATATTTAAATAAAAATTATAATATGATGTGCAAAATACATCAGTATTACATTTTCATACTAAATAAAAAAATGTCAATGTAAGCTCAATATTAAAATATTCAAGGTACATTATTATTGCCTACATATATATTGTTATTATACGAGGGGGAACGGTAAAAATAATTATGGAAAATTGGGTCGCAAATTGTAAAATGTTGAGAAACGCTGTTATATGGCGTAATCGATACATTAACTGTAAGATGAAATCAAGAATCCATAAGGCCAGTATAAGACCAATAATCACGTATGCATCAAAAACAAGACCCGATACAGCGAAAAAACAGAGAGTGATGGAAACAGCAGAAAGGAGAATACTTAGAAGAATTACAGGAAACACACTTAGAGACCGAATAAGGAGTGACAAGATTAGAACAAAATGTAATGTACAGGGTGTAAACGAGTGGTAACTGAATAGAAAAAAAAATGGAACAATTACATCAGTAGAATAGAGGACACAAGAATCGTTAAAATACCAAGGGACAAATATCAAAGAGGTAGAAGAAATATTGATCGACCGTTATACCATTACTATCTACCATAGAAGCAATAACCCGACGAAGAACAAGCAAAATTGCTTATATAAAAGAAGAAGAAAAAGAATATAAAATTTGATCAACCACTTCCCTCTTGTCATACTGTAGGACATAAACCAAACAAAATCACACACCTTGAAATTTAAAACCTAACTGATCTATTCTATACATCTGTCCTCTGTCACCACTATGTAAATAGTTCATATTGTAATGGTAAAGACATAGTGCTGCGATCCGTCTAAGTTTAGACAATGTTGTTTGAATTTATGAGTAAACATTTCAGTCAGGATGTGTGAAAAACTAAAGAAGACAAAAATATGACGACGTAGGTACACTCTACATAAAGTGAATTTAACTGTAAACTTATACTCCAGTAGTCAGAGACCAAAATGTCATTGAACCTCTAAAAAGCATACCAACACGCTGAATTTTGCTGAGAATATCAATTTTGCGACCCAAAAAATGCAAAAAAGTTTTCCACTCCTACCCCGGGATTCCCCCTAAACCACCCTAGTATTGGGAAAACGGAAACCGATTTACTGTATGTATTTTCTGTATACCGAACCGTTCTCTCAGTAACAACGCTGGAAGCGAGAGGCGATTTTGAATGTCAGGTACGCGCGTGAAATCAATTTTGTATATAAAATTTTTCTAACTTTTTGTAACACCCTTTGATCAATAGTACGACATTCTGGTTGTGTCTGATACATTTTGAATTTTAAGACCCCATATCAAAAAATCTAATGCAGGAGATCTTGGTGGCCACTCTATGTCCCCGTCGGAAAAACATTATTTCGCACTTAGAGCACATTTATATTGAAAAAAAAAAAAATTCGCTGTTATTATTTGTATCAAATCGACTGTAAAAGTTAAATGTTGACTCTACGGCAACTAAAATATCTACAAAAATTACTAAGAATAAACCATTCCTAAGTATCTTAAACATTTCCAAGGTTTCTCACGAAATTTCAAGGTAAACTTCTATTCTATACATCTGTCCTCTGTCACCACTATGTAAATAGTTCATATTGTAATGGTAAAGACATAGTGCTGCGATCCGTCTAAGTTTAGACAATGTTGTTTGAATTTATGAGTACCTACTTCAGTCAGGATATGTGAAAAACTAAAGAAGACAAAAATATGACGACGTAGGTACATTCTACATAAAGTGAATTTAACTGCCAACTTACACTCCAGTCGTCAGAGACCAAAATGTCACTGAACCTCTAAAAAGCATACCAACACGCTGAAATTTGCTGAGAATATCAATTTTGCGACCCAAAAACATGCAAAAAAGTTTTCCACTCCTACCCCGGGATTCCCCTAAACCACCCTAGTAGTGGGAAAACGGAAACCGATTTACTGTATGTATTTTCTGTATACTGAACCGTTCTCTCAGTAACAACGCTGGAAGCGACCGGCGATTTTGAATGTCAGGTACACGCGTGAAATCAATTTTGTTTATAAAATTTTTCGAACTTTTTGCAACATCCTTTGATCAATATTACGGCATTCTGGTTGTGTCTGATACATTTTGAATTTTAAGACCGCATATAAAAAAATCTAATGCAGTTAAGTCAGGAGATCTTGGTGGCCACTCTATGTCCCCGTCGGAAAAACATTATTTCGCACCCTGGCGGCATAGTGGGACGTAGCTCTGTCTTGCTAAAATATGACGTTTTGAGGGAACTCTTGCGGATGATTTGTAATTATATTATTGATTGCCAGCGTTATCTCTTCGTTCGGCTCGCGGAGATAAGAATACGGCCGAGGTCAGAAAGCCCTGTCTGCCGTAAGAGGCGACTAATGGGTAGGAATCGAGACTTGGAGAGCCGTCGCTTGGGGTGTTGGATTGGTAGAAACGCACACGGTCGCTTAGGCGACACGGTCACCGGTCTACATTCCTAGTATCCGAGACGAGACTCTCGTGGAACAACTCTACTCTCATTACAAAAGAGCCTGGCGAGGTTGAACGAGCTGGGCCCGTACATACCTCTCCTGGCCTTGTGTCAGGCGTGGTGTGGGTGCCCCGGCACGTAGCCGTGGAGAGATCCAAGAGTTGTTAGAGGAGAGATTCTCGGCGGCGACCTGTCTACGTGCGAGGTGGAAATTCCTCCGCCTGCTTTACCTATCCGCCCGTGGGTGGGATAACGGGTAGGTGAGGTAATCGCAATACAGGCACTACGGGGAAGGTGGAGCCCCACGAAACGTTTCTTGCATGCGTGGCGTGGCACCTTTACTTTGGTGTCGGACTCGTAGGGGCAGCGGATTCGCTAACGGTCGTATAGCCGAAAGGCCAGGTAGACCAGGGTCCTGCCAGTTTTTATAATTGGAGGGCACAAACGCTTTGCAATGCCAGCGTTATGTCGGCCTCCAACATATTTAGGTAAGTTTCACCATTTAAATTACCGTCAATAAATATTTTGCCTACAATATAGTTATTGTGGAAATTGCGTGTGACCTTTTCGAAATAATCTGGAATTTTCATCAGACCAATGTCTAACATTTTGACGATGAACGTGACCATTGAAAAAAAATTTCGCTATTATTATTTGTATCAAATCGACTGTAAAAATTCTATATCTTTTGATCATAGTGTCCTATCGATAAAGTAATTTCCCATACCGCGAGATCGTTTGTAATGTTAAAGTTTAAATTCGGCTATTTTAGACACATTTCAAAGGCTTCATATTTGTTGCCAAAACTCAAAATCGAATTTTCATGTTATAGGTTTTACAGATTAGACTCTAACAATGGAAATTCGACAGCGATCGGTCAATGGAAGTGATACATTTTATTGGTCTCATGAGACTCGTAAAAATGGCAAAAATTGCGCTACGTTTATAAGTCCTG